>NC_090261.1:47606621-47641621 GCF_037325665.1 Littorina saxatilis
AGTGCTAGGACTGGTTGGTCCGCCTGGCGTCTGGCATTATGGGGTTAGTGCTAGGACTGGTTGGTCCGCCTGGCGTCTGGCATTATGGGGTTAGTGCTAGGACTGGTTGGTCCGCCTGGCGTCTGGCATTATGAGGTTAGTGCTAGGACTGGTTGGTCCGCCTGGCGTCTGGCATTATGGGGTTAGTGCTAGGACTGGTTGGTCCGCCTGGCGTCTGGCATTATGGGGTTAGTGCTAGGACTGGTTGGTCCGCCTGGCGTCTGGCATTATGGGGTTAGTGCTAGGACTGGTTGGTCCGCCTGGCGTCTGGCATTATGGGGTTAGTGCTAGGACTGGTTGGTCCGCCTGGCGTCTGGCATTATGGGGTTAGTGCTAGGACTGGTTGGTCCGCCTGGCGTCTGGCATTATGGGGTTAGTGCTAGGACTGGTTGGTCCGCCTGGCGTCTGGCATTATGGGGTTAGTGCTGGGACTGGTTGGTCCGCCTGGCGTCTGGCATTATGGGGTTAGTGCTGGGACTGGTTGGTCCGCCTGGCGTCTGGCATTATGGGGTTAGTGCTAGGACTGGTTGGTCCGCCTGGCGTCTGGCATTATGGGGTTAGTGCTAGGACTGGTTGGTCCGCCTGGCGTCTGGCATTATGGGGTTAGTGCTAGGACTAGTTGGTCCGCCTGGCGTCTGGCATTATGGGGTTAGTGCTGGGACTGGTTGGTCCGCCTGGCGTCTGGCATTATGGGGTTAGTGCTGGGACTGGTTGGTCCGCCTGGCGTCTGGCATTATGGGGTTAGTGCTAGGACTGGTTGGTCCGCCTGGCGTCTGGCATTATGGGGTTAGTGCTAGGACTGGTTGGTCCGCCTGGCGTCTGGCATTATGGGGTTAGGGCTAGGACTGGTTGGTCCGCCTGGCGTCTGGCATTATGGGGTTAGTGCTAGGACTGGTTGGTCCGCCTGGCGTCTGGCATTATGGGGTTAGTGCTAGGACTGGTTGGTCCGCCTGGCGTCTGGCATTATGGGGTTAGTGCTAGGACTGGTTGGTCCGCCTGGCGTCTGGCATTATGGGGTTAGTGCTAGGACTGGTTGGTCCGCCTGGCGTCTGGCATTATGGGGTTAGTGCTAGGACTGGTTGGTCCGCCTGGCGTCTGGCATTATGGGGTTAGTGCTAGGACTGGTTGGTCCGCCTGGCGTCTGGCATTATGGGGTTAGTGCTAGGACTGGTTGGTCCGCCTGGCGTCTGGCATTATGGGGTTAGTGCTAGGACTGGTTGGTCCGCCTGGCGTCTGGCATTATGGGGTTAGTGCTAGGACTGGTTGGTCCGCCTGGCGTCTGGCATTATGGGGTTAGTGCTAGGACTGGTTGGTCCGCCTGGCGTCTGGCATTATGGGGTTAGTGCTAGGACTGGTTGGTCCGCCTGGCGTCTGGCATTATGGGGTTAGTGCTAGGACTGGTTGGTCCGCCTGGCGTCTGGCATTATGGGGTTAGTGCTAGGACTGGTTGGTCCGCCTGGCGTCTGGCATTATGGGGTTAGTGCTAGGACTGGTTGGTCCGCCTGGCGTCTGGCATTATGGGGTTAGTGCTAGGACTGGTTGGTCCGCCTGGCGTCTGGCATTATGGGGTTAGTGCTAGGACTGGTTGGTCCGCCTGGCGTCTGGCATTATGGGGTTAGTGCTAGGACTGGTTGGTCCGCCTGGCGTCTGGCATTATGGGGTTAGTGCTAGGACTGGTTGGTCCGCCTGGCGTCTGGCATTATGGGGTTAGTGCTAGGACTGGTTGGTCCGCCTGGCGTCTGGCATTATGGGGTTAGTGCTAGGACTGGTTGGTCCGCCTGGCGTCTGGCATTATGGGGTTAGTGCTAGGACTGGTTGGTCCGCCTGGCGTCTGGCATTATGGGGTTAGTGCTAGGACTGGTTGGTCCGCCTGGCGTCTGGCATTATGGGGTTAGTGCTAGGACTGGTTGGTCCGCCTGGCGTCTGGCATTATGGGGTTAGTGCTGGGACTGGTTGGTCCGCCTGGCGTCTGGCATTATGGGGTTAGTGCTGGGACTGGTTGGTCCGCCTGGCGTCTGGCATTATGGGGTTAGTGCTAGGACTGGTTGGTCCGCCTGGCGTCTGGCATTATGGGGTTAGTGCTAGGACTGGTTGGTCCGCCTGGCGTCTGGCATTATGGGGTTAGTGCTAGGACTAGTTGGTCCGCCTGGCGTCTGGCATTATGGGGTTAGTGCTGGGACTGGTTGGTCCGCCTGGCGTCTGGCATTATGGGGTTAGTGCTGGGACTGGTTGGTCCGCCTGGCGTCTGGCATTATGGGGTTAGTGCTAGGACTGGTTGGTCCGCCTGGCGTCTGGCATTATGGGGTTAGTGCTAGGACTGGTTGGTCCGCCTGGCGTCTGGCATTATGGGGTTAGGGCTAGGACTGGTTGGTCCGCCTGGCGTCTGGCATTATGGGGTTAGTGCTAGGACTGGTTGGTCCGCCTGGCGTCTGGCATTATGGGGTTAGTGCTAGGACTGGTTGGTCCGCCTGGCGTCTGGCATTATGGGGTTAGTGCTAGGACTGGTTGGTCCGCCTGGCGTCTGGCATTATGGGGTTAGTGCTAGGACTGGTTGGTCCGCCTGGCGTCTGGCATTATGGGGTTAGTGCTAGGACTGGTTGGTCCGCCTGGCGTCTGGCATTATGGGGTTAGTGCTAGGACTGGTTGGTCCGCCTGGCGTCTGGCATTATGGGGTTAGTGCTAGGACTGGTTGGTCCGCCTGGCGTCTGGCATTATGGGGTTAGTGCTAGGACTGGTTGGTCCGCCTGGCGTCTGGCATTATGGGGTTAGTGCTAGGACTGGTTGGTCCGCCTGGCGTCTGGCATTATGGGGTTAGTGCTAGGACTGGTTGGTCCGCCTGGCGTCTGGCATTATGGGGTTAGTGCTAGGACTGGTTGGTCCGCCTGGCGTCTGGCATTATGGGGTTAGTGCTAGGACTGGTTGGTCCGCCTGGCGTCTGGCATTATGGGGTTAGTGCTAGGACTGGTTGGTCCGCCTGGCGTCTGGCATTATGGGGTTAGTGCTAGGACTGGTTGGTCCGCCTGGCGTCTGGCATTATGGGGTTAGTGCTAGGACTGGTTGGTCCGCCTGGCGTCTGGCATTATGGGGTTAGTGCTAGGACTGGTTGGTCCGCCTGGCGTCTGGCATTATGGGGTTAGTGCTAGGACTGGTTGGTCCGCCTGGCGTCTGGCATTATGGGGTTAGTGCTAGGACTGGTTGGTCCGCCTGGCGTCTGGCATTATGGGGTTAGTGCTAGGACTGGTTGGTCCGCCTGGCGTCTGGCATTATGGGGTTAGTGCTAGGCATTATGGGGTTAGTGCTAGGACTGGTTGGTCCGCCTGGCGTCTGGCATTATGGGGTTAGTGCTAGGACTGGTTGGTCCGCCTGGTGTCTGGCATTATGGGGTTAGTGCTAGGACTGGTTGGTCCGCCTGGCGTCTGGCATTATGGGGTTAGTGCTGGGACTGGTTGGTCCGCCTGGCGTCTGGCATTATGGGGTTAGTGCTGGGACTGGTTGGTCCGCCTGGCGTCTGGCATTATGGGGTTAGTGCTAGGACTGGTTGGTCCGCCTGGCGTCTGGCATTATGGGGTTAGTGCTAGGACTGGTTGGTCCGCCTGGTGTCTGGCATTATGGGGTTAGTGCTAGGACTGGTTGGTTCGCCTGGCGTCTGGCATTATGGGGTTAGTGCTGGGACTGGTTGGTCCGCCTGGCGTCTGGCATTATGGGGTTAGTGCTGGGACTGGTTGGTCCGCCTGGCGTCTGGCATTATGGGGTTAGTGCTAGGACTGGTTGGTCCGCCTGGCGTCTGGCATTATGGGGTTAGTGCTAGGACTGGTTGGTCCGCCTGGTGTCTGGCATTATGGGGTTAGTGCTAGGACTGGTTGGTCCGCCTGGCGTCTGGCATTATGGGGTTAGTGCTAGGACTGGTTGGTCCGCCTGGTGTCTGGCATTATGGGGTTAGTGCTAGGACTGGTTGGTCCGCCTGGTGTCTGGCATTATGGGGTTAGTGCTAGGACTGGTTGGTCCGCCTGGCGTCTGGCATTATGGGGTTAGTGCTAGGACTGGTTGGTCCGCCTGGTGTCTGGCATTATGGGGTTAGTGCTAGGACTGGTTGGTCCGCCTGGCGTCTGGCATTATGGGGTTAGTGCTAGGACTGGTTGGTCCGCCTGGCGTCTGGCATTATGGGGTTAGTGCTAGGACTGGTTGGTCCGCCTGGCGTCTGGCATTATGGGGTTAGTGCTAGGACTGGTTGGTCCGCCTGGCGTCTGGCATTATGGGGTTAGTGCTAGGACTGGTTGGTCCGCCTGGCGTCTGGCATTATGGGGTTAGTGCTAGGACTGGTTGGTCCGCCTGGCGTCTGGCATTATGGGGTTACTCGTCTGGCATTATGGGGTTAGTGCTAGGACTGGTTGGTCCGGTGTCAGAATAATGTGACCGTGCTGGGTGAGACATGAAGCCTGTGCTGCGACTTCTGTCTTGTGTGTGGCGCACGTTATATGTCAAAGCAGCACCGCCCTGATATGGCCCTTCGTGGTCGGCTGGGCGGCAAAACAAACAAACAAACAAACAAACAAACATGGGACAAGGCCATCCCTGTACGTTGACACATTTTTTGTTCACAGGGGGAACTTTTTTTTGGTAATGAATTACAGTGGTACCTTCGATGAAAGGACACCCTTGGGACCAGAAAAAAGAGTCCCTACATTGCAGGTAGGACAAGTCAAGTCAAGATGATAGACAAAGAAGACTCCAGAAGGCCCGTGTCCTTTCATGGAAGGTGTCGACTCCTCTGAGGGGCCTCACATCACATGTCCCACTGTAGGTTCTTAAAAAGCCACAGTGACCAATCAGGATGCTGATTGTTGGTATGTGTTCAAGTGTAGTGGTGGTCTCTTTTCCATGTAAAAGCCTGGGCAGATCTGAGATAGTGATAAGAACTTTTCCCAACTGTGGTTTCGTGGAAAGATATCGAAAAAAACTCTGTTGCCAAACAATCAGACTATGAACACTACATTGGGGTGTGCACGTTAAAGATCCCACGATTGACAAAAGGGTCTTTCCTGGCAAAATTGTATAGGCATAGATAAAAATGTCCACCAATATACCCGTGTGACTTGGAATAATAGGCCGTGAAAAGTAGGATATGCGCCGAAATGGCTGCGATCTGCTGGCCGATGTGAATGCGTGATGTATTGTGTAAAAAAAATTCCATCTCACACGGCATGAATAAATCCCTGCGCCTTGAATATGTGCGCGATATAAATTGCATTAAAAAAAATTTTAAAAAATAAAAAATCCCTGCGCTTAGAACTGTACCCACGGAATACGCGCGATATAAGCCTCATATTGATTGATTGATTGATGAACAATAACATGCATGGCACACCATGCTATTCGACTCACGGTACACATGTTATTGTTGTCCCGTCGCGTTTCTTTCTTCTTTTTATCTTTGTTTTTCCTCCGTGTTTATTTTCATTTTCTTGTCGAAAAGTCTGTAAGATGAAAAACAATAAAAATAAAAAAAATTATAAAAAAAAGAAGAAGAAAAAAAGAAGAAAGAAATATTTTCATGAGAAGGACTTCTTCGTGCCTGCATCCTCCCTGTTGCATGCTCAATGGTCCGTAACCAAGATAAAGAAAGCAAGCATCATGGCGTATGGTATCTAAATTCTTAAATGATTTGATGAGAAGGAGTGGGGGGGGGGGGGGGTGTTGCGCCTTGTGTGGTAATGTTTTATTTTGTAACTGGACATTTTGACCATGAAAGTTGATTCAAGTAATAAACGCCGTTTCCAAATTGCCTTGTGGTCTGCAGCGAAGAATAAAAAATAAAAAAACTTTTACATACTAATTATCTACGTTTATTAGGTACATTATAAGCATATCACAATAAGTCACTCGCACAATATAAAAACCAGTGAACCTGACGTGGACAGAATAAAAAATAAAAACCTGAACAGACATAACATGGGTATAATGGCTTAAAATAAATGTTTGTGTCAATAATTAGCTGGAGCAATAATGGCAGAAATCCAGGGAATACATAAATTCTATTCACCATGTTATTCACACAAAAAAGCATTAAAGGCACTAAGATTTCATGTCACAAACCGGGTCCCCAGCTCTGTTGAATATCTTTCAAACTATAGAAAAAAGTGGTCGACGGAAATAATACCAAAAACAATAATCCAACTTTAGTAGGCCGCGATGAGGGACAAGTCTAATGACATCCACTTTGTAGCTCTCAAATGAAAATAAATATGTGAATTAAAAGAGTCAATAACATACAAAAACAGCTTCTATTATTTCTTGTATTTGTAGTACTACTACATCAAACGTTCAAACTTCTAACCAGCTATCAAGGTAGGCAATTGTGGTCATGTGGTGTCAGACTAATTTCTCCAAAAATGCATGGACACAGATTTCCACAAACAGACAGACAGCCAAGGACAAAGAGAGAGAGAGAGAGAGAGAGAGAGAGAGAGAGAGAGAGAGAGAGAGAGAGAGAGAGAGAGAAAGAGAGAGAGAGAGAGAGAGAGGGAGGGAGGGAGAGAGAGATCTATCCACACACAACAGCACGCACCCACCCCCCTCCCCCCTTCCCTGCGCGCGGACACACACACACTCACATACACACACACACACACACACACACACACACACACACCTCGACTGATACACAACCCTCCCCGTACGCCAAGACCAGAAAGCTCCATTCCTTCAAATCCGCGCCCCTTTCAGTCCTCGCTTTTCATTTCTGCCCATTCCCTCTCTCATTTCACGGCTTTTCACGGGTCTCCTCTCGCCCTAATTGACTGCATTGTGTCGGTGTGTGTTCTGTCAAGAGTCGGCATACAAACCCTGAAAAGAGTTTGAAAACACCCCGGCAATTTCCTCCGCTATCTCCCATCGAACCCTCTCGAGAACCCAAAGCAAGGAAAACGAAAAGAAGGCAGGTCCCGAAGACGATCTTCTCCTCACAAGGAACTGTTTGATAGAATCGGAGGAAGCTATTTTCTCGGGCCTGATCAGCAGAAGGCTGATGATTAAAGATGTTTGATTTTCCTACAGCGGGCGTGATAAAGGGTATTGTTGTTGAGATCGTCACGGCTGACGTGAAGAGGTTGATGCCTCGCCTTGAGGAGGTCGTTGTGGACGTTTTGAACCACCTCGAGATGACAGGGGGAGTAAAACGTCTTCGTGTCTGCACCCTCTTTACTGCATGCACAATGTTTCGTAACCACGATGGGCAAGCAAGCATCGTGGCGTATGGTCTCTGCAATGATTTTTTTTTTTTTGGGGGGGGGGGGGGTGCGAAGTCGGGTGCTCATATTAAAAAACCGGGTATGTTCATCTCGGTGACGATTAATCGTCAAAGATCTGCGTATTGATACTGTTTACATTGATAGCTTATTAAGCTATACGATGGAGAGACACAATTCCTCTCATTACTAAATTTAACACAGAGACCCCTCCCCCTTCCAAACGGAAAACAACATGCAAAGAAAAGAAAAAGAAAAGAAAAGAAATAAATAGCAACAGAAACAACGAAACAAGCAAACATAAAACACCAAGACAACCGCTAGCTATATATTCCTCACATAAGGTAGACCATTTCCTTTGCTCCGAAATGAAAAACTTAGATGGCTGTTCCTCGCAAATCGTTGAACAAATACTTCTCTTATAGCACTCGCCCGCCAAAAAAGTAAAGAACAGAAGAAAAAAAAAAAGGGGGAAAGATTAACTAAAAAAAACCCACATGAAAACAAACAAAACAGAAAACAAAAATCCTCCCCTACATCTCCACCCTACGCCTCAACCCAACTCCCCTCTCAATACATAAAGGGAAAAAGTGCAGAAAATAAAAAAGTCTTAGCGTGGCAAACACAAGAAGGAAAACGACCCTCCCCCTTCATCCCTGCCACCAATCCCCCAGCACACCACCCCCCCCCTAAAAAAATAAAAAAAATAAATAAAAAAAGACGAAGAAGAAAAGAAGAAAACTATGAAAAAGCCTTAACATGGCAAACATAAGAAGGAAGAACTGGAACCCCATTCAAACCCATCCATCACATGGTGACGGGTCGAACTCTCCTTGTGTTTACTTCTTCCGCGCCCATACCGTGGATAAAATTCGTTGAGCAAATATTACCTGCCATCCCCCCCCCCCAACACACCCCCCCAACACCCCGCTTATGTAATGGAGACAGAATTTAGCGTCTACCACTGAAAAATATAGTCAGACAAATATCAAAAAGAAAAAAAAAAGAAAAGAAAACAAGTCGCGTAAGGCGAAAATACAATATTTAGTCAAGTAGCTGTCGAACTCACAGAATGAAACTGAACGCAATGCCATTTTTCAGCAAGACCGTATACTCGTAGCATCGTCAGTCCACCGCTCATGGCAAAGGCAGTGAAATTGACAAGAAGAGCGGGGTAGTAGTTGCGCTAAGAAGGATAGCACGCGTTTCTGTACCTCTCTTTGTTTTAACTTTCGGAGCGTGTTTTTAATCCAAACATATCATATCTATATGTTTTTGGAATCAGGAACCGACAAGAAATAAGATGAAAGTGTTTTTAAATTGATTTGGACAATTTAATTTTGATAATAATTTTTATATATTTAATTTTCAGAGCTTGTTTTTAATCCGAATATAACATATTTATATGTTTTTGGAATCAGCAAATGATGGAGAATAAGATAAACGTAAATTTGGATCGTTTTATAAATTTTTTTTTTTTTTACAATTTTCCGATTTTTAATGACCAAAGTCATTAATTAATTTTTAAGCCACCAAGCTGAAATGCAATACCGAACCCCGGGCTTTGTCGAAGATTACTTGACCAAAATTTGAACCAATTTGGTTGAAAAATGAGGGCGTGACAGTGCCGCCTCAACTTTCACGAAAAGCCGGATATGACGTCATCAAAGACATTTATCAAAAAAATGAAAAAAACGTTCGGGGATTTCATACCCAGGAACTCTCATGTCAAATTTCATAAAGATCGGTCCAGTAGTTTAGTCTGAATCGCTCTACACACACACACACACAGACACACACACACACACACACACACACACACACACACACACACACACACACACACACACACCCACGCACATACACCACGACCCTCGTTTCGATTCCCCCTCGATGTTAAAATATTTAGTCAAAACTTGACTAAATATAAAACAAGTCGCGTAAGGCGAAAATACAATATTTAGTCAAGTAGCTGTGGAACTCACAGAATGAAAGTGAACGCAATGTAATTTTTCAGCAAGACCGTATACTCGTAGCATCGTCAGTCCACCGCTCATGGCAAAGACAGTGAAATTGACAAGAAGAGCGGGGTATTCGTTGCGCTAAGAAGGATAGCACGCTTTTCTGTACCTCTCTTTGTTTTAACTTTCTGAGCGTGTTTTTAATCCAAACATATCATATCTATATGTTTTTGGAATCAGGAACCGACAAGGAATAAGATGAAAGTGTTTTTAAATTGATTTCGACAATTTAATTTTGATAATAATTTTTATATATTTAATTTTCAGAGCTTGTTTTTAATCCGAATATAACATATTTATATGTTTTTGGAATCAGCAAATGATGGAGAATAAGATAAACGTAAATTTGGATCGTTTTATAAATTTTTATTTTTTTTTACAATTTTCAGATTTTTAATGACCAAAGTCATTAATTAATTTTTAAGCCACCAAGCTGAAATGCAATACCGAACCCCGGGCTTCGTCGAAGATTACTTGACCAAAATTTCAACCAATTTGGTTGAAAAATGAGGGCGTGACAGTGCCGCCTCAACTTTCACAAAAAGCCGGATATGACGTCATCAAAGACATTTATCAAAAAAATGAAAAAAACGTTCGGGGATTTCATACCCAGGAACTCTCATGTCAAATTTCATAAAGATCGGTCCAGTAGTTTAGTCTGAATCGCTCTACACACACACACACACGCACACACGCACACACACACACACATACACCACGACCCTCGTTTTGATTCCCCCTCGATGTTAAAATATTTAGTCAAAACTTGACTAAATATAAAGAGAGACCATTCGCATGTGTAAGGGATATAGCTTTGGGGGAAAAGGGATATATAAGGGTATGGGACTGATATACTTTAATGGAGGTAGTATTAGCGTTTGGATGAAGGGACATCATTAATTTTCCTTCAATATGGTTAATTGCAAGAAGAAGAAGCGGAAGAAGAAACATAGAAGGAAGGAAATGAAAGAAAGAAAGAAAGAAAGAAAGAAGGAAAGAAAGGATTAAAACAGACAAAGGGAAAACAGAAGAAAGATGTGCTGATATAATGTACACACACACACACACACACACACACACACACACATACACAGGCACACACACACACACAGGCACACACACAGCTCGTCCCCCCGCCCCCCCCCCCCAAAAAAAAAAAAAAAAAAAAAAAATCCCGCGTTGAAGCTTCACCTAGCTCGAGACTTTTCCGATCCAACTTCGAATTCCATCCAAACGCAGGAACGGACAACTCTGGAAGTGGTTAGGCGAAACGATGAGAGTTATCTGTCAGCGCGGAAGCCATTGTGGATAAATATTAGCCCTAAATAATGTTGTTGACTCTGCAGAGCCAATGCGCGGGGTTGATACAATTTGTTTCTGCAAATATTGGCGCGCCGTTGCCAATTCTTCTCCGAGGGGGCCGATATTAAAATGTTTCTACTGACCCGTCTGTCCTGATTTTGTCGAAGCAATCTGTGCGTCAGCGAAGTGTGCCCCGTTGCGCCATTGAGGCGTTTCTTTCACGGCGCGGTATAGTTTGCTTTCTGCCTCTCTTCGCTTGACGTTAGGCACTCGCAACTGTGACGTGGCCAAACATATTTTGACGCTAATTGGCTGCAGTTAATGAGACGGGCATTTTGTTGAAGGACCAAGGCTTCGCCGTTCGGTGGTCTGTGTGTCTCCTACAGCCTCCGTGTCCGTGTTGGCAAATCCTCTTCCGTTTTCATGATATCAGCCTGCATATTTTACTGCTGGTCGAACAGACACATTGGCAAGCAGACAAAAAGACAGACAGAAAGAAATCATATAGACAAATGAAAACAGACAGACATCTAGACCTACACAGACAAGCAGATAGGCCCACTGAGTAACTTTGATATATATAGATATAAACAAGCGTTGGCTCAACCTGCTTGCTACCATACGCTGATTGACTCCTAAGTCCATGAATGCAATGTCGCAACTTAATGCAATCGTCTGGTCGTCGTCGTCCTCATCGTCGTCTTCCTCCTCTTGCTCCTCCTCCTACTCCTCATCCTACTCCTCATCATCGTCATCATCATCATCATCATCATCATCATCATCATCATCATCATCATCATCATCATCATCATCATCATCATCATCAAAGACCCGAACAGAGACCAGAGAGACCCACGCACACTCATACGGATGTGAAGCGATACATGTAGCACGTATATGGACACATACACACACACGCCAGGCAGAACACGAACACATAGAGTCAGACAGACAGACAGACAGACAGACAGACAGACAGACAGGCAAACACAACACAACACAACACCAACCCTTACCAACGAAACTGTGGATGTCCACAATGTTACAGGCTTAGCAAGAGTTGCTCCCCTTACTCCAGTAGCTGGGGCTGTGAGCCGCTGGTTACTCAAGCACGGTTCTCTACCGGCTCACTCACACGAATAACTTCATCGGTTTGAACAAGTTTTTATTCAAGCGAACATAGAGTGAAATATAATACAGTACATAATGTGTAAAAGAAGAACTCAAATACAGACAGAGTATTATGAGCGGAAGATATCAATTAAGCCAACCAAAGAGCAAACCGAGCAGTCATAAAATCAATCAAGCAGTCGGTCAAGCAAACGAGAGAGCCATTACAATTATTATTTTATTTATAAAAACATATTCTGTTGGGAAAGACACACAGACAGATCTATGGAAAATTCATAAGAAATTAAAAATTTTATTTACGAAATAATTATGTTGTGATCAGTTGCAAACGAGTTCTGAAGGTGGAAGATAACATAAGGTTCCTGATTTTTATTTTAATTGTTTCTGGCATGAATTACAAGTACTCATCGGTTGAACGTGCAAGTCATCATCTATGCTAAGATCATCTTAGTTATGTTGTTCTGTATTCATTTATTTACTTATTCCTTTCTGTATCTATTTTGTCCTTAATTCTCAGGAGCACTACAGCTAAATTGCGCGATGTCATATTTTTTCTTCACCTTTTATATACCTTCACATAAAATGCAGAATAAATATGCAAATACAAACACAACGACAAACACATATACCTATAACATATAGATAAAAGATGCACCATCTAGTGGAGAGTGGAGGAGATAGAATGAAAAGGTTGGAAGTAGAGAGAGGGTGGGATGAGAAGAAGGTAGTGGTGGTGATGATCCGAATTAGAATTATAGATACAGCTTCATCTAATGGAATTTACTGCGACAAAAACATTCACTATAAAATAAGAAAATAGAAAGTTGAGGGAAGACAAGAAAACACTTCAGAAACACGTGTACAAATTAATTAATGTAAGGGTTCCATTCCGAGTAGAATTTTGGAAACTACTGTAAATATTTATTTTGTTTCTCCACTTTAAATCTGTTCTTGTACACTTTTTGTGTGGAAAATATCAATGTGTTGCGATTTTATCTTCAGACTGATGGTTTGTAAGTGATATTTTGCTGACAGCATAAACAAATCAAAAACATTGTCCGTTTGTACACTGTCTGATCATTGCAATTAAACATGCGATGCCATAATTTAGGGAATACAAATATTGATTCAATTGTTTTTATTTTTTAATGATTATTCTACTCAATGATTAATTTTTAATGCTATTTATTTATTTACATAATTATGTTCGCTAAAATACGTGGAATATTTGGTCATACTTCAAAAAGGACCTGGAGGATTGCGACTTTACTGCTTATAATTGTACAGATGTTATACTATTGGCATATTTTTACTGGTCGGCGATTTAGGAGAAACAAATGTATGTGGCAGTTTGAAAATTCTAAAGTTTCTTGATCAGCACTCTCTTCGTTCTCTTTTTACTTGTGCTCCCCTGAATTCTTTCTTTTGAGATAAACAGTGAGTGCCTTAACCACCAATAAACTGTCTCCAATATCCCAAAGAGGTTCACATTTGCAGTTCGATTTGGGTTTGGATCAATGACATCACATCACAGAAATAACTTAACCGCTCATTGATCTAAACGCTTCCCTTTGCTGCACAATATTTACATATGTTTTAGACCAATGAGCGGTGGTATGCATATTCGGTGCCGGATGCATGATTTGACGCAAGGTGGATATTAGCGGCTCGCAAACGAAGATTCGTCCAAATGATGGTTAAAAACAACCTGCAGCGAACGGAAGCTGAAAACTAAAGGTGCATATAGTTCAAACAATCATTCAACTGTATTTATTTGACCTTACACAGACTGTGGGAAGAGGCAAACCGTCTTGAACAATATTTTTCCCCAGGAAGCGACTCCAAGAACACAGAAGACTCGAAGGTGAGTGACGTACCTTGTAGTCTTTCTGTGATAGTAGTAGTCCAGTGGACGATACCTTCCGCCTGTGGACTGACTCGATCGACTCTGTAGCAGACTATACAGAAATACGACTACATCAGTTCAGTAAATGAATGGTTTCCGAATTATTATTTCAAGGCAAGAACAATCGTAATCGAAAACGTGTAAGGTTCAGAACGTTCTTACCATATATAAGACTTATTACCAGCCTGCCTCATGCGTGCAGACACAGTGCAGACTGCAGTGGTTCGATTGCTCAGGTAGCCTAGCAGTAGCAGACGACATTAACCCCGCTCAGCAAATTAACATGTTGGGCAAATGTGAACGAAAAAACGATGGGGATATAATACGTGTAGGGTTCAGAGCATTCTTACCGTTCATATTTAGTATCAGACTCCCCGATGAGTGAAGATACAACACGAGAAATATGCCACATTTGTTTTGAAAATGTGCGAACCGTCGAGTCCCGCTTCGAGTCAATTCAAGGGGAGTCACTCCGCACAGTCAATCCGTCGAAGCTCGACTGGAGGTTTCGAATCGCAAATAATGAAGAGCACAGTCCTTTCTCCGAGTTCAAATGAGGTCTCTCTGAAAGATCATCACTGTTCAGATTAACGCTACACTGGAATTTACCAACAGAAATTAAAATGCGTGTGACGAAAGCACGACACACTTGAGACACCCCACACAAAAGTAGATCTTTACTGTACACGACCTGACCACACAGTTATGCCTATTCAAATGCGCGTTGCAAAATGTGCGTTTGGAATCTTCTTTTTTCTATGGCGGTACTGACAATATCGTTATTGAAACAATCCCAGTGCACTAAGGGATTTATAGAGCAAATCTCGAAAATAATTATTGAACTCAGCGCTATGCGCTTTGTTCAATAATGAATTTTCTCGATTTGCTCTATAAATCCCTTAGTGCACTGGGATGTCTCAATAACTTAAATAATAACTGGACATTTTTAAGTGCCTAACCTATGGCTCTAGGCCCTTTACAAAGGAACATATATATATACAGAATAGAACAATTAAAAGTACAACCTACATAAAACAAATTAATCATACAGACACAAATCACCACATGTACTGTTTACACAATAATATATATACAAACATGCACAGCTAACACTCTCAACAATCATAACAACTCTATTGGAGAGGAGTATGATTGTGCAGAAATGGAATGAAGAAGACATTAGGCCAGGTTGGTGTAATATTCTGTGAAAAAGAAAGTTTTCAACTGTTGTTTAAAAGAGCTGAGAGAGGTGCAGTGTCTGACAGAAAAGGGAAGAGAGTTCCAGAAGCTTCTTGCTCCGTGCTGCTTCCTGTTGAAGCGCTCAACTTTCAGTAGCCTGGTGTCAGCGGATGATCTGAGTGTGCGTGATGGGGTGTATATGTACAGGAGTTCAGAAAGGTACTGAGGGGCACTTCCTGAGAAGACCTTGAAACACAGACAAGCGACTTTGTACTTGATACGCTGTTCCACCGGCAGCCAGTGGAGTGTGTATAGCAGGGGAGTGACATGCTGTGTTTTCTTTGACCTAAAGATGATGCGGGCTGCAGCATTTTGAACAGTTTGGAGAGGTTGGATAAATAATGAAGGACATCCAATCACATTGAACAGGGCATTACAATAGTCTAAACGAGACAATATGCAGGAAGTGACAAGGGTTTTTGTGGCTTCTTCAGTGAGAAAGTGGCGGATGGAGCTGATGCGCCTAATTTCAAGGTAGGCTGCCTGACATGTTTTTGTGACATGATGTCTCATAGAGAGGTCAGAGTCAAGGTAGAACCCAAGATCTCTGGCCTTCTCTGAGAATGTGACAGATGCTGAGCCTAAATAAATGGCAGATTATCTGTATCATAAGTGTTTGTCTGTCTGTCCACTTAAAAGACCATTTGGTCGACGTACTGTAAATGTAACGCTTTGTTTTGTCATAAATTAAACGTTCAAATAACCTACTTTTTGTGTGTGTTGATTCTGAGTAAATCATTAATTGCAAGGGCGTCTCAACTGCGGTGCAACAAATGCCCTTAAGTTGGACTTGTTAAAGCTGTGTTTTCAAAAGGATTCAGTGACAAGACACATGCCCCTTGGACTTGTTAAAGCTGTGTTTTCAAAAGGATTCAATGACAAGACACATGCCCCTTGGACTTGTTAAAGCTGTATTTTCAAAAGGATTCAGTGACAAGACACATGCCCCTTGGACTTGTTAAAGCTGTGTTTTCAAAAGGATTCAGTGACAAGACACATGCCCCTTGGACTTGTTAAAGCTGTATTTTCAAAAGGATTCAGTGACAAGACACATGCCCCTTGGACTTGTTAAAGCTGTATTTTCAAAAGGATTCAGTGACAAGACACATGCTCCTTGGACAGGTTGAAGCTGTATTTTCACAAAGGTTACCGTGGCAAGACAAATGCACCTTCATATTCTCACAGTAGTATCCTTACTCTTCGAATTTTCACAACTTCAGGTATCCGTCGGTTTATGTTTAGCAGAAGAGGAGGGCCTATAGGCATCTTTCTTGTTCTCCCATATGATCATATCTTTTTCTAGCGATTTTCTAGCATTCTGATTATGTTGGCTTCTTTACAGTGCTGCAGGAGAGGAGGGCATAATATAATTATGTGCTTTCATTTTCTGGCGATTTTTTGAGCATTCTCACATGGCTGTCTTTTCACGGCACAGTCAGTCTTCACTCTTGGATTTTCCAAAACTCCAGTTTACAGTTAAAGGCATACTAACGCACTCCCGTGTTTACAAAGTGTAGTTTGCCCACAATCGATGTCAAACGCACCATAAGACCATATAATGACGATACGTCACCATGCGCGGACCATAATACATGCATTACAGCTTGTTCTAGCCTCTGAAAAAGTGAGGATGTCAACAACGACACGGAGTTCTCTCCCTTGCATCAACGTTACATGTGTTGCCAAATCTATAAATAGGACGATCCAGATCAAAATAAAAATTCAAATATCTCAACATTGAAGGGGTCCTAGACCACAATATTTTGCAGGGAACTTAATTTAGCATGTCTCCAGCTGTTGGTAAAGCAATTAGCGTGTATAGTCATCGAGTAAATATGGCTTTAAGGTATCTGAGGGTTTATGTTTAGCAGGAGAGGAGGACCTATAGGCATCTTTATATTTCTCCCATATCTTTTTCAAGCGACTTTTTTTAGCATTCTGAATGTGTTGGCTTCCTTACAGTGTTGCTGTCTTCACTCTTCGATTGTCCACAAATTCAGGTATCTGCGGGTTTATGTGCAGGAGAGGAGGGGTACAGGCAAAGATATTCATGGCTAGCGTAGCCTAGATAATCTTTGGTACAGGTCTCTTTCTCCAAAATTAGCTTTAGCTTTCGGGCAACGTTTCTAGCATTCTCACAGTGCTGCCTCAGTTTTGTTTTTACATTACTGTCTTCACTCTGGGATTTCGGCCACAACTCCAGTAGGTATCTGCGGGTTTATGTTTAGCAGGAGAGGAAGGCAGTTGTGAAGATAACCCCAACAGCTCATACACAACGTACACATTATCAACTGCCCCCGAAGCTCGCGATCCCCCAACACGATACTGCGGTCCGAAGACGGCAGGGATTCCCCCCAAAACAGTAGATAGACACTCTCGAGTTACCGCCCCTTGGAAGAGGTTGTCTATCTTGGATGATGGATCTGGCCACTTAGAGACATGTTTTAAATAAATCGCTGGGGTGAGGGGTGTGGTGTAGGAGGTTGTTTTGGGCTTCTGATAGATCTAATCTTTTCCCTGTACCCTCCCCACCCCCACCCCCGACCTCTCTATACCCTATTTTTTCCTCTTTAAAAAAAAAATCCATTTTCTCCGTAAATGTGCATTTACATTCTTTCTCATTTCTGTTTTCTTTTCTTCAAAGGTTTTGTTTCTTCTCTGCTTCAAAATTAAAGAAATAAACATCCTGTTATTCTAACTGTCAGACCTTTGTCACAGTTTCTGATTAAAAATGTACGTATCATTTTTGTTCACTCCATGTCATTTTTAATCAATTCTTCTTCGTTGAGCCGCATTGAGGAGTTATTCGAGCCAATGTTTCTCTAGCCTTCGACTTTTCAAATGTTTCTTTGAATTTACACAACCGTCATTTTCCAAGACTTTCTCTAGTTTCATATTTGAAGAATAACAAAACAAGAAATAATCCGGCTTCAAGTCTCATTTTTGACCTTTTTTGACTAGACATAAAGGTCACATGATGTCTTGTGGTTTCCCGCTTCTCCCCTTCTTTGAAAGATAGAGGACACATTATTAATAAAAATGGAATGAAATGAAATTTATTGTTGTGCACTTTAAAGATCAGTAGAGCGAGGCTCCAGTGAACGTTTCGTTTTGTCAATAATTTACCGTTCCGTAAACTAATCTTTCTTGTTTGTTGATTCTTGATTTTTCAAACGTTAGCAATCTATGTATTTCGGATTCCCTATTCCCTTCGTCGTTTACATTTGAAAACAAAATTCACAAATCATTTATATTTCCGACTCTCTGTGTTGACTTTCTGTTCCATGTGCGTTTTCTTTTGTTCTTATTTTTGTCTTTCTCTTCTTGTTCACGTCGGTTTGTTGTTTTGTTTGCTTGTTTCTCTCTCCGTTATATAATTTCTGTTCATGTAAAACACAATTTGTACAACTTCTTTTGAATATGTTTCACTCTTCTCATGCAGCAATTCCGTACTGCTGTTTTGTAAAATGTAATGTTTTAAGCTGCAAACAAAAATAAAAATGCTTATTTCCATATTCCAAGCTTACCACTGACTGACTGACTGACTAACTGACTGACCCACCCACTCACTCACTCACTCACACACTTCTTTTTCTTTTCCACTGTGTTTATTTTATACGTTCTTCCTTTGCTCTCAAAATTTACTTTCTTCAATTTTTTTCAACCTATTTTCCCCTGCAAAGTTTTCTTCCCTCCTTCCCTTTCTTATTCCCGCACGATAAATCAAGACAGATTTCCTACTCGCCGTATTTCCTAAGCTTCATTTCGCTTTTTAATTTTCTCCCCGCAAAAAAAAAAAAAGTTCTCACGAAAAACACCACCAACCCTTTTAGCGTGAAATGAACGGGGTCCTCCCGTTTTCCTCCCGCTTTCCTCCGTCCATTTACAATTCTCATTCTCTTTTCGCGATGCAGTGACTCTATCCCAAATAGAAATCTTGCCTGTTTGGAAGATGTTCTCTTTCGCAAGAAAATCGCTTGATTTATTTGCAAATGAAGAGGAGCTGAAACGAAGGCCCGTGATCTCCCTCTTTCGTGAACGAAAACTGGTTTTGTTAAAAGCAGAAAAAAAGAAAAATTGGCAGCGGGAGTGAAGAAGGGTGCGGTTTTAGGAAGGGGGTGATGGGTGAAGGGGGAGCAGAAGAGAGGAGAAAAGAAGAAATCTATGACGGCTTACTAGTGCCAAAACCTCCTAATTGTAATTATCAAGGGAAAATTAGTAATTTTCCCTTGATAATTACCATTTTCACGTGTTTATTACTAATTTTTCCGGAATAATTACTAACTTTCACCTGTTAATTGCTAATTTTTAGTTTTGGCTCACTTCCTGACGGATTGCTAGTGCCAAAACTAAAAATTAGTAATTTTCCCGTCAAAATGAGTAACTAACAGGTGAAAACAGTAACTGACAGCGTTAATTAGTAATTATCACGTGATAATGGGTAACCCCAGGTTTTGTCACTAGTAAGCCGTCATAGAAATGGGCCAAGAAACAGGGGGCATTCAGACGTTTTCTTTGTAGGTTTGGCTTTGGCTGTTCTGTTCTGTCCTCATTCATATTCACACAATGAAAATATGATCGTTTCCCAATATATATTGTGAGGTACTTAGCCCTTTCCTTCTGTGAATGGACTGCCCTGTTGCATTCATAACACATGACCTCAACTGTAAACTGACAAGGAACAAAACCAATGCCTTCTATGCCTACAAACCAAACAACTGCATGATTCACTAGTCAAAATAACAGTTCAGTTTAACAATGGATTTATTTTACGTTGATATTTCGAGAAACATTTTAATATCAGTTTAATTTCCCACAACCGCAGTTACGTAGCTGTTGCGGTTTTCAAAGACAGAAACTGCTTTATTCAGTTCTCTTGCAAATAAAGAAATATCGCTCACAAAGAGGGGAGCGAAAAGTCTTGAAAATGGAATCCCCGATGGTATCTTCCAGTTGACTAAAGCGCCAAAGTCGTCTTCCTTTCTTTTTTCCCGCCGGTCGCTCATTCTCGTCTGCTGTCTGGATAACGAGAACGAGGCGGCGTCCAGAATTCATTCTCTCCTCCCAGCGATAAGAGCTCAAGAGAAGGGGAGCTAATCGCCAGAGCGCATCTGACAACTCTCAGCATTTTTCTCCATTTTTCATCTTAATCTGACAAATTCCACGGGACCTTTTTTTTCTTTCTCTGTCTCTCTTTTCCCATTTTCTTCTTGCCCCTCCTCTTTTGTGGGTACTGGCTTCTTCGTTTGAGAAGGAAGACACGTTTGCGGGACTTTGCGAACAAATGAACTTGTGCAGCTAACGAGATGGAGAGAAAATGGGAAAAGTGGAAGAGGGGGCAATTGCTTTTATGCGTCCCCTTGAACTGCGTTTTTGCCCTGCAAAAGTTAAGTGGAACTCCTCCTCTCTCTCGTTTTGTTTTCTTCTTGTTATGCTGGGCCTGGCTTTGCCCCTTCACTCCGTGTCTTGGCATTCTTTCCAAAGCTCTGTATGTGTGTGCCTGTGCGACTTAGGTCAGTCTGTCTGTCTGTCTTCTGTGAGTCTGTCTATCTGTCTGTTTGTCTGTCTGTCTGTCTATTTGTCTATCTATCTATATATCTATCTGTCTGTCTGTCCGTGTCTCTCTCATTCTCTCTCTGTCTCTGTATATCCGTCTCTGTCTCAATCAGTCTCTCTCTCTCTCTTTCTCTCTCTCTCTCTGTCTCTCTCTCTGTCTCTCTCTCTGTCTCTGTCTCTCTCTCATTCTCTCTCTCTCTCTTTCTCTCTCTCCCTCTCTCTCTCTGTCTCTCTCTCTCTCATTCTCTCTATCTCTCTCTCTGTCTCTGTCTCTCTCTGTCTCTCTCTGTCTGTCTCTCTCTCTGTCTCTCTCTCATTCTTTCTATCTCTTTCCCATTGTTTCCCTGCTTCGGTCTTATATTAATTTGTCCTCTTACTTTTCTTCTACACTACTTCAACGCCTTTTTTCTACCGGCATGCCATCTCCCCAGACCGTCTTCCTTGTCTTAGAGAGTAGATTAAGAAATGTAACACCATGCCTACACTTTTTTTCTTCTTAAATTTACTTTATGTTTCTTCGTTCTTTTCAATTTATTAGGTATTGTTGCCTCCCGATCCCATTTAACCTCATAGTTTCCTATTATACTTACATTTTCTGCATTTGTCTTCGGTATTTGTTCTCTTTCACTCTTCCCTTTTCCATCCTCATCAGCCTTGAGTTTTCCATCATGTTTTTTTTTTTTATATAAATTATACTCTCCCTGTAACTATATCTTACCCCTTCTTTCACTCATGTTCACTCTCGTTCGCTCTTTCTACGGATTTTTGTCAGTTTTTCCCTCGTTCACTCTGCATAGAGTTCAGAGATCATTCTTTACAGTACGGACTATCACAAGGTTGTGTGGACTGTCGTAGAAGACAGATGAAGCTGGTGATTTCAATTTCAGATGTTTGAAACTTTGAATGGAGCAGGGAGCACGCTTTTGGATTTCTTCGTGTCGTCATCGTCTGTGAGAAAGTGACATACACAGAAGAAAGGGGGTGAAGCAGGGAAGACTATTATTCTGAACACACTGGTACGAGACTGGTGGAATTTCAACATCTAGCGTGTAATTGAAAACACGACTGTGAGAAGAAGTTTAATTCTAAAGATGAAAACAAGAAGAAAGGGGAAAAGAAAAAAGTAGAAGAGATGGGGGGTATGGGGGATGAGACGTGGCGAGTTAAAGAAAAAACAGAAGGCAAGAAAATCGATGGTGCTTTTTCTCGAACTTCTCTTTCTGTTATGCAAATTTTAGTTTCGTTTTATCCCCGTTTCGCCCCCCCCCCTCCCCATCGGCCACCTACTCCCCAAACACAACCTTCCACTTGTCCTACACCACCCCCATCTACCACCACAACCCCCTTCATCTCCCACCCTCACAGAGAAACCTCTCAGACCTGCTAAATCCCATGACACTGACTTTTTGGTCCCCAACGCATCAGTGACGGGATAACACCTCTTTTCGCGCCTGTCCTAACCCCCAGATTTCAAAGTCTTCCTTTTAACGCAACCTGTCGCCTTCCCCGACCCCTGCTGTCAGCAGAAAATTCCCGTCACTCCCCGCGCGGAGACTTCCGTCCGACATTTTGAAACCCGCGCGTTTGGAACAGATCTTGTATAGCCAAGGGAGGCGACTGAGGAGCGCATCTCCCCAGCGGGTTTTGGCCAAACCTGTCAGCGTTTCTTCCCGTCGTGGTTTTCGTTTCTGGGGTAGTTTTTATCGAAATCCTTGGCTTTTCCTCCCGTTTTCAGCCCGGAGGGACCTTCGTGCACCTCCGAGCATGGAGAGGAGACGTCACAAGGTTGTCCAAGACGTTTCAGCCCGCGTTCACGGCTCCGCTGGTTTAAATTCCCTGTTTAATAGCTTCGGAAATCAGAGACGAGCTTCGTGGATAGGCCGCATTCTCCGTCTCGTCTCTTCTGTTCTGCTGCAGAGTTTTGAAGAAAGAAAAGTGGTTTTTTTGTGTGTGTTTTCTTGTGGTGTCTTTTTGTTTTGTAGGATTTGCTCCTTTTTTTCTCTTCTTTTTTCTTTTCTATTTCGCTTTCCAGAACCCCTGCGATAATGCGCACGTACAGTGTTTGTCTGTGTGTGTACCCACGTACATTCAGCGGTTCATGCACATGCATGCCGTCACTGTATATTGTGTACACGTGCGTACGTGTGCACGCGCACACGCATACTATAAGCTTTGACAGTAGTGGGGTAGCGAAACTGGAAGAAAAAATACCTTGGATGAACTTTTGGGAGTCAGAAATACGGGAGCTAAGAACGAGTCAAGGAGATGGGGTGCAGAGAAGCGAATTAAAGTTTGCGAAGCCGATGGTGAAGTAGACACGTCAGTTAGCTGAGCCCAGGCTAGATAAAGTCCGATCCATTTCCCCCATTAGACAGACACTGCTTGAAACAGGCGCTGTTTTTATGTCCAATTTATCCGCCTCCTTTCCTCGCTCTTATTCCAATTTACCCCTCCCTGGCCCACCTCCGGTACCATTTTTCTTTTTCTCTGCACGGTCATTCCTTGTGGCTTAATTAGAAAGATAAGGAAATGAAGGAGAGGAAAAATAGAGAGAGTAAAGTTAATGTCGAACTTTTTCAGTGTAATTAAAACTGGTTTTTTGTTTTTGTCAGTTTTTAGTGAGTTTTTCTTTCCTTTGTAGTATAGTCAAGTTGCCTATTCACTCATGCACACATGCACGCTCGCACACACGCTCGCACACACGCACGCACGCACCCAAGCACATACACACTCACACACACACACACACACACAAACACACACCACACACACACACACACACACACACGCCGAAATTCTCTTACCCCTCACCCTCACCAACCGCCAAAACACCCCCCCCCCTCCCCACCAACCCCTACACCTACCCCAATACCCCAACCCCTCTACACACGCACGTATGCACAATAAATTCACACAGACATGCACAAATCAAGGAATCGATTTGACTAACCTCTACAACTTAGTTTGCAAAGGAAACCGCGAAAAGTTTTCAACAAAGTTATATAGAAGCTTGAAGACAGAAGTCAAAGTTTCAGAAATGATTTATTCATGGATTTTTCAGCTTGCAGGTTTCAAGGTTTGCTTTTTAACTCTTATTTTTGTTCTTGTCGACATGTCGATCCCTTTACCCACCGTGTCTCAGGCACTCTGTTTGGTCTAAGCCAATGGTTAGCTATATGCTAGGCTAGGCAATATTGTGCTATGCTTTGCTATGCTATGCTATGCTGAGCTAAGCTACGCTACGCTATGTTATGCTATGCTACGCTACGCTACACTCGTACGCTATGCTATGCTATGCTATCCCATGCTATCCTATCGGCCATGCTATGCTATGCTATGCTATGCTATGCTATGCTATGCTATGCTATGCTATGCTATGCTATGCTATCCCATGCTATGTTATCCCATGCTATGCTATTTCTATTCTTAGCCAAGTTTAAGGTAAGCTCAACCCAGCCACTAAACGATGCGAACTCAGGTAGGATGGTATAAGCTCATCTTATTATAAACTAAAGTAAACAAAATTAAACTAAACTAAACTAAACTAAACTAAACCAAACTAAACTTAACTAAACTAAACTAAACTAAACTAAACTTAACTAAACTAAACTAAACTAAACTAAACTAAACTAAACTAAACTGAACAGAACTAAACAGAACTAAACTAAACAGAACTAAACTAAACTAAACCAAACTAAACTAAACTAAACTAAACTAAACTAAACTAAACTAAACTAAACTAAACTAAACTAAACTAAACTAAACTAAACTAAACTAAACTAAACTAAACCAAACTAAACTAAACTAAACTAAACTGAACAGAACTAAACAGAACTAAACTAAACAGAACTAAACTAAACTAAACCAAACTAAACTTAACTAAACTAAACTAAACTAAACTAAACTAAATCTAAACTAAACTAAACTGAACAGAACTAAACAGAACTAAACTAAACAGAACTAAACTAAACTAAACCAAACTAAACTTAACTAAACTAAACTAAACTAAACTAAACTAAATCTAAACTATAGCTCAGCTCAGCTCAGCTCAACTCAACTCAACTCAACTCAGTCAACCTCTTCACTTGACAGCAGCATAACACTCACAACACAACGGGGGGCACGTAATTTTTTCTGGCAGGTTTAGCAGAGCTCTGTATTGGGCAAAATGGCTAAAACGCTAGCTTCCGAAATAGCACCCGAAAGGTTCTTGTTCAACATGCTTTTGAAGACCAGGAAAGGGACAGTTGGTACTGACTGTATCAAACATTCAAATGTTTTAAATCTTTTTTTTTTTTTTTACATGTTTAACTTAATGTAGAAAAACTTTGCATGCGGTCATGGTTGTGTTTGTGAGAAAAACACACATACAGACAGACAGACAGACAGACAGACAGACAGACAGACAGACAGACAGACAGACGAACAGACAGACACACACACACACATACACACTCGCACACACACACACACACACACACACACACACACACACACATTCACTTTCTCTTACACACAGTCTCTCTCTCTTCCTACAAGTATTCCCCGCAAGAAACAAACAATCAATAAAACAAAAAACAAACAATCAACCAACCAACCAAACAACCAACCAAACTAAACACACAAACAAACAAGCAATCAAACAAACAAACACACAAACAAATCTAAAAAAAATAAAATAAATAAAAATACAAAAATACAAAAACATGAAATGGACTCTATCAGCTTCCTATAGCCCCCACCTGTGGTTAGTTATGCTTATCAGGGGTGTTGCGAGTGTCTTGGGCTATTTATTCTATATTGTGCCATCAATCTTACCAATTTTATCCAAACGACGTTGCCTCCGTCCCGCACACCCGTCGGGCTCCCGCTGGGCAGGCAGTGCTAATGATAGCGAACCCAAAAGTTAGCTTTGTGCCAAGATGATAATGATGGAGAGAGAACGGAGACTCGGTGAGGTTTGCATCTAAAACTATAAAGAACACGTATACTTGTGTACATATGTCTATACAGTGAGAGAATAAAAGAATGATGAAGTTATAAGGTAAAACTTGTATTTAAAAACAAAATGTTGGTGTGTTTTTGTGTGTGTTTTTTGTGTGTGTTTTTGTGTTGTTGTCCGTTTTGTTTGTTGGTGTGTGTTTGTTGTTGCGCGTTTGAAGGAAAGAAAAATGCAAATATAATTTTTAATGCTGAAAATGAAAGACATTTTAACACACACCAAAAAGCACCAGAAAAACACGTAAAACGCCCACAAAAGAACGGAGAAAAAGGGACAACGGTTGTGAAACGCATTTTGTCGTCGATTCCATCATCTGTTGCAACTTTGTCAGTCAATGGGCAGTTAGTTATCTGTACTTGACCCGATGTTATCCTTATGTCCGTGGGCTGACCATTGGGTTTGATGACGTTGTTGTTTGTGCAGGTTTACATGGATAGGTATGACCTTTTCAATCCTGGATGGACTCTGAAACACTCGGGGGCAATCTGTGGGGGTCAAAAGAATGACACATTATTACAACATATAATATTATGCAAGTAGTTTTAGATTAACATCTACCAGCACATTCCTCACAATCAGTTTTGTCATTGTAAATTGACCGTAATAACGACCAGTTCCTCTCTTTTTGTTTCTCTCTCTGTCTCTGTCTCTGTCACTGTCTCTCTCTCTCTCTCTCTCTTTCTCTCTCTCTCTGTCTCTCTCTCTCTCTCTCTCTCTCTCTCTCTCTCTCTCTCTCTCTCTCTTACTGTCTCACTCCCTCTCTCACTTGTTCTCCCCCTCTCTCTCTTGTCTTATGTTATCCCTCGCTTCCCTACTATCCCCATTCTCTCCTGACATCGTTCTCTCGTTAAATAAGCCATTCCTGAACTGAGAGACCCACCCCAGCCACCCCCGCCCCACAACAAATGTCTGTAACCCCACTTCGCGCAACTTTACTTATCGTAATAGGCGTCAGACGTAATCGTACCAAATTTCACCACTTACACATTTCCAGCGAAAAGTCTCCAGCGCTGAGTGCACAAGGCCACACTGTCAAAGCTAGTTTCACGTGCTCTTCATTCCACGAAAAAAAGAAAAGAAAAAAAAAAAGCTGGCAAGGTAAACAAAAGTGGATGTGAGATCTGTACCGTGCAAACACAGCACATCCTCTAAGACTTTGGCGTTAATGATTATTAATGTCGTTTGCGAATGGTGTGACATCCAGAAGGCCAAGAAAAGTCCTCAGGTCCAAAAGCACAGACTGATCGCGTTGTCTGGATTTCTGCAAGACTTGAGTGCCAAACCACGCCAGTCAGTGCTACAGTAAACTTGTATCTTATAGCTCTAGATCTAATTAATCACATTTTCAGGCTGTGGTATTCAGCCGACTTTTCAAAGAAAAAGGGGTGAATAAAAGAAAATAATGATGGAAAATGGATTTTCTTTGTTTACTGGATCATTTAATAATTGTGATTTAAGGACAGCTACTGCAATTAGAAGAAAAAAAACAAGTGGCAAAGAAATCAAACCAAACCTTTATAAACTACAAACCTTTTTTGATGTTTGTCACTGAAACCGCACAAGCAAAGAAACAAGGAAAGAAAGAAAGAAAGAAAGAAAGAAAGAAAGAAAAACAAAACAAAAAACAAAACATAAAACAGCAACAACAACATTTTAATATTCAAACAAACCAGCAAAACCCAAACAAGACAATAATGAATAGAATGACTTTTTCTTTTAAGAATTGAGTTAGATAAATTCTGATATCACGTCATCGATGATCATGTTCTATTCTTTCCCTAAATTCTATCCCAATGATGTTCTACTGCTGTCTTTGCCTATATATTTATAATATATATTATGCAAGTAGTTTAATATTAACATCTACTAGCACCTTCCTTACAATCAGTTTTGTCATTGACCGCCATGACTACCAGTTCCTCTCTTTTTATATTTAGTCAAGTTTTGACTAAATATTTTAACATCGAGGGGGAATCGAAACGAGGGTCGTGGTGTATGTGCGTGTGTCTGTCTGTGTGTGTGTGTAGAGCGATTCAGACTAAACTACTGGACCGATCTTTATGAAATTTGACATGAGAGTTCCTGGGTATGAAATCCCCGAACGTTTTTTTCATTTTTTTGATAAATGTCTTTGATGACGTCATATCCGGCTTTTCGTGAAAGTTGAGGCGGCACTGTCACGCCCTCATTTTTCAACCAAATTGGTTGAAATTTTGGTCAAGTAATCTTCGACGAAGCCCGGACTTCGATATTGCATTTCAGCTTGGTGGCTTAAAAATTAATTAATGACTTTGGTCATTAAAAATCTGAAAATTGTAAAAAAAAATAAAAATTTATAAAACGATCCAAATTTACGTTCATCTTATTCTCCATCATTTTCTGATTCCAAAAACATATAAATATGTTATATTTGGATTAAAAACAAGCTCTGAAAATTAAATATATAAAAATTATTATCAAAATTAAATTGTCCAAATCAATTTAAAAACACTTTCATCTTATTCCTTGTCGGTTCCTGATTCCAAAAACATATAGATATGATATGTTTGGATTAAAAACACGCTCAGAAAGTTAAAACAAAGAGAGGTACAGAAAAGCGTGCCATCCTTCTTAGCGCAACTACTACCCCGCTCTTCTTGTCAATTTCACTGCCTTTGCCATGAGCGGTGGACTGACGATGCTACGAGTATACGGTCTTGCTGAAAAATGGCATTGCGTTCAGTTTCATTCTGTGAGTTCGACAGCTACTTGACTAAATATTGTATTTTCGCCTTACGCGACTTGTTGTTTCTCTCTCTCTCTCTCTCTCTCTCTCTCTCTCTCTCTCTCTCTCTCTCTCTCTCTCTCTCTCTCTCTCTCTCTCTCTCTCTCTCTCTCTCTCTCTCTCTCTCTCTCTCTCTCTCTAGATTAAGGGCCGACCAGACTTGGACGCCGTTTTATGGTATATGCGCCGTAGGCCGTTTTGTGCGTCGCGCGGGATTTGCCGAGTGGCCACACATCGACGATTTTTTTCACAACGCGGTATCAGTGGAGCGGGTCACCTGACAAGAAGGTTCAGTTGCATTCGACTGCCGCGCCGCGAGCGGCTGACGTCATCGCTCTGGTTTGCTCTGATTGGTCAAATTTCCGTCGTTCTATGTCTGTGTCATAGAAATTAGAACACGCGCTATTCTTCTGCAAATAACGCTTCGCGATCATAGCACGCTGCGGCGCGCCCAATGGGGCCGTTTTGAGCATAAGTAAAATGTGGACAGGGTCGGCCGGGAGTGTCTGGACAGGCCTTTACTGTCTCCCCTCTCTCTCTCTCTTTATCTCCCTCCCACCTCTTTCTCTTGTCTTATTTTACCCTTTATTTTACTTCGCCCCTTCAAATTCCTTCACACACCTCGAACAAGCTCCCTGTGAAACGTCCAGAATTTCTCTCCCCTGAAAATATACACAGGCAGCGCCTTCCAATTTTCTTCGTACGCGGCAGTTATGAAAAGTCAACAATCTTGATTATTTCTTCTGAAAACGGAGCCCGCCCTGTTGTCTTTTCCTCATCCGCGG
This sequence comes from Littorina saxatilis, assembly GCF_037325665.1. NCBI lineage: Eukaryota > Metazoa > Mollusca > Gastropoda > Littorinimorpha > Littorinidae > Littorina > Littorina saxatilis. The sequence goes on from NC_090261.1 coordinate 47,635,611, forward strand.
CAACTAGCCCCGAATTCCTCATCTATACTCTTTCTCTCTGTGGTGGAGATAATATCTAAGTAAACAAGCGCCGCTTGCCGCAATATATATATATACACAGGGCGATAGTTAGTCTCATTTTAACGTCGCCGCTCGTGCGTCCAAACAACACCGACTTTTCTTGTTTCTGTGTTTTTGACCATACATTGTGTTGTCTCAGATGGAATACCCCACCCCAACCCCAATCCCTTTTTTGAATACAGTGCCCCCCCCCCTCTCTCTCTCTCTTTTAAGACTCCACGATTTAAGACTGACTTACATACAGTTAAACAGTTGCGTATGTACACACATTCTTGAAGACCTTGCAATTTCACAATTTTTTTTCTTCATAACGTCGACAAATTAACGTCCATTTTAAGACTCCATCTTTTTTCAGCCTTAATTTTCTGAGAGTTTTGGAGGTCTTTACTAAAAGGAGGATGCCATTGTATGGTGTTGGACAAATTCAGCATGGGACTGGCACAAATGTTTTGACTTTGGTACTGCGGGGATACGAGGTTTGAAAAATAAATGTTTGCTGCTGTCTGTTGCTTTTGGGATTTGAAAAACAAATGGTGTGCGTTTGTTTGAAAGTGATATATTTTTTTTTTCTCGGTGGGGATGGGATCGTGTTGGGTGGGGACGGGCGTTCAGATAAAAAGCTGTTAGGTCAATTTTTGTGGAGGGCTTTTGAGGTTTTCTTGTCTGTGTTATCGTCTGTTAATTTTGCTTTCCGTTATGCTGTTACATGTTTTTTGATAGGACCATAATAGTTATATACAGTGATACACGACATATTATAACGTCTTTCCTTTTTTTTTTTAAGGTTTAGCCGGTTTGGGTCTTATTTGTCATGGAATTTCGGGTTTAATTTCTTTTCTCGTAAATACTGTCTACAACCGCAGAAAATAAAGTTGAGGTTTAAATGAGGAGCATTCTCGCTGATTTGAGAACAACTGTTTGTACGCGAATTTGTGTCCATACGCAACTGTTTAAACCACGCTTTTTTTCCTCCTATTTTTCTTTGTTTCTGCTTGCAGCAGCTGCCAAAACCTCAAAAGTAGATGCTATTTTCTTCAATCCAAAACATCATCACGCACTTTAGTGCCAGCTCACAGGGGTTGCTGATATGACTTGGTGCGAACTCTCGAAGCAGACGGGAGGAGAAGATAAGTAGCGACTATAAATTTCTTCCTTTTTCCTCCCAGACTCCGCTAATAGGAGAGTTCCCGCTGGGGTAGACAACTCTGCGAGCTTATTCATCATCACTAAGCCGACAGAATTCCTTCATGAAAATGTGGTTTGTGATTCGACATCTGTCGATTAAAGATTAGCAGTATTTCTTCTTATTTTTTTATTTAGTCAAGTTTTGACTAAATATTTTAACATCGAGGGGGAATCGAAACGAGGGTCGTGGTGTATGTGCGTGTGTGTGTGTGTGCGTGTGTGTGTGAGTGTGTGTGTGTGTGTAGAGCGATTCAGACTAAACTACTGAACCGATCTTTATGAAATTTGACATGAGAGTTCCTGGGTATGAAATCCCCGAACGTTTTTTTCATTTTTTTGATAAATGTCTTTGATGACGTCATATCCGGCTTTTCGTGAAAGTTGAGGCGGCACTGTCACGCCCTCATTTTTCAACCAAATTGGTTGAAATTTTGGTCAAGTAATCTTCGACAAAGGCCGGACTTCGGTATTGCATTTCAGCTTGGTGGCTTAAAAATTAATTAATGACTTTGGTCATTAAAAATCGGAAAATTGTAAAAAAAAAATAAAAATTTATAAAACGATCCAAATTTACGTTTATCTTGTTCTCCATCATTTGCTGATTCCAAAAACATATAAATATGTTATATTCGGATTAAAAACAAGCTCTGAAAATTAAATATATAAAAATTATTATCAAAATTAAATTGTCCAAATCAATTTAAAAACACTTTCATCTTATTCCTTGTCGGTTCCTGATTCCAAAAACATATAGATATGATATGTTTGGATTAAAAACACGCTCAGAAAGTTAAAACAAAGAGAGGTACAGAAAAGCGTGCTATCCTTCTTAGCGCAACTACTACCCCGCTCTTCTTGTCAATTTCACTGCCTTTGCCATGAGCGGTGGACTGACGATGCTACGAGTATACGGTCTTGCTGAAAAATGGCATTGCGTTCAGTTTCATTCTGTGACTTCGACAGCTACTTGACTAAATATTGTATTTTCGCCTTACGCTAATCTACTGTGATACCTGTGATAACTGATGATGATTACTGTTATTGGTTTTATGTGTTTGGTTGGTCTCTTCTTTGGTAGTGCAATAGCGTTAATTATGGATTGTTGTTATCATCATTTACATAAAAACTTATCTGTTAATCCAAACAATGATATGATTACTGTGATGTTCTTAACTACACTTTAACATGGAATGTATGTATGTATGTATGTATGTATGTATGTATGTATGTATGTATGTATGTATGTATGTATGTATGTATGTATGTATGTATGTATGTATGTATGTATGTATGTAGGTATGTATGTAGGTATGTATGCATGTGTATTGGTGTGTCGGTGTGTCAGGTGTGCAAGAAAAAAGGGTATTTTTTATCATGGGTTTTATGAATTTTCTTCTCTTATTCCTTTATAATTATTAATTAATGACCTATATGTGCTGATGACCAATTTAATTTCCTTTGTTGGATCAATAAAATGTTATGAGTTATGAGTTATGAGTTATGAGTTTATTTTTCTCTTTTTCTTTTTTGGTCGTCGTTGTCGTCGTTTTGTGTGTGAAAAGCCTTTTGCAAAACAAAAAGTAGAGTGTAATTTCTTTAGGATAAATTGAGATATACCTGGTTTTCTGTCTCTTCTCCCCCCCCCTTCCCAGTCTCTCTGTCTATATGTCTATATGTCTATTTGTCTGTCTGTCAATCCGTCCGTGTACCTGTCTACATGTCTGACTCACACGGCACACACAAACACACACACGTACGCTCGCTCGCACGAATGTACGCACACACAAACAAAGGCCCCTATTCACTTGATCCCCCTCCCCCTCCCCCTCAACATACACACACAGGAGGATGACCGACGATTTTATTTGCTTGATGAAAGATTGTTTTATTATAAAAACCCGTGTTTGTGCATTTATTTTGTGTATGCTTAATTTTGTGTTTGAAATACAATTGTTCATGGAATGAAACATGTTTATTAAAATCTAGTCAATCGACCAATTCAAAACAGACACGTGTTTTCAAAATAAAAAAACAAGAAAGGTAAGTTGTTGAAACGTTGTTATTGACAAAATTACGTCACAGTCACGAATATATCGACCCAGCGGTCTCTTTAGCGAACAGACAAACAAATATCACACAAAACTTATCTTCATGAAATCTAGTATTCGCCCACTCGCCAGGAAGCCGAGCGAAGTTGGAAGTTGGGTCGATATATTCGTGACTGTAGCGTAATTTTGTCAATAACAACGTTCCAACAACTTACCTGTCTTGTTTTTTGATTCTAAATTTTAGAACGTTGGCAGTCTCTTTGTTTTTAGATTTACGTGTTTTCAAAGATAATCAACCAAGCAAACAACTAAATAAACAAAACTGTTGATCCAAAGATTTATTTTTAACAATCACTTTTAGTTTCTGCAAAATACTATCACATTTGATATAATTATAGGCAAAACGAAACACACACTTTATTTTTTCAAATTGAAAGATATATTTATACAATGCTATTTCACGTATAATGTGTATCACGTTTTGTTTTGTCTATTATCTAAACATTCAATAAACTAGGCTTTCTTTATTGTTAATTGTATTCTTGATTTTAGAACAAAACAGTCTCTCTCTGTTACGAATTCCGCACGCTTTCACCTTTTTCTTCTCTGTTTTGTGTTTTATTGTGGGTATCATGCTGGACCAATTATTCCGCTCATCAAGTCGGCGGTTAAACGCTAAACAGTCAGCGGCGTAGGAAGACGTCTCCCACAGCACGGAGGGCGTCAATAATAAATCGCTGCTCCTTACAAATCTCTTACGCTTTGAGGAACCTTGAGATCTCCCCCAGGACCCTCCCAGACACATGTAAAACTGTCTTCTTTTGCCTTCTTCACCCTGGTCGTCCCTAGATGCTGTAAAAACACGATTACAATTTCATGCGCTGTGGATAATCGTATTCTTTGGGTGTGCAGGCGTGGCTCTTTGCCCTTTCCTGCGTCACCCGTGACGTCACAAATGTCGTCACTGCGTGACAGGGTCGTGTGCTACAAAGCATGCTGAATATCATCAACGTGTTTTTTTCCCCCTGCTGGAATAATGCAGTTTTAGTTTAAATCTTAAAGAAAAATTGGGAAAAAAAGAGTAAGACTGAGTTAGCAGTGGAGAAAGAAAAAAGGAAAATAAGAAAAGATAAGAAAAAAAAAGAATCCCGAAGAAGAAGAAGAAGAAGAAGAAGAAGAAGAAGAAGAAGAAGAAGAAGAAGAAGAAGAAGAAGAAGAAGACGACGACAGTAAAATAACCACGACAACAGCAACAACAACAATAGCAGCAGCAGCAGCAGCAGCAGCAGCAGCAGCAGCAGCAGCAGCAGCAGCAGTAGGAGGAGCAGTAGCAGCAGCAGCAGCAGCAGCAGCAGCAGCAGCAGCAACAACGGCACTCCCATGGTCTCCCGTCCCTATTCCACCCCACCCCTACCTAAACAAAAAAGAACACTGCACTGTATTGTACACACAATAACTTTAAAAAAAAATTAAAAAAAACACACACACACACGAAAACCAACTCCCCTCTCTATCGACTGTTTTAAATTGCTGGCACCGCAGGGAAGTAAAGGAAGCGAGAGAGAGAGGGGACAGGAAGAAACTACAATACTTCTAGAGCCGCCATGTGGCGGAAGGGGGCGGGTAGGGATAGGAAATGAGATTTGCACCTCGGGTAGGGGTAGTAGGGGGAGAGGGAGACGCACGCGCTCGGGGGGTGGGGTAGCAGTGACAGGGGGGTTAGTGGCGTGAGTGGCAGGTGGGTGTGGTTTGGAGGCAACCTGCTATCAGTGACAATCCCCCCCCCCCCCACCCCATGACAAGCGGGTACGGCCCCTTCTCCCAGCACTGGGAAAGACTGAGTCTTGGGTTTCCAAAAATGTTGAATGAAAAATTATTTCATGTATTTCGCGCGCGTGTGTGTGTGTGTTTTCTCTCTTGAATTACGATTGGTTCTTGCTATTGTTTTTGTAAAATGATTGTTTTAAGCTGGCACGGCCCCCATCTCCCTGAATTGACCGGGGCTTGAAGTCTCAGGTTTCCACTAACGTCACATAAAAAGTTATTTTATGTTTTGGGTGTTTTTGGTTTTTGTTTTTGGAAGAAAATTGGACTTTGCTTTGTTTATGAAAAGAACGAGAGAAAAAACACTTTACTTTTTCGCTGCTGTTTTTGTTCCTTGGATTCTTAATTTTCTACAAATGTTGAATGAAAATGATTCTATGTTCTCCCTTGGAAGACGATTGCTCTTTGCTATCATTTGATAAAATCAATGAAAAACAATACAAACCTCAGTTCTATGCTGTTTTACTTTGGTTTAAACAAAATTGTATTCAAAATTCTTCGCATGAAACCGATGAAACAATTCAAAACGTACAACTAGGACACGCACTCAAGCAAATGCCTATATTACGTGATCAGAACAATACTAAATATACACACATTTTCATAACGGTGGACATAACAAAAATAAACCAAAGAGACGATTGGTCTTTACTATTGCTTTATAACATATAATATAATCTGTTGCTTTTGACCATGCTCTTTTGACGATTGCTCTTTTTGTTATTGTTTCGTTAAGAGAATGAACACAGTATTTCATGTAGTCGTTCGCAGACGACGATTGATCGTTGCTATTATTTCATAAAACGAATAAAAAAAAAAGCTTAACTTTTTTTTCTTGTTTGTTCTTCGAAGACGATTAGATTTGTTATTGTTTTATAAAGTGAAGGAGAAAAT
>NC_090261.1:47646621-47671621 GCF_037325665.1 Littorina saxatilis
GTATTTATCGAAAAAATGAAAAAAACTTCCGGGGATATCATTCCCAGGAACTCTCATGTCAAATTTCATAAAGATCGGTCCAGTAGTTTAGTCTGAATCGCTATACACACACACACACACACACACACACACACACACACACACACACACACACACACACACACACACACCACGACCCTCGTCTCGATTCCTCCTCTATGTTAAAACATTTAGTCAAAACTTGACCAAATGTAACAAAAGTCCTAAACGGGTTTTAAATTCATCTTACAGTTACGAAGAATGCATTGAATATTATTGGTCTGCTGTTGTGTTCGATGCTCAAGCGTCCGATTATATTTTCTGATCGGGGTTCAAATCAAATTTATCTCTTACTTACAAATAGTTCATACAGTTTTTGCGTGTGTAAAAGGTTAGGGTTAGTGTTTGTGTTTTCAATAATAACAGACTTGAGAGGTTCCCATACAACACGAGTAAAAGGGCTTACGTTTGATTCTCCTCTTGTTGTTGTTGTTGTTGTTGCTGTTGTTGTTGTTGTTGTTGTTGTTGTTGTTGTTGTTGTTGTTGTTGTTGTTGTTGTTCTTCTTCTTCTTCTTCTTCTTCTTCTTCTTCTTCTTCTTCTTCTTCTTCTTCATGGGCTTAGACTCCCACGTTCACCCATGTTTTTAGCACGAGTGGATTTGTACGTGTATGACCGTTTTTACCCTGCCATTCTGGCAGCATACGCCGATTTCGGGGAAGGCATGCTGGGTATTGTCTTGTTTCTATGACAGTGGTCGTGTGCTTGCGTGTACACACGAAGGGGGTTAAGTCACTAGCAGGTCTGCACATAAGTTGACCTGGGAGATCGGAAAAATCTCCACTCTTAACTCACCAGGCGGCAGCGACCGGGATTCGAACTCACGACCTCCCGATTAGGAGGCCGACGTCTTACCACCACGCCACTGCGCCCGTCATACGTTTGATTTATCTTCGGTGTAAACAGTAGAACCTCCTTGTTAAGTCCCACAAAAATCATGCCAAAATAAGTCTTACAAGTGGAAGTAAATTTACAGATGAAATGTGTTCGTTTTTCACTAAAGTTTTCTTGTCTGACCATAACAGTGCAGGTGTTTTCGCGAAACCGAATATTTCAAAGGCCGGGCTATCATATTTTGAGAATGTACACACGTGTTTATCTGGAAATCACCCTTTTTATCATCTGAACCGTCGTTTGCTTTTGAAAAAATAGAGAGAAAAGAACAATTAAATGGCACTGGCATTAATACTTACGCAACTCTCTCTCTTTCTCTCTCTGTCTCTCTCTGTCTGTCTGTCTCTCTCTCTCTCTCTCTCTCTCTCACACACGCTCGCTCGCACGCACGCACTCACGAACGCACGCACGCACACACGCACGCACGCACGCACGCACGCACGCACGCACGTACGCACGCACGTACGCACGCACGCAGTAGTGTAGTGTAGTGTAGTGTAGTGTAGTGTAGTGTAGTGTAGTGTAGTGTGGTGTGGTGTAGTGCCCCTCCCCCACCCCCCATACACACACACACAAAGTCCAGGGTCAGCGACCCGTCACCACACCGACATACTCCAGCGACCACGGCGGAACTAATCCGGCCTGAGAGCTAAAGGCGGCGAGCGGTCGCTAGCTGGAGGTCTCCCTGAACACCCGGCCAACCTACAGGGGCCCGTCCGGGTAACTCCCTATCCGCGACCGCCAGCCCCGAAAGATCCGAGCACCCGATAAGATGCAGACCCCGGGATTAGCTCCCTTGTCCGCTTGTCACAAGTTGTCGCCCTTGGCAGAGAAGTGCAGCGTGACGACATTGTCCCCGCCAGGGCCAGGCACGCAGCCATCTTGGAATCTGGCGACCCGGCGCCGCCAGTGAAGCGGGGGTGAAAATTAAAACATAAAGTTTGCCTGTCAGAGTTCCGCTCGTCACACCAGTGAGAAAGAGCCCTGAGGGCCTTGCAAGGCTCTGTGTAGACTGGCAAATAGCCTGCTGTCGTCAACATGGGGCCAGCTTCATTGGGCAATTTCTGGAGCCCACTGTGAGCTCGTGCCTGTGCTTTAAAGTCGCAGTCTTTCCCCTGAAAACACTTGGTTTAAGCGTGTTTTTATTAATTTCTTGTATACATGTTATATACAGTAACAACATTAAGAACGTTAACAAGCAGACTGCTTATGGACACGTTCAAAAACAAATAATCAATACACATTCTGATAACAAGACATGGCGAACAAGTGATAACTTCAACCCTTTTCTTTCAAAATATTTCATAATATTTTATACAGATAAAGAGAGAGAGAGAGAGAGAGAGAGAGAGAGAGAGAGAGAGAGAGAGAGAGAGAGAGCGAGCGAGCGAGAGAAAGAGAGAGAGAGGGAGAGAGAAAGAGAGTCAGAGAGAGAGAGAGAGAATGCTTTGCTACATCTATTGCTGGAAACACTTCTGCTCACTATCTCAGATCCTTCCCCCGAAGGCGGCGTATGGCTGCCTGAATGGCGGGGTAAAAACGGTCATACACGTAAAATCCCACTCGTGCAAAAAGCATGAGTGAACGTGGGAGTTTCAGCCCATGAACGAAGAAGAAGAAGAAGACTATCTCAGATCCGGCCAGGCGTTTGCGTGGGATGAAGCTCTCCCGGGCCGCGGGATCCCTCCGTTTGGACATACATGTATACCAAAAATCAACATCCTGGCTGATTTGTGTGCAGAGTTGGAATTTCTTTCGTGAATTCATTTCTTAAAAAGCTGCACGTCTGAATAAGCCTGACCAGATCTGAGATGGTGAGCCCAATCGTTCACACGAGAAGAGCTGAGCCTTTAAATGTATCATCCTTCTCTCGCAATCCGTCGTGTTAAAACCACCCCTCGGGCTAAACAGCTTGAATGATAAAAAAATAAATAAACAAGGGCAATTACTACTAGGGGGGTGTGGAAGTGGGAGTAGAAAAGCCTCAACCTCGTTCAAAAGCCTGCATCTGTGGTCGTGAACATGGTGGTGTACGGGGGAAGTATTGTATCTTTAACGGAGTGTGCCTATATTAAGCCTGAGGTGGCTGAAAAAGGTTGCCGCCTTCCTACCCCCACGCCCTCATTCAGCAATCTCTCAGTAGATTTTGTTCATCTATTTGCCAAAGGGGAGGCGTGGTTGGGTTGGTTTTAGCAAGGGGGTGGGGTGGATGCTTGAAAGCAGCTGAGAAATGAGCAGTCATAATAATTATGATCGGCGGTCACGCTTGACGGGCGAACAATCTGAGACGCGAGTTCCTGCGTCTAGAATGATACTTGGAGTGTATTGCACTATTGGCCTGCCTTCCGGCTGCAAGACTGGGGCCTGCATGGGGCCTGCATTTTACTCTCTGCATGAGTTGTGTGACTGACATGATGTTTGACATACTCACAATTAGATCTTGCCTCTAATACTAGAATCTACAGCTCAGGGCTCCGAGATACGATAGGTTTTTGACGGTAATTCATACCCCCCCCCCCCCCAAACCATGGACTATATCCCCCTCCAAGCCCACCTCTTTCCCACCCCCCTTTGTCCTCTGTCAGAGCTCAAACTAAACGAATTGACTTTATCCTACACTCCAGCGGTAGTTGACTTTCAAGGTGTGTTTTATAAGTGGATAAAGCTTTTGTTTATCAATAACTTTTTGAGATTTTAATATCCAGTAGGTTATCTTTCGTAAGTCACGGACGGAGCAGCTTAGAAAGAAAAATCAAGAAGAAAACTGCACGATCAATTGATGAACTGGGAACTAGTTTCCTCATATATTTCACGACTTTCAAAGCACCTAAAGATCAGATTAAAAAAAGTCCACCTTGATAAACAAAGAATATCAAAAAGAGAAAACGATAGAAAGGGGGGAAAAAAACCCAGCCATGGTGCCAATGGGTCTCCGGGCAGGTTTTCTTGTTTTGAACATTTTCAGCTTTTAGTTCTGTGCATGCACGTTCAGTGCCATCTGTCATTTTTGCGGAGAGAAGCAGGTGAAACGAGCTGGGGGTGGTGGTGGGGGTGGAGGGTGTGATACAGGATTTCCTGGGGTGTTGTGGGGGTTAGCAAGGGTGGGGGAGGGGAGACGGACAAGGTTTCTTGACCTCACCTCCAAATCTTGATCCTGATCGATCAGCCATGGAGGTCGACAACCTGTTGATCGCATTGATCCGTATCGATCATTCTTTTCTTTCCAACCGATTGTTTTGATGGTCCTGATTGGATCTTGATAATTCCTTTGTAAGCCTTCCATGGTCGTTTCATTGTTCATTAGCTGATCTGGCGTAACTGGTCAAACTGAGCGCGAACACTGTTGTTATTTGGTGTGGTCGTGTCCGTTTATCTACTGCGATCTTCGACGCCTCTGGTGTATCATTTCAGGTTATTACGATGCGGCTGGCAGTGCACGATATTTCTAGATAATGCGGATGGCTACCTTCAATAGTCATTGTAAGGTACCTGTTTAGTATGAGCAAGACTTTATTCAATTAACTATGTACGAACATTTTGTTACGCAATAGGGTTTTGGTTTTGCAATAAGCAAATTAATACTTAGTACTTATCAGCAACTCCCACACACATTTTGAATTACATTTACTCAAACAAAAACAGCACTGACCTCATGCTTTAGGAGAGGGAAATTGTATAAGAGGCAAGAAAGAGAAAGATTAATTCGTACGTGTGTTGTACGTTATCGATTATGATCTCCGTCGACTGTGGTGTATTATTCAGGTGATTACGATGATGTGGACCATGTATCATACGTCTGTTTAATACCGTGGCAACGTTCAATCGTCATCAGAAGGTACCACTTATAAGGGCTTCGCATTGCAGACAATATGCAAATTGCTGAAAGCATTATTATATATAGTGTATAACTGACCTGTGTTAATCATTTGATGTTATATTGTCAAGTTATTCTTGTGGCTAACAGAACATGACCAGGATCGCGGTTTTGCGTAATGGACGCATTAAAAACAGATAGTATTCTTGATGATAAATCGGAACCTCATTCGGTTATCATTCAGACGTCTAAGTACATGTCGTCTGTAACACTGCGTTTATGCTGTGTCAATATCTGTAATGCGTATTTATTTCTATGACATTATTATAACGGTCCGCTTTGTAGTTGCTGGTGCTGTTATTGCTGGCGATGATGGTGGTTGGCAGAAGGAGTTTTTACTCCGAATAATGTACATGTTCAGTGAACATTCTCTGTGTTGTCTTGATCTTGCCTTCGAGAAGAAAAAAATTACAAAGTAAATCAATAAATACATAAATAAACAGTTGAATATAAATATATCACTTGGTTAAAGGCACAGCAAGCCTCCCGTAAACCATCACAGAGCTCCCCGAGCGTCTACATACAGTACAAGCATACTTCCATTTGAACGCTCACCGAACGGGAACATCCTGGCTGCTTTCTGTCGAGCGTGAGAAATTTTCAAAGAATTTATTTTCGTGGACTTGCTCCTCTACAACAATGGCCCCTCGTTTTGGTGCTGGACGGCTGTTATGAATATTCAATGCTGGAAATCACGCCCGGACAGTAAGCCTCCCGTAAACCATCACAGATACTGTCAGGCTTTTACACACAGTACAAACACCCTTCCATTTGAACGCTCACCAAACGGGAACATCCTAGGTGCCTACGTAAAGAGCGAGCAATTTTTAAAGAATTAATTTTGCAGATTGTCTCGAACACTTTTTGGACCCATCCTGAACTCAGGTCAAAAATGAGTTACTTCCCTTCGGGTCTCATTCTATCGATGTAAACAGTTTACTGGCCATAGCCGTGGATCGATCATTATCAGAATGTTTTTGGACCGTGATGCGTTTTTGCGCTAGACCTAACTTTTAAAATCTAAATAATAAATTGACAGCTTGTTACACAAACATTCTTTAATCATAAAAGAATTCTTTTTTCATCAAGACAAGATCAGTACAATTCGAAGTTGTGAAAGTTTGAAAAAAGAAAAGCCCGGAAGCAGGGTCACGCAAGGGTCGTAGCAGACGACGGTTTATGCATATCACCGTTCCTCTCAACAGTCAAAAGCCATCGCTAGAGTTCTTGTGAACCACAGCCGTTTGTTTCGTGCATAAAAACGTGCTATTGTAGATAAGCTCACATCGAGTCGCATTCAAATGACTAACTGACGACTACATTGTGAAAAAGGGAAACTGGATCACACGGGTTCACGATGGCTCAGGGGTAAGATAAACCACGCAAAAATAAATTCTTTGAAAATTGTTCGCTCTTTACGGAGGGCACCCAGGATGTTCTGGGGGGCCCGGTAGCTCAGTTGGTAGAGCACTGGACTTGTGATCGGAAGGTCGCAGGTTCGAATTCGGGCCGGGACGGACACGGGTCAACTTTATGTGCAGACCCAGAGACGGAAGCCATGTCCCACCCCCGTGTCATCACAATGGCACGTAAAAGACCTTGGTCATTCTGCCATAAGTGCAGGTGGCTGAATACACCTAAACACGCAGACACCTGGGTAGCGCGACTCCGTTGCTGCTAGCTTTCCACTGGGAGGAAGCGACCCGAATTTCCCAGCGATGGGACAATAAAGTAATGAAAATGAAATGAAATGAAAAAATGAAATCGGTGAGTGTTTAAATGAAAGGGTGTTTGTAAAAAGCCTGACCGTATCTGTGATGGTTTACGGGAGGCTTACTGTGCCTTTAATACGGTGTTTTGTTCTCATTCGTGTTGTCAAAAGCCATGGAATCTAGTACATGTATACAACAAAGGAGCACAACAACTTAAACTTGAGCATGGGCGGAAAACAATATGGATTCATAATATTCAACAAACATAAGAAAACTTGTCATTTAGGTTCACCTCCTTTCGAAACCCCCAGTGACCTTGGCATCAAAATTAGGCTGCTATAACTCTCACAGCATCTCTTGTTCTTTTCATCCCGAACACTATTTTCCTCTCCCAAGCAAGAAAAGCACAAAGAGAAAACAAGGAGCATATAAGAGTTCATCAAAGACACAAGAGCAGACGTCAGGTCATCAAAGACACACAAGGGACTAGAAAGAAAGCTCTTTCGTTTGGTTCTTTAAAAATCAACGTCCTCTCGTGTCCAATTGGGACATAAAAAGCCCTTAGCCTTGCACCAACACTATACAAGGGTCGATGGCAAAATTGGCAGCGAAAAGAACGCCGACATGTAGCTCCAGGGGACAGGTTAGGCTCGTGCGCTGGGAAGGTAGTCATTTGTTCTCTTTGTGGACCGAAAGGGGGCAGAAGGGAACGTCAAACCCGCGGAGAACGGGGCATCAACATCCGTGAAGTTTTGGGCGTTGAGGTCCGTCCCCACAGTCTTGCCAATCCAGTGTATGGTGTGGAGTTTTGATCTTCTCGGGTCTCTTTCTTCTTCGTCCCCCTTTCGGCGTCTTTTCGCTGTTGTCGTAATTGGTGGTTACCTCCCATCTCCTTGATCTAAGATCTGATGTGCTTATCAAAGACTTCGAGGTTTCCCCTTCACGTTTGGTGGTAAGGAAGAAGGAAGGGGGTGGGGTGGGGGGGGGACGGGGGTGTAGAAGGACACCGAGACAGTCAGACACACATAGACACACAGCGACGTAGGCAAGACCACGCAGATAGACCGAGAGACCGAGAGACCGAGAGACAGACAGACAGACAGACAGACAGACAGACATATAGAAACACACACACACACACACACACACACACACACGCACGCACGCACAGCCCAGTATCCATCTTTCACCCCCCACCCCCCCTACGCCCCCCACCCCCGCAGTATCGCATAAAAAACCTTGGCGTCGCTGTTTGTTCAGTCTTTGTAATCCACTTTACCTTTGAAAATGTGTGCCTCAAGGATTTTCATCTTTCTTGTGAAGGAAGGTAGCATTTTGTTGCTTGTTTAACCTTAATTGCCATAACCACATATTCCCTTGATCCAGTTCAAGGTGATTTGTGGGGGAGAAAATTGTGTAGCGTTTCTTAGATCTCAGTCGGTTTGGATAACTGCTTTTGACGTTTGTTGAAATCCTATATTTTTTATACTTGTTTTTTGTTTGTTGCAATCGTAAAAAGCACAGGTAACAAAACTGCAAACAAGCCGAAGAGGAAGACAGAAAGATAGGGACGTGGCATAGCACCGCGAGATAGGTACCTCTTACACAAACAGACAGACAGACAGACAGACGGACGGACGGACGGACGGACAGATAGACAGATAGACACACAGGCACACAAACACACACACAGACACACAGACAGACAGACAGACAGACAGACGGACGGACGGACGGACGGACAGACAGACAGACAGACAGACAGACAGACAGACAGACAGACAGACAGACAGACAGACAGACAGACAGACAGACAGACAGACATTTACCAACCGTCCACTGACGGTACACACTAACCCATGCAACTCAACGTGAAGATTGTACTGTGCTTTATTCGCTGAGGTGAATAAAGCAAGGTTCCAGTCCCGAAGACAGCAAATGGGGGCTGTCAGAGGCATCACGGGGATACCATGACAACCAAGACACCCGAGAAATCATCAATCTTGTCATCAGCCGTCTTTGACCTTTGCCCTTTGCGCATCCGCATCATCTGTCTTGACCTCTGTCAGCAGTAACCTCCTCCCTCTCCTCCTGCTCCTCCACCCCATGTTTCTTTGTCGTTCTTATACTCTTGTTTCTCCTCCTCTTCATGATGAGTGAGTGAGTAAGTGAGTTATTAAGTACAAATAGCAAATTTCAGTTTACAACAACAACAACAACAACAACAACAACAACAACAACAACAACAACAACAACAACAACAACAACAACAACAACAACTTTCTGTCTTCTTGATTTCTTGCTACTACCTTTATTCCTTTCATTTATTGAATTAGATAAAGTCTTTGTTCAGTTCCCTATTTGTCCATTGTACCGAGAGAATTATCCTGCATAACTCTCAGTTCTTTTTGTCAGCACTAGGAGTGTGTATTCTGTTTGTAATTGTTTTACTTTTTGTAACTTTCGGTATTCTGTGACATTTTTGTTAATGTTCGTGGTGTTTTGTTTCTTCCGCCTGATCCCTCCTCTCCACCTCCTCTCCCGTTGCTTTTCGTCGTCGTCGTTGTCCTCTTCCTCCTTTTCCACCCTTTTTTTTGTCGTCGGCGTCGTCTTCCACTCCCTCTCCCCACACCATTTGTTTTACACCTCTCTTCCTGCTTTCCTCTCCTTTCTTTTCATTGTCGTCTTCTTCGTCGTCGACCATCTCCCCCCTCTCCTTCCCTCTCTCTCTCCTCGTCATTTTTACCGTTGACGTCCTCGTTCCTCCCCCCCCCCTCCTTCTTCTCCACCTCTGCCATCGGGGTGTGCTCGTGAGTCAGGTTTCCAACGAGGCGTGACGGGGGTCAGGGATGATGAGGCGGTGATGGGACCTTGACAAACGATGCGTGGCCACGCGGAGCAGGGCACGGCTAATCAGGCGTGCACGACTCACGGAGGGTGGGGGTGGCGGTGGTGGTGGGGTCCAGTGAGGATGGGGGAAGCTTGTTGCAGAGACAGGTTAAGCCCAGGGAAGGGGGAGAGTGAGAGATTGGGGCAAATCGATTCCTTTTTTTAGAGGCGCTTATTGACAGATCTACTGAAAGTAATAATTAATTATGAGAATTTCTTTTTTTTTTGGTTTCATTCAAGCAATTCAAGGAAATCGGTTCTTTTGGTTTAAACATAAGTTTATTTTAACAAAGGTTACAATCATGACATGTATACAAAGTTCACAGAAACAGCAACAAGCTAGAAGCTTATAGTGGTGTTCCTGCATGACAGTACAACATAAGGCGGTAACGGGTGAAAAATGTGTCTCAATAAACCAAATCTATTAATAACGTAATGAACGTTGCATAATGATTATAAAGAAAGACAGTAAAAGGAAGGAGGGAAAGAAGATGAATAAAAGAAGAGGGATGGGTAGGAGATGTGCAGAAGTTAAAGTTGTTGTCCGGCTTGTAGAGCATTTATTCTGACTTACCCGAAGCGGCCTGAACGTTCAATGAACGAGTGTACGGTGGAAAAAATTTTCCTGTTCAAATCTAAAGAATACTGTCTGTCTCCGTTTAAAAGGTGGGGGAGGTGAATTGTGTGATTAGGGAGGGTATGTATAGTTTCTTGACGTGCTTCGCGATAATTTGGACAATCGAATATGAAGTGTTGTACGGATTCGGACGGGAATCCACAGTCACAAGATGCATCTGTAGCAACGTGACGTCTCACTAGATCGTTATTGAGATCACTTATATATAACCTGATCGGTTCTTTTGAAATGTGCTTGCAGGTAGATCTGCTGGTAAGAACAATTATTTATGACATTATCAATTCGATGGTATATATGCAAATCGATTTTTTGGGGTAGGCAGAAATACTGACACGATCAATAACTCATAAGAATATTAGTTTTAATTTCTTTTAGTATCTGAGAGTCAGTTGACTAAAAAAGCAACGGCTTACTTTACGAACAGATTGGTAAAACGCACTCTGCAACACGATGGAAGGGATTATGACACAAGACATGCACCGGAGTAAGGTTACTGTACATTTTGTAAAAAAAATCTCAATTAAGAAAAATGTCCCAAATCCTATGTTACGTCAGAAGCCAACCGTTTTCAGCGGACATGAAGTCCAACAAGTCTCGATCATCCTTAATCTTTTAGTGTTGTCTTCAAAATAAAGTAAGCCCCGGTAAGTAAAAATATAACTTTTGGGGGAAATTGGTGCACTGCCACAAAGCAGAAGTATTAAAAAACCATGCTCAGTTCAACAAGACGACCCAGATCCCAGTGTGTGTGTGCATACGTGACGTGCGTACGTGTGTGTTTGTGTGATTGCAAAGGACACCTCGCGCGTATGTCTGGACTTGCAACAATAAAAGAATTTGCAATGTTCTTATAAACACCGATTACCACCATGACCTGAACAACAACATCAACAATATCATCGGAGGGTAACAAGCAGGAACAGCGACTGACCGCACATCATTGTGAAACAGCTCTAATGCCCTCAGCAAAATGCTGGATATAAACCTTTAATGACTCAGAAACCAGAAACGATAGAACACAAATCGTTTAATGCACAGACTTGAATCTAATAGACAGTTTTTGTAAGTCCGTAGTTTAATGCCTGTTTTCCCCTCTCCCCCGATCAACTTTTAATTGACATTTGTGGCCAGGAGAGAGCCAGGAGCACCAACCCGAGCGTCATGCTTATGTCTTCGTCACATGCTTACCCCCAATTATTTATCTTTCATCGCTTCATTACTTCTGACACATCCTCCGCTTTCTTTGGGAGCTTCTTCCGGTTGTGCAATCAAGGTTTCTTCCTTTCTCTCCCGGCGGCCATAGTGCTCTCTCGTTCCTCTTCTTACTCCTTCTTCTCGGAGGTTCTGACCTGCTTTTTGCCGTGTTTCTTCATCCCTTTTGTAATTATCGTGGCAAGAGCTGCGCGGAGTGACACAACCAATAAAAAGGTCATGCGCGGCAGGCTACTTCCGGCCCAGTGGCTGTGTATTATTACGCCACATCCACAACGAGGCTCCCTTACAGGAACTTCGTGTCGCTCTTGTCAATTAGAGGCGAGTTAGGTCTGCGCTTCATGGAGGTGCAGGCAGGCTAAAGTCTTCTCGACTTTCTTGTTATATCGTTCTCTCAGGGCCAGCCTTCGACAGACTAGAATAAAAGGGGGAGACGGGTGTAGAAGCCATTGGCGTCACGATACCTTTTCTTCAAGTCCTCCCCATAAAACACTTGGAGAACAGCAGCTGGCATTTACTGATTTGTACTTGAAATTATCTCCATTTTCACGCGCGGCCGTTAAAACATTTCTATAAGGCAGCGTCGTTTAGGTTTCTCGTTGAGTTACGTTCCTCCATCTATCAGCTCTTTGATCGTGTGAGCCAGTACATCCCCCCTCCCCCTCACTCTGTCTCCCCTTCCCCCCCGTTTCCCTATGCCCCCTTCCCCACTATCCAGATCAGTCTGCACCTCCGTGCGACAACATCTTGCAGTTTTCAGCGAATTCACAGTTTACAGAATGTTGTGTAAAGTTTTCCTTCGCTCTTTCTTAAAACATATCGCCAAGTTTCCATACGCGTTTTACTGGTTGGCGAGAAAACACACATAAAGTTGCGATGGTGTTTATGGCGAGTCCGCAAAACGCTAACGAGTACACGTGCTGACATGCGCATGCGCCCATAAAGACGTCCTGGAGCCGGTTGCCTCCCTTTATGACTTCACTTCCTGCGCATGTCTTCTTTTAAAGTTTCGCGTGCCCGTGTTTAATTGTAGGTTTGGGCTGTAAAGCAATACCTCTGTGTTGATATTTTCAAAGACTCCGTGTGCCACTGTCTTGCTGACCTTTTCAACACTTGATACGATCGGAACAAATTCTACGTCGTATCTGTGTCGTTCGTCTTTAAAAGTAAACTTAAAAAAAGAAGTTTTAAAAAGGCGGTGGTAGGGATGGGGGTGGGGTGATGTGGTGCACGAAGCACCTTCCTCTTTTTTGTACGATCCTTTTTGTGAGAACTGTTCCATCTATACTGCTACATTTTGACATTTTCTTGTCACTGACTGTCTGTATTCTTGCTCCTCCAGGGAAAGATACGCATGTCTCATTAACTAGGGTCAGGGGAATGTTTTACCAACATTGTTTAAATTTGTTTGAAAATGCATTCATGTTAAAAAAAAACCCAGCTGATGATTCAATACTCATTTTGAAAAGTGAATTTTGGAAAAGGGTTATTGTTTTAACATTGGGTTAATGTGAGTCATTCTCTCAGGTCTATGCACAGCTTGTACCAGTGTTAAAAACTATATTTTCTCTTGAAAAATCTTACAATTCAGCTACCTAGCCAAGCTCTGGGAGCCGTATAAGATTATGCATAAGATTATTATTACTGATGTCTTGACCTCATCACAAACTTGGTTAAACACTGTCAAGCATGATCAAGATAACTCATCAGTCACGATAAGTGAATAATTTTATATATTCAAATAAAGAAACAAATGAATAAATAATAAATTAAAAAACAAAGCAAAACAGTTGACATGAGTAAATAGGCAAATATCAGTTAGCTGATGCACAATTCAATTTTGAAAAGATAGACTCAAAAATTGTGTGTAAATAATGCATGTTTAATACTCGTTCATTTGAGAAATGCTCGAAGACAACAACAAAAAACTAAAAAAGAAAGAATATAAAAATAGATTGTTATGGCGGGTTTTCCAAGAGCTGATAAATCACGAGAAGAGGCGCGAAAATCCAGTGACAAGCTTTTGGTTCAACCACGAAACCTAAATTTAGATAAGACCCTTAGAAAGCTAGAAAAAAATCCAAACCTCTCTACGCATCCTCCATATCGGAAGTGACTTCTTTAACCAATAGACAGCGAGTAAATGGATCTGTCTACCTTGGCGACTTCTGAGCCGGCGTGTGACTATCCGGTTCCTAATTAAAACACGAACACCGCGGAAGCTGATCTATCTTTCGGTCACTTCAACTGTCCGGTAGCCGCTTTCGGTCAAACAGCTTCATTTAACTCACTGGTCAATCACACCTGACTGGACCCTCCTCAGCAATCTTTGTGTGTGTGTGTGTGTGTGTGTGTGTGTGTGTGTGTATGTGTGCATGTGTGTGTGTTTGTGTGTGTGTTTGTGTGTGTGTTTGTGTGTGTGTGTGTGTGTGTGTGAGTGTATGTGTTTGTCTGTCTGTCAGTGTCAGTGTCTGTGTGCCTTTGTCTGCGTGTGTTTGTAACTGTCTTATCTGGTAAAACAAAAATGTGTGGGCTGGTCTTGCTTTCACCAGATAGGAATTTGAAAGGTACGCTAAAAATGTGCTAAAAAGAATGACACGTCACTGCTATGCATGCTGACCTTTGTGGCATGCAACATATTGGCCAGACGTGGAATCCCAGTGTATCTTGTCTGACAGGGTAAATTAGTCATTATTTGACTACAGCTAACTTAACCTACCCATTCTGATCTAACCTTGCCCAATCGTACTTAAACCAACCATCGTATTCATCTTTAAATTACCGTTTGATCAGTCAACAACACAACTATTTGAACAGATAGCAAAGAAACGAAAATGAAACCAACAAACAAACAAATTCATGAGATTCTCAAACAAAGACAAATAAACCAACCAACAAACCAAATGCACAAACAAACAAACAAACAAACAACCCCAAACAGAACAACGATGACCATTACGACGACAACAACCACAGCAACAAAGCTTACTACAGCAAAAAAATCACATTTAACTACAACACAGACAGCGCCAGTGTATCATCTGTTATTGGACGGATTACATTTTTTACTCGGAATATCTATCTTTTCCCATCATTCAACATTAACAGGGTCAGAAAAAAAATGTACCAAATGACTGACGTTGGTAAAACGTACTCAGAATATACACAGTTCAAATTACCCCAGATACCAAGCGAAAAAAATTCCCTTCCTACAATAAAACCACTGTTTGGATACGAAATTCATGAGATTCTCAAACAAAGAGAGAGACACATGACAAGCTTACCAAATTGGCCTTACTCTCGAACGAAGAATACCTCCCCGTAAATTAGAAACCGCGGGTAAAATAGAGGCGGGGAGGAATGATACGAGTTTTCTTCCAAACAATAACACCTCTTGTTCCAAGAAAAGCTCAGGGCGCAGTACTATCTTAACCCCATCCCTCCCCTCCCCCTCCCCCATAGACAAGACTAATGACTTTCTCCTAAACACTGACCCTATTGTTAAGAAAAGAACGAGCGCCGCAGCGCTTTTAGCCGATTCTGCGTCATCCCCTTGATGACGTAATAATTGGTGCGACATAGAGGCCGTCATCAAAGCGCTGTGGCGTCAAGAATGGCGAAGACAACCGCAAGGCATTTAAAGCGATTAGCAGCTGGTGTGAGGATGCAGTTGTTCTGATTCGATTTGATTTGTTGGACACTTCCCTTCAAACGTGGCTGCGGTCTTTCCCAGGCCGAACTACAATGTTCACCTGACCGTAAACGGCGGCGTCCTTAGACTATAAGGGACGTAACTCTGGTCCCATCAAGGGATGTCACTGTCTTCCGGTGCTTGTGATGTCGGTTATTCCCCCTTGCAACCTTCTTCATCTGCTTGCTTCCTTTTCACGTTGCCAATGTTCATGTTGTCTTGCTTGTACTACATTGTCTTTTTGTTTTTCTCATCATCGAGATCGTTCTTCTGTTTACGCCGTGATCTTATTGGTTTCAAACGTATTTCGATAATCAAACCATCGTTATTTTCACACCCATCGTCGTTGGCGTCTTCCTCGTCGTCCTCGATATCGTGGTCGTCGTCAGCACCTTATGTCTTCTTGTTATTTATTTATTTATAGATAGATTTATCTATTTATCTATGTATTTGTTATTTCAGTTAATGCATTTACTTATTTTGTTAGTATTTGCAACAACATCTGCTATATTAGTACAAGTAGTGAACCAGTACTACATTTATTTCTCCTACTTCTTCAAAGTAACAGATTTTTTTCCTTCTCTAATCTCTGAAGCAGATCTACAATTCCACAAATTTGATTGGCGAAATAAACCAAAATAAAGAACAAGAATACTGAAAAGCTTTTTTTTTTTTTAAATCTCGCAAGAAAACAAATGTATGCACAAAGAGGACACACCTACCCTCCTTAAAAAAAAGTAAAGAAAAAAACCCGAAATGAAAGAACAAAAAATGACTGCACAGGCTTAAAAAAAAAAGGCAAAAAAGACAAAGGTAAAACATACGATATACTGCACAGACTGCATATAGTGTACTGTAGTGTTTGCGGGTCTAGCATCTTGAGTGTATATTTGTGCCATCAGGTCCAGACGGGGGCGGTAGGGGGAAAGCATTGTTTTCATACCTGTCTGAGAGGCTGTGTGTGTTTCACGTGCCACAGTGTGGTCTGCGCTCCCTCCCTGTCATGCTCATTGCCTGTCGATAATTGCTTTGTTTTTCTCCAAGGTACGCTTCTATTCCGCCTCTGTGCCCCCCCCCCCCCCCCCCCACCGCCTCCCGGCCCATAACTCCTCGTACACCCCCCCCCCCCCCCCTGCCAACTTTCTCTCCACAAAATCCCCCCGCTGCTGACCTTCCCGCCCCCACCCTCTATCGGCTATATCCTCCTCGATCGTTTCTCTGAGCTGCAGCTCTCTGTCCGGTTTAGACTTACTACACTTTTGAGACTAATTACTCAAGATCTGTCTGTCTGTCTGCCTGTCTGTACCTCTGTATCTGTATGTTCCTTTGACTTTCTTGTTGTATCTACCTGTATCTGTTGTCTCTTTTGGTCTGTATAATAATAATAATAATAATAATAATAATAATAAATGAGCATTTATATAGCGCAACATCATAACTTTACAATTATGCTCTTTGCGCTTGACACATTTAAAATTAAAACACAGTTATACAAGCATTTACATCTACATTCATAGTCAACAACGCTTTATTAAAAGCATACACCATCAAACATACATTACGAAAAAAATTTCCACTAACTAAGTAATAAAAACATGAATAAAATAGGTAGTGAAAACAAGGAAATACCAGCTGAATACCCTTAATCAAACAGAACATGTTATCAACAATAATGAAAACAGCCCTATATGTTAATGTACATTATCACATTATCACTAAAACAACAAATACACTACATGTAGCCTACTGATGGACTGAGAAAACAAAATCAGGGGTTGTATTTCTTGAAGAGGTGCGTTTTAAGCTCGTTTGAATGCTTGGGGTGACTGAGAGTGGCGGATGTGAAAGGGGAGAGAATTCCATTGTGTGGGTGCGCAGAAAGTAAAAGTGCGTTGTCCGTATGTTTTGGTTTTGGTGTGTGGAATGGTAAGGATGCGACAGTCAGAAGAGGCACGGAGTTGTCTTGCTGGAGAATAGACGGTGAGGAGTTCAGAGAAGTAAGCAGGAGACGGACAGTTTGTAGTCAATGCGGGCTTCAATAGGTAACCAGTGCAGTGTGCGAAGAAGTGGTGTTGCGTGATCTCGTTTTCGTGCTTTGAGAATGAGGCGTGCTGCCGAGTTTAGGACTTTTTGTAGTTTATGCAGGTGGTACAGAGGACAGCCGCAGAGAGAAGAGAGTTGCAGTAGTCAAGTTTAGAAAGAACAAAGGCACAGACAATAGTGTTAGTTGTTTGAGAGGAGAGTGTGTGGCGAATGGTGCTGATCTTACGAAGCTCAAAATAAGCTGCTCTACAGACTAAAGATATATGTTTCATGTCAGATGAAGGGGTGAATCCAAGGTTTCTAGCTGATGGTGAGAAAAGAATGTCGGTGTTGCCTATTTGAACAGAAACAGGTTGGGGAGAGGGAAGTGTAGTGTTCTTCTTTTTGCACAGTAAGACTTCAGTCTTATCATCATTCAGCTTAAACAACAGCTGCTTCAAAACTACCTTTTCAAACACTTTAAACAAGAATGATAAATTAGATACAGGACGATAGTTCTTCAAAATATTGACATCAAGACTAGGTTTTTGAGAAGTGGTTTGACAAGTGCAGTTTTGAACAATGATGGAAAAACACCAGACAACAGGCTAGGCTATCATTGACAATTTGAGTAAGAGTTGGCAACAACACATCAAGATTCTCAAAAAGCAGTGGTGTGGGTATGGCATCAGGTGGACAAGTTGTTGGTTTGGACTTCAGAATAATGGATCTAAGGTCTTTTTCACTGATTGGCTGAAATGATGGAAAAGAACAATCAGTGGGAACATCAACGTGACTGGAGGAAGCAGAATGTGCACTCATCTGATCAAGTTCAGAACGAATATCAGAAACCTTCTTGATGAAATAATCACTGAATACATCTGGCAGCTGACTAGCGGGATAAACAGAGGGAAGTGGGGATACCTTACTGCAATAGGCCTAATCTGGGTTTGGAGGAAGGTTGTCTTTGCTGCGTGTACTCACTTAGTTACAATGTCCTTTGCTCCTTGAAATATTTGTTTATGGACAGTAAGACCAGTCTTAAGATACCTGCGCTCAGCACGCCTTCGGTCACATTTGGCATCACGCAGTTCGACACAGATATTGGAGTACCACGGTGCGGACTTGGACGGACGGACACGGCGACGTGAAACGGGGGCATGAACGTCATGTGCAGCAGCGTGGCATCAAGTTGGTCAGCGGAGGGGGAGGGGGGCAGCGCGTTCTGCAGCTCGTCCCTAAAAGCGTCTTTATCCATCGTACGGAGACAGCTGACAGACTTAAACATGGGTGAAGGAGGAGGACACTGGGTCATCAGATCAAACAAAACACAAAAATGATCTGAGGCTAAGGCATGTGTAACAGACACAGATTGAACAATATGATCATCAGGCCTATACATAACCCAATCCAGTATGTGATTCTTCTTGTGTGTTGGATGACCGACTGACTGTGTGAATTGAAAAACATCTAAAATATCTAACATCTTGACAGTGGCAGGGTGGTTGCAGTCATCAAAATGAACATTGATATCACCAAGCAAAACAGGAGTTCCAGACAAAGTATTACAATGGTCAACAAGGTCATGAAATTCAGAGATAAACATGGCATCAGTCAATTTGTTTTTTGAGTTTGGACTGAGGAGGCCTATAGATGCAAAACAACTGAACTGGTTTCTGATGAAGGGCTATTGTCACTTGTACACACTCAAAGGATGGATTTGTAAATGGCAAGACACAAACAGGCGGTCGGATTGACAGACAGACAGACAGACAGACCCACGTACACACACTGACACACAAACACCCCCACCCCCACCCACTCAACCCCACCTCCATCCCCTCCCTGCCTCCCCTCTTTTGCTCACACACACACACACACACACACACACACACACACACACACACACACACACACACACACACACACACGACATGTACACTTTCGCGAAAATTACATTGATGAATCCCAAACCACCACCACCCTCTCGCTATGAACCTTGTGTTTTCCTCCGAAAACGGCGTATGGCTGCCTAAATGGCGGGGTAAAAAACGGTCATACACGTAAAATTCCACTCGTGCAAAAAACACGAGTGTACGTGGGAGTTTCAGCCCACGAACGCAGAAGAAGAAGAAGAAGAAGAACCTTGTGTTTTCGCGAATAAAATATTCTGACTTCTGACTTCTGACACACACACACACACGCACACACACACACACACACACACACACACACACACACACACACACACATCCAATCTTTCCTTTTTTTGTTTCAGACTTTGCCGGTGTCTCTGTTTTTCAATTTTTTTCTTCGGCCACCCAGGAATATTTATGTCGGCTTTGTTTTCCTTTGAGTGCAGTAAGATGTCTACCGTTCATTGTATTGCCTGCAGATCTTGCCATTCTTCACCCCAGCCCCAGCTTTTGTGGCCAGGGTCCGTAAAACAAAGGAATGAAACCTGCATGTTTTAGTGCAGATTTTCGAACGCTCATGCGAGCATTTAGTTACATCTGGGGTCTGCTAAATAAAAATATGTAATAGCTAGTCAGTTGAGTTCTCGAAGGAGAACGGGGTGTAGCTTGGTTGGCCGACACACTCGTATGTTCTGCTTACGATGTGCAAGTGGACGAACTGCAAAAACCAAAGGGAATACGGGAAAAGATATATACACATAGAATGCAAAGGGGACGAAAGCACAATTCAGTTTCCTCCCTCTTCAATTTTTTATGAATGGATAAACATAAAATAGCACCTGTGGTAATATTAATTTCACGATGTTGCAATTGAATTAAACTCTTTTTTAAATAAGTGGAAAAAAATTCTCCATAAGGTAACGTAAACATGAACGCAATTAGAAACCCTTGTCACCCAGCCAGTGGGCAATATCAATGCAACAAGACCACACACACACACACACACAAACCAGACAAGCAGATACTACCCCCCGTACCACCGACAACAACCATGCACGACAATAACAATAGCATCAAAAACCTAAGGAAGGAAGAAATGAGAGCCTGGTATCAATGAGAAAAGTCGACTTCGCGAAGTCTGCTTTACGAAGCTCGCTGCACAAAGCTTTGGCGCTGAATTTTTGGTTAAATGACTTCGCGAAGCCTGCTTTACGAAGCTCGCTGCACAAAGCTTTGGCGCTGAATTTTTGGTTAAATGACTTCGCGAAGTCTGCTTTACGAAACTCGCTGCACAAAGCTTTGGCGCTGAATTTTTGGTTAAATGACTTCGCGAAGCCTGCTTTACAAAGCTCGCTGCACAAAGCTTTGGCGCTGAATTTTTGGTTAAATGACTTCGGGAAGTCTGCTTTACGAAGCTCGCTGCACAAAGCTTTGGCGCTGAATTTTTGGTTAAATGACTTCGCGAAGCCTGCTTTACGAAGCTCGCTGCACAAAGCTTTGGCGCTGAATTTTTGGTTAAATGACTTCGCGAAGCCTGCTTTACGAAGCTCGCTGCACAAAGCTTTGGCGCTGAATTTTTGGTTGAATGACTTCGCGAAGTCTCCTTTACGAAGCTCGCTGCACAAAGCTTTGGTGCTGAATTTTTGGTTAAATGACTTCGCGAAGTCTCCTTTACGAAGCTCGCTGCACAAAGCTTTGGCGCTGAATTTTTGGTTAAATGACTTTGCGAAGTCTCCTTTACGAAGCTCGCTGCACAAAGCTTTGGCGCTGAATTTTTGGTTAAATGACTTCGCGAAGCCTGCTTTACGAAGCTCGCTGCACAAAGCTTTGGCGCTGAATTTTTGGTTAAATGACTTCGCGAAGTCTGCTTTACGCAGCTCGCTGCACAAAGCTTTGACGCTGAATTTTTGGTTAAATGACTTCGCGAAGTCTGTTTTACGAAGCTCGCTGCACAAAGCTTTGGCGCTGAATTTTTGGTTAAATGACTTCGCGAAGCCTGCTTTACGAAGCTCGCTGCACAAAGCTTTGGCGCTGAATTTTTGGTTGAATGACTTCGCGAAGTCTCCTTTACGAAGCTCGCTGCACAAAGCTTTGGCGCTGAATTTTTGGTTAAATGACTTCGCGAAGCCTGCTTTACGAAGCTCGCTGCACAAAGCTTTGGCGCTGAATTTTTGGTTAAATGACTTCGCGAAGCCTGCTTTACGAAGCTCGCTGCACAAAGCTTTGGCGCTGAATTTTTGGTTGAATGACTTCGCGAAGTCTCCTTTACGAAGCTCGCTGCACAAAGCTTTGGCGCTGAATTTTTGGTTAAATGACTTTGCGAAGTTTTCGCAAGTCATTTTTGGGACCAGTTTAGGACAGCTTTAAAGGAATGTTCCTCTGAAGAACTTCCTTTGGCCTTCACCATGCATGCTGTGTGACTGAACTCAGACTGAAACTATTCCCCAATCAACAACTATTTCACAAAAAGCTAAGACCTTAATTAACTGACTCAATTTAATCAAATTCCAACTGACAACGCAAGCCATGCAAGTTGTAACACGCTGCACGGCTTTTGGCATGTGTAAACAAGCAAAGTATCTTTCCACCTACCCCCTCTTCTTCCCCCGTTATTTCACCGTGGGTAATCAATCAGCCATGGGCTGTCCATTTCAAGGTATCCTTCTTCTTCTATACCGTTATTTCACCTACGTTAGTTATACTGTGACCGTGTAAACAAGCGAAGTATCTTTTAAAGGCACAGTAAGCCTCCCGTAAACCATTACAGATTTGTTTGTTTTGTTTGTTTGTTTGCTTAACGCCCAGCCGACCACGAAGCGCCATATCAGGGCGGTGCTGCTTTGACAGTATAACGTGCGCCACACACAAGACAGAAGTCGCAGCACAGGCTTCATGTCTCACCCAGTCACATTATTCTGACACCGGACCAACCAGTCCTGGCACTAACCCCATAATGCCAGGCGCCAGGCGGAGCAGCCACTAGATTGCCAATTTTAAAGTCTCAGGTATGACCCGGCCGGGGTTCGAATCCACGACCTCCCCATCACGGGCCGGACGCCTTAGCACCAGGCCAACCGTGCCGGTTCCATCACAGATACTGTCAGGCTTTTTACACACAGTACAAACACCATTTCATTTAAACACTCACCGCTTGAGAACATTATAGGTGCCCTCCGTAAAGAGCGAGCAATTTTCAAATAATTCTATTTTTGCGTGGTTTATCTTACCTCTGAGCCATCGTGAACCCGTGTAATCCAGTTTCCCTTTTTTCACAATTTAGCCGCCAGTTTGTCATTTCAATGCAAATCTCTGTAAGCTTATCTGCAATAGCACGTTATTGTGTACCTTTGAATCTGAAATGCAACATTGAAACGGCTGCGAACTAGAGCAGTGGCGGTTATTGGTTCAGAGGAACTGGCGCCAGGCAGCGTCGTCTGCTACGAGAACCACGACCTTGCGTGACCCTGCTTCCGGGCTATCTTTTTTTTTAAACTTTCAAAACTTCGTATTGTTCTGATCTTGTCTTGATGAAAAAAGATTTTTTTTATGATTTAAGAATGTTTGTGTAACAAGCTGTCAATTTATTATTTAGATTTCAAAAGTTAGGTCAGAAGCGCAAAAAAGCACCGTCCGATTGTCTGACAGACAATCCGCAAAATTAATTCTTTGAAAATTGCTAGCTCTTTACGTAGGGCATCTAGGATGTTCCCGTTCGGTGGGCGTTCAAATGGAAGGGTGTTTGTACTGTGTATAAAAGCCTGACAGTATCTGTGATGGTTTACGGGAGGCTTACTGAGCCTTTAAAGGTACCTTTCTTCCCTCCACCGTAATTCCACCGTAGCTAATCAGCCTTGAGCCGAATTGCTGTCCATTTCAAGGTATCGTTCTTCTTCTACCGTTATTTCACCTTCATTATACTGTGACTGTGTAAGCAAGCGAAGTATCTTTCAAGGTACCCTTCTTCCCTCCACAGTTATTTCACCGTAGGTAATCAGGCACGAGCCGAGGGGCTGTCCATTTCAATCTCCGCACGATTTGTTGTCAAATGAGCGAGCGCCGAGGTGCGAAAATCACCCCTCATGAAACGAGACAGCTCTGCCTACCTGCCAGCCTTCCTCACTTTGACTAATAACCGCAATTCACACAAACAGCGAGGAAGCTAGTTCTCGCTTCGTGGAAATAATGACGTACCATTGACTGATAACCGCACTTCAGCACAACGGTGAGGCAGGCTCGCTCTTGCTTCACGGAAATAATGACGTACCATTGACTAATCACCGAACAACACCGCAGGTAATGTTCACTCCTCCGAAATAACGAGGTACCGGAATTGGTCAACCCTCACGTTGGCATCCATTTTGTGGCGGTTGTTCTCATTTGCGCGAAATGAGGTAAAAAGTATCATTCCGGATGCCTTTTTTTCGGAGGACTGACAAAGCGTGTCATGCCCTGGTGCCTGGGGATGATGGAAAGGTGGTCTAACTGAAAGTGAATCAAGCTTTAACGAGCGGAAGTGATTGGAATGTACATGCAGTTGGATACAGTTGCTTCCCTAGCTCATGGGCCTTGTCAGCGCTTCCGGTGAGCGATCGGGGATGCTTATGCGGATGAATAAAATGTAGTTCTCTATGTCTGCGTGTATTGCTGTTTGTTTTAATTAAAGTTTTAATGCAAAGAGGAGAGATTGAATAATACAGTTGCGTAGGTTGATCATGTATCAGGCAAGAAGTGAACCGAGTGTCATGTTATGATGTCACAATCAAATGCAATACAACACACTTTTGAGAAACAGACCCATGTCGGTTTTAACATTCCTATAAAAAAATTGTACAAAGACAAAATTCGAGGGGAAAAGAGCGACATAACAAACTGTTTCAAACACAGGTTGATAAGCTGGTACATGTGTCGGCTTCTGGACACAAGTGTATGCCTTGTTTTTTTGGTGACCGTTTCAGGGTTATCCTTTTTCCCTTTGTATCTATTTTTCGGTCTTATACGACTAAAAAGCAAAATTGATGACTGCAAGGAAACAGAAAAAGTTATACGCATTCCTCTCCCAATTTCATCTCAGAATTAGAAGAAAAAACACACCCGCCCTGCAACAAATAATACAGAAGAATCACATGGTGGCCCTTCGCTATCAACGGACTCCTTAAAATTATAAATAAGTTTTCTCCTGCAGTCAAAAGAGAACAGAAAGAAAGAGCAAAGATCAAGAAGACAGACAAAAGAAAAAAACCAAACGAAAATAAGAAGATAAAAGAAAAAGAAAGAAAGAAAGAAAGAAAGAAAGAAAAAAAAACCAAAAAAAACACCGGCCCTACATCAACCCCCATAACTCTCTTGCTCATGATGATAAAAACATGGTGAAGGAAGGTGAAATCAAAGAGCAGCGCTTTGATGAAATGAACAAGATCGAGGATCGCAGCGTGCATATATTATATTCTTGACTGTGAAAAACACACAAAAAGAAACCATCAATTTGAATTCAAAACCAATAAGCACAGAAATGAAAAAAAGGAAAAGATAAAGAAGAAAAACACACAGCAGCAACACACCAGGTAAAATCAGTACATGTACCATGAAAACCAGAGTTATATATATGAAGTCTTATATCGCGCGCGTATCTCCAGACTCGGACTCAAGGCGCAGGGATCTATTTATGCCGTGTGAGATGGAATTTTTTACACAATACATCACGCATTCACATCGACCAGCAGATCGCAGCCATTTTGGCGCATATCCTACTTTTCACGGCCTATTATTCCAAGTCACACGGGTATTTTGGTGGACATTTTTTATCTATGCCTATACAATTTTGCCAGGAAAGACCCTTTTGTCAATCGTGGGATCTTTAACGTGCACACCCCAATGTAGTGTACACGAAGGGACCTCGGTTTTTCGTCTCATCCGAAAGACTAGCACTTGAACCCACCACCTAGGTTAGGAAAGGGGGGAGAAAATTGGTAACGCCCTGACCCAGGGTCGAACTCGCAACCTCTCGCTTCCGAGCGCAAGTGCGTTACCACTCGGCCACCCAGTCAGTACAGAGTGTGCCCAAGTGAGAGGCGCATGCT
>NC_090261.1:47674121-47679121 GCF_037325665.1 Littorina saxatilis
TGTTGGTGTGTGAATGAATGTTCGTGACCGTCTGTTTGTTTGGTGCCAGTTTCTCTGTTGTTTTTGTTTTTGTTTTTGCATTAGCCAAGTACTTTTCATGCAGTTCTCACCGTTATGTTTTAAATTTTTCCTTTAGTGGAGCTATAAGATTCCTACACCCACCATCATTTTGTCTTCATGCTCCAGAATATTCGATCAATCATACACTCTCTTACAAAAATAAAAGGAAGAAATTTGAGGTTCCTGCTCGTGGAAGATCGTTCCATCATACCATCTTTTAACGAATACGCTCAAACCTTGCCTCTAATTTACCACACGAAATGCGAAATGGCTTTTTCATCGGTGACGTCATCCGTGATGACGGAACGCATTCGTCGTCATCGCGGCTTACCCCTCATTACAAGAAAAGTGCTCCCAGCGCTCATTCCCTGCAGCAATTAAGGTTGGGCACCCGCGCTCAGGTTTTGGCTCATTAAAACCGAAACGTCAGGTAAAATTAATTGCCGACCGGTTCAGAATTTGTACCAGTCGTATGTCTGAGACATCATTAGCGTGTTCGAGGTTAGAGAGTCCCGGGACGGGTTAGTCTCGGCTGCGAAGCGAAACTAATGGTAAATGACACGCTTGGTAAATGGACATTCAGATGCCTTTTAATGAGGAAGAAGTAGTTTAGTCGCGGTTCTTCAGCGTTCATTGTAGTTTTAGTTATAATGCAAAGCTTCGTGCCATGGCTCTGAGCAGAACACAGTTGCAACGGCGGCCTCGTTTGCAGATCTTTTTCCTTGTAAGGAATTTAAAACAAATATTTTTGTAACAGATTTTCGGTTCATAACGTCGACTATTGACCTCAATGCCAATACTCCGTCCCTTTTTAAACTCTATTTGTCCACAGTTTTGGAGGTCTTGAATGAGTGTTTGATCGTGCTTCTAGATTTTCATATCATTTTTTTTTTAATATAAATAATATATAATTATATATTTTTTTTATTGATATTTGGTTCATAGCGTCGGAATATTTTGCTCCATCTTCTTCTTCTTCTTCTTCTTCTTCTTCTGCGTTCGTGGGCTGAAACTCCCACGTACACTCGTGATTTTTGCGCGAGTGGAATTTTACGTGTATGACCGTTTTTTTACCCCGCCATTTAGGCAGCCATACGCCGCTTTCGGCGGAAGCATGCTGGGTATTTTCGTGTTTCTATAACCCACCGAACTCTGACATGGATTACAGGATCTTTTTCGTGCGCACTTGGTCTTGTGCTTGCGTGTACACACGGGGGTGTTCGGACACCGAGGAGAGTCTGCACACAAAGTTGACTCTGAGAAATAAATCTCTCGCCGAACGTGGGGACGAACTCACGCTGACAGCGGCCAACTAGATACAAATCCAGCGCGCTACCGACTGAGCTACATCCCCGCCCTTTTTGTTTTTGGATAGAAATATATTTATTTTTTTTATTGATATTTGGTTCATAACGTCGGAATATTTTGCTCCATCTCAAAACCGTTCTCCCTTTTAAGATCCCATTTTTCAGATATTCTGATCATAATGTCTGAAGACACCACGTTCCCTTTTAGTCCCAATTTCCCCAGAGTTTTGCCGGTCTTAATTGAGGATTCCATAGTGCGTTTTCTTCTTCGTCTTTACCTTGGTCCTGATCATGACGGGCGCAGTGGCGTGGTGGTAAGATGTCGGCCTCCTAATCGTGGGCTAAAAGTGGAGATTTTTCCGATCTCCCAGGTCAACTTATGTGCAGACCTGCTAGTGACTTAACCCCTTTCGTGTGTACACGCAAGCACAAGATCAAGTGCGCACGGAAAAGATCCTGTAATCC
The DNA here is from genome assembly GCF_037325665.1 of Littorina saxatilis. Classification (NCBI taxonomy): domain Eukaryota; kingdom Metazoa; phylum Mollusca; class Gastropoda; order Littorinimorpha; family Littorinidae; genus Littorina; species Littorina saxatilis. Next base: position 47,675,954 of record NC_090261.1, read on the forward strand.
ATGTCGGAGTTCGGTGGGTTATGGAAACACGAAAATACCCAGCATGCCTACTCAACGAAAGCGGAGTGAGCTGACTATGCTCTCAGAGTATAGTGGGGAACCCAAATGGGCAAACGAGCTCACACGTAACCAGACAATTCTGGAACGCTGAAGAAGAAGAAGATCCTAATCATGAAAGTGTTTGAGGGTTTCCTTTATGGGTTGTGGTCAGAATGACAGAGCAGAATGGTTTCTATATTTGTTCTGTTCCTGGGGAAGAATTGATTTATCTCTTTTGCTACGGTTGGACAATTGTTTAGGTGCGTTATTTTATGTTGGAAAGCTGATGAACACATAAACACAGAATTTGAGTTTCAAATATGTTTGCATCGCTGTGTGAGAACCATTTATTCTGTTTGAATCTGATTCAAATCCAGCAAAGGCGCAGGCAAACACTAACAATTTAAACTTGTGTACCTGTTGGATAGTTTTGGATTCCACTCATAATCGCAAGCTTCATTTTGCACGGGAAAACTTGCTTAATATATACCATCGATTTTCTGTTTCATCGCATATTCCAGATATGCAACTCAATAACCCCACTACTGACCTACACTAAACCTTCGCTTGGCACATTTCCATTACATTCTTATCAAACAAGAGTGCATCCCTGCAGAACATTCTGTGGTCAGCTACACCTCCACCCCCATCCCCACTTTAGAAACGTCCTAAAAATCTGAGAAAATAATGCCGATCTGAAAGAGAAGAGAGTCTTTAAATAATTATGGGCATGGGGTATGTTGACATAATTCGTGGACATAACATCTAAAACAGTCGGTTCTTAAAACGAGAGAAGAGTGGACGGGGGAGTGACTCTTACATTGAAGGGTCGTGAAGGGGGGTTTCACTGTACACACAAGAGTCATTGTCCAGCGTCAGATACGGACACAGGCGGCATCAGAGAACTTATCCGATACGTGAAAGACAAGAGGTCAATTCCCTGACCGCTCCCAGCCAATTAAACGATGTCCACGGGGGCCCCTGGACATCACACGTTGGCTTCCAAGGGACATCACTTCCATCGCGTCTTTGACAGAGCGATTAGAGTGGTCGTTATTGGTCTGGCACGATGCCGATTCACTGAAGGGGTTTTGGTTGTTGTTCCAGGGCGGTGTTCTGGTATGTTTGCGAAAAGAACACAAAACAAGACAAGACAAGACAAGACAAGACAAGACAAGACAAGACAACAAACAAACAAACAAACAAACAAAAAACAAACAAACAAACAAACAAACAAAACCAAAAAAAGGGTTCTTCATGGAGAACTGATTCAATGAGTCCAAAACTGTCACATATCTCGAGCAACCAGACGAAATGTACAACAAACACGTACTGCATGTATAAGCAAAAAAGTAATTTGAGGTAAAAAATAAAAAAAAATCAATAAATGTGTGTCATCTTATTTTTAAAAGCGGATCGAATATTTAAAAAAAGATAGCAAATGGAAACAAAAAACTACGCAATCAAGGATCTATTATAACACCAAAGACATGATCAAACAAAGAAAAGAGAGGACAGAAACTCCCAAAGATAGTATTTTAGTTCTCTGTTTTATGCCTCTTTTGTAATTCGCAGTTTTATCTAACCACTGTTGTAAATACATGTGCACTTGTACTTCGGCGACAATAAATTGTTCTTTATTTGATTCATTGATTCTTTGGTCGTTTTGTTGTTGGCTTTTATCCACTCAGAAAGCCATCGGACTGAGCAATAAGAATTCGTATACCACCGTTTGGCTTTTTTCCTAACTGTGTATTGGAACACAATCATACTGTTTTGTTTTGTTTTTGGATGTGTTTTTGTAATGCCTGCACTGACGTTTTCGTTGAAAAGTTAAAAAAAAAGTATTCTGCGTACTGTAACTCATACTTAAACACATACCCTGTTTTCAACTTCCGTTAATTCTTGACAATAAACATTAAATGATGTTTACGTACCGATGCCTATTTTCAAATCGAGTTCAGATTGCTGTTATTAGATTTTGAAGGGAAAATGTTGAAGTCGGACACTCACTCCCACAACCCCTCACACGCCTCCCACCCCCATACACTCCACGCACACGCACACGCACACGCACACGCACACGCACACGAACACATATATAGCGCCGCTCAACCATCTCATATTGCGTCCAGCAAAGCCAAGACTGACTACTGTATAAGTAAGTACCACCGAAGCCGTGCGTCCCACAGCGAAAACGCAGCAAGATGAAGGGACAGTCACCCACGGACCGACACCAGCTTCGATTAATTGAATGAAATGCGATCCACACGGGGCGGGGCCCTGGGGACGGGAGAGGGGTGGCAGCTGACGCCGCCATGACGCCCGCTAAACCAATCAGAAGCCCCCGTCTTCCACCCCGCCCCTCTGGTCACATGACAGCTCTGCACGTGCTCACGGAGCTCTTCCGGCCGCGCCTGCGCCGTGGGTATCGATCGCTGTGTCCTGTCTTGTCTTTGGCGTCTGTGGAGTACGGGAGAAACTGTGCTGGATTCTCGGAGTGTTGGGGTGGGGTGAGAGAGGATGGGTGGTGTGGGGTGGAAGATGTGTGTTTGTGTGTGTGTGTGTGTGTGTGTGTGTGTGTGTGTGTGTGTGTGTGTGTGTGTGTGTGTGTGTTGCCGGGATGTGTGTGAATGTATCATAATGGGTGCAACTCTGCCGGCTACACGCCGGCAGCCGGTTTTTGGTTTCATCGGCTGCCGATGTTTTTGTTCCAGGAGAGGTTTTTTTTGGCATTTTAAATACTAAAAAAGCTGGACCCCAACTTTTGCCGGTTTTTGGAATTTTCCAGGTTGCACCCATGTGTATGTGTATGTATGTTTGTCAAGGGTGGGGTATGATGGAGGGGGATTTAAGTTTGAGTGTGTGTACGTGTATGTGTATGTGTATGTGATGAATTTGGAGTGTGTGTGTTTGTGTGTGTGTGTGTGTGTGTGGGGGGGGGGGAAAGAAAAAGAGCAACTGCTTGTCATACAGACTGTCATGAATTATACAACGCATATTCTGATGGCACAAAGGTGTGACTTGAGACACGATAAAAGAACGAAGGGAAGAACGAAGAGGTACAAACCAAAGAAGAAGAGAAATAGATACAGACAATCACACACCTAAACCGAATGACGGACATTA
>NC_090261.1:47684121-47686621 GCF_037325665.1 Littorina saxatilis
TACGTTACTCCACTCTCTCAGATCACAGTCAGAAACGGAAAGCCCTTCATCCTTTTTTTTTAATTTTTTTTTTTTTAAACAAACAACGATCAAAAGGTCTTGAAAAACTTCAGTCATTTTTCAGCACAGAAAGCTATTGAAATCCTAACAAAGAATAGTTGAAATGTTTAAGACCTTAAGTTCGTTTTCAAAAAGGTTGGCAATCAAAATCTCAAAAAAGAAGATGAAGAAAAAACAAGAAAAAACACAAACAACAACAACTTGGAAAGCTGAATCAAAAATCCCAAAGACCTGTCGTTTTTTTTAACACACACAGTGACGAAGAACCTGAAAAAAAAGCAAAATATAAATTAACAACACGGAATCGAACATGAAAAAAAAAATAAAAAAATAAAAATAAGCCACCAGAAGTAAGACACTTTCAGTCCCTTTTTTATAAAGAGATAAAAATCAAAAACCTTGAAGATCTCCAGTTCCTTTTTCAACACAGATAACCATCACAAACCTAAGAGACTCTCCGTCAAAAACCTTAAAGACCTTCGCTCCTTTTTCAAATACAGATAGCGATCAAAAACCTAACAGACCTCCAGCCTCTTTTTTCAACACAGCCTTGTTCCTTGACACGTCACCTAAGACTAAAATTACCCAGGACACCCAGATTTGATTCCTTTAAACTGGCTTGGGATGAGGGGGTACCCTCTAGGGGTTCGGTGGAGACACGAGACTTTTTGTACCCCTGCTGACACCCGTGATGTACGAGATCTCACCCGAGGTCCTGGTCCAACGTCTTGGTGTGAGGGCGGGTACACAAATGATACGGTTATAGAAGATGGGGATTGACGAATGTGAGGTTACAGGTATAGGTGGGTGCATGAATAATTCGCTTTGGGGCTGTGGTACATCAATTAGAAGTTATACAGTGTAAAGGATAATTGAAGGGAGGATACGGTTAAAGAAGATGGTGATTCACGAATGCGAGGTTACAGGTAGGAATGATTCGCTTTAAAGGCCGTGGTACATAAATACATAGTTACAGTGTATAGGATAAGTACAGGGTTGATACGGTTATAGAAGAAGGTGATTCACGAATGTGAGTTTACAGGTATAGGAATGATTAGTCTATCAATACATAGTTACAGTGTATAGGATAAGTACAGGGTTGATACGGTTATAGAAGAAGGTGATTCACGAATGTGAGTTTACAGGTATAGGAATGATTAGTCTATCAATACAAAGTTACAGTGTTTACAGGGTTGATACGGTTATAGAAGAAGGCGATTCACGAGTGTGAGTTTACAGGTATAGGAATGATTAGTCTATCAATACAAAGTTACAGTGTATAGGATAAGTATACAGGGTTGATACGGTTATTGAAGATGGGGATTCACGACGGTGAGTTTACACGTAAAGGTGGGTGCAGGGATGAATCGGTTTAAAGACCGTGGTACATCAATACAAAGTTGCAGTGTATAGGATCATGGTTTGGGTCTATGATTAGTGTAGGAATACAGGGAGATGATACGGTTATGGAAGATTGTGATTCGCGAATGTGAGGTTACGTATATATAGGTGGGTGCAGGTATGATTCGCTTTATGGCCGTGGTACGTACTAAATACGAAGTTACAGTGTATCTATAGGCAGGGGTGGATCAGTTGCTTTGTAAGGGGGGGGGGGGGTGCACTTTGAATCGAAAGTGAATGTGATGGGCGCGAAGCGCCAGAATTTGCTAGGGGGGAAAATTTTTTGGCCCAAAGAAGCAAAATGGTGCCATCTGGTGCCATTTGAACTTAGAAATGGTCATAGAATCAGCTTTCCAAAAATTTTTTTTTTTTGCTGGAGGGGGGGTGCACCTGCACCCTGTGCACCCCCCCTCGTCCGCCCCTGATAGGATAAGTGCAGAGATAATACAGTTAGACAAGATGGTGATTCACGAATGCTGTGAGGTAACATGTACAGGTAGAATAAAAAACAACATGAATTAAGGTACGTTGTTAGAACGTTGTTATTGACAAAATTACGTTACAATCACAGATATTTCGAACCAGCGGTCTTTTAAGTGAACGGACAAACAAATAGTCACACAAAACTTATCTTGATAGAATCAGTTTTCGCCCACTCGCCAGGAAGCCGAGCGAATGAAACAATGTATATATAGGTAGGTTAAGAAATGATTCGCTTTAAGACCGTGATACATAGATACGAACTAACAGTGACAAGGATAAGGACATGGCTGATACGGATTAAAGGCACAGTCCCAGCTTACTGGGTAAGTCAAACCCTGGTCAGATTTGACTGGGGTGGTGAGCCGAATCGTTCACATGAAAAAACTGTGTCCTTGTCTACATTTTTATACCAAAATCGCAATTTGACCATTAAAATGCAGAGTCTATTATCTACAAATATCAACAATACACCCCCTTTCGATCAGGAAAGACGAAGCCAGTGTAGCCGTTTGAAAATTCATTGTAGTATTCCAGCGTAGTACTCATAGTAGGATAT
>NC_090261.1:47694121-47726621 GCF_037325665.1 Littorina saxatilis
AAAAAAAAATAACACCGACCGACCGATCAACCAAGCCACACGTCGCGTCGATCAAACTAGCGAACAAAGAAAACAAACTCACGAACAATCAAAAACACATACAACACACAAAATCTACAATGCTCACTCACTCACTCACAACAGGCAGAATCAGGCGCTCATGATATCTTCTTATCGTGACGGATGCCAGATTATACAGGAACAAAACACAGACACTCACAATATCCCAGGTATGTTCCTTGACGGTAATGCAAACATGAAGCGGGGGCGGCTGAGAATGGAGGGGGGGGGGGGGGGGGGGGGGGGATGTTGGGGGGACAGGGGAGAAGGTGGTTCGGGGGGTAGGGGTGGGGAGGGAGTCGGTGGAAGGGGAGGAGGAAGAGTCTGGCACATACCTGTCGAGCTGTCACCTCAGCGGCGTCTCCCATCATGATGCCAGAGCTGATTTTCCTCCAGTACATCACCTGAACTACATGTATGCGTCTCTCGCCACAAGGTATGCCGCTGCCTGAACGTGGTGAACGCGTCTAGATCAATGTTCCCAACGTCACCGAGGCGGTAAAAAGAGGTATGGGAGACGTTATTGTGGACGTTATCTATTATTAATCTGTAATCAGTGCATTTCTGTGAGGGTTTTGTGGGAATGACTGAGGCTTATGTCTACTGTTTTGGTTCATAGGGTTCTTTTGACACGATGTAGTTCGGTGAGTGGGAGTGTTGTCTATCTATTTATTTTTGTTAATTGTATATCTTTATACACACACTCATTTCATGTTTATTGTGTATGTTATTCATGTGTCCAATCATTTGTTCGGCTTGTTCTTTTTCAACTTTCAAAGATGCAAAATGAGTTTTCCTTTTAAAGTTTCAGTCAATTAAAATTGTATGCTTCACTGATGCACGGTTGCGTATTTATTGCGCAGCAAATTAAATTCCATTCTGAAGAATCTTTCATATTGTTTTATTGCAACTTGTTAGATTGAATAACGGCAAAGGCAATGACTATGTTCATAGCAAATAATAATTGCAAAGAAAAAATACAAATAACTATTGCAAGGGACCCAGCTCGTTCATCTAACCAGACCAGAGGTTCATTTCACAACCAGGCAACTGAAGGTTCACAACAATACATTCCGCCCAAACTTAGTTAAACGAATCGTATACTGCTGTATATCTAGCGATGAAGTTTGACAATAACTCATAAAATACCATCATGCAGCACGTGCACGGAAACTGGTTCACGTGACCTCGCGCGTGCGCAGTGCGGCGGTCGCTCACCTGGGAAGACCAGGTCCTGTCAAATGTTTATCATTTGATTGAATAAGTTTCTCCTGTCATGGCATGTCAACCTTCTCTGCCCCCTCCTACATTACCGTCTCTCTTTCTCTGGAAGTGAAAGAAAGACAGACCAAGTGACAGACCGAGTGACAGACCGACTAACAGACTGGCAGACAGAATTGACAAACCGATCGACAAACAGACCGACAGACTGACAGACCGACCGACAGACAAACAGACAGACAGAAACAAAGACATGCAGACTGAGAGACAAGCCCACTCGTGCACACAATGTTTTATTTTATTTTTTCAAAACACTATTTTTCACAACACGTGTTGTTGAGCATGAAAGAAACCGGAATTCTTTTTCAACATCGATCTTCTGCACGGTAGCGATTCTCATTTAACTTTATAAAGCTAAAAAGGCCTACATAATCAATTGTTCCCGCTTCTTTTTATATTTAGTCAAGTTTTGACTAAATATTTTAACATCGAGGGGGAATCGAAACGAGGGTCGTGGTGTATGTGCGTGTGTGCGTGTGTGTGTCTGTGTGTGTGTCTGTGTGTGTGTGTGTGTAGAGCGATTCAGACTAAACTACTGGACCGATCTTTATGAAATTTGACATGAGAGTTCCTGGGTATGAAATCCCCGAACGTTTTTTTCATTTTTTTGATAAATGTCTTTGATGACGTCATATCCGGCTTTTCGTGAAAGTTGAGGCGGCACTGTCACGCCCTCATTTTTCAACCAAATTGGTTGAAATTTTGGTCAAGTACTCTTCGACGAAGCCCGGGGTTCGGTATTGCATTTCAGCTTGGTGGCTTAAAAATTAATTAATGACTTTGGTCATTAAAAATCTGAAAATTGTAAAAAAAATTAAAAATTTATAAAACGATCCAAATTTACGTTTATCTTATTCTCCATCATTTGCTGATTCCAAAAACATATCAATATGTTATATTTGGATTAAAAACAAGCTCTGAAAATTAAATATATAAAAATTATTATCAAATTTTTTTTTTCGAAATCAATTTAAAAACACTTTCATCGTATTCCTTGTCGGTTCCTGATTCCAAAAATATATAGATATGATATGTTTGGATTAAAAACACGCTCAGAAAGTTAAAACGAAGAGAGGTACAGAAAAGCGTGCTATCCTTCTTAGCGCAACGAATACCCCGCTCTTCTTGTCAATTCCACGGGCACTGCCTTTGCCACGGGCGGTGGAGTGACGATGCTACGAGTATACGGTCTTGCTGCGTTCAGTTTCATTCTGTGAGTTCGACAGCTACTTGACTAAATATTGTATTTTCGCCTTACGCGACTTGTTTGTATTTTACCTTCAGCTGTAATGCGTGTTTTCGATCCCCTTTAACAAAATCTACCTCTATAGCTATTACCGTGCAACATGTGCGCAGGACAATCAAAGACAAAGAACAGAAATAAAAGGACAGAGCTAGGTGGAAGGGGGGAGGGGGGGGGGCAGAGGGGTGTTGGTGTTGGTGGTTGGAAGACTTTGAGGAAGAAGAAGAATAGAGGACGGAAACGAGGGTGGAGCTTATATATATAAGGGGAGGTTAGAGGAATGAAGGGGGGTTGAGGAGGTGGGGGGAGGGGAGGGGGTGTCCATAGTGGTATAGAATCAAAACGTGAAGCATGCGCCACAAACGGTGCAGGGAAATCTATAGTTTTACACCGGTATGACACACAAGTCACTGACAGTTAGTATCGTACTCAGTCGCATGTTGAAACGTCGATTTGACCTTGAGCTTCGGGGGCAGATCGGTGCGTTTGTGGATCATTAACATCGGTTCGTTAACTTAAAGGGACACAAGGGTGTTCCTGATAGGTCTATCTAAAGAAGTTTATGATAGCATTGTCTTTTGAATTGAACGTTCTTTGAGCGCGCGTAGGAACAAAGACAGAATTGATTGGCTCAGACGGATTTAAGGAAGAAAGGAAACAAACGAAGAAAGAAACAAACGAAGAAAGAAAGGAAGGAAGGAGGTAAGGCGGGAAGGAGGGAAGGAAGGAAAGAAGAAAGAAAGAAAAGAAAGGGAAAGAAAGACAGACAGATAGACAGAAAGAAAGGAAGAAAGAAAGATGGAAAGAAAGAAAGAAAGAAAGAAAGAAGAAGAAGAAAAGAAGAAAAGGAGCAAAAGAAGATCAATAATCCACAATCTGTTGTTATGCTAACATGATGCTGACATGATTTCTCAACTGATAAAATTATAGAAGCAGTCATCAGCGATTTGACGCTGGCTTTGTGTCTTTCGTTGGTTTAGTTTATATTTCATGCGTCATTCATTACTCTTTTACTTTTTTCTTAATCTATTTGTTAATTAACTTGTTTTCTTCTGTCTAAGCCCTATTCTTATTTGTTCTCAATGTTTGTTTGTGTTTGTTGTCAAATGTGCGTTTTAACATGTTTAGTATCATGCCAGTATCAAAACAAAAATCATTGTCACAACATGCAGTATACGATTCCAGGTATAACCGTCATAACACTGACGCAGTTGTACAAGTTGGTCTTAGAATTAAGCAGTATTTCAAAACTTTTGACACTTTCCTTCTGACGTCAGACACATTTCCGGCTTCCAGCTTTTGTGACATCTTGGATCTCGTTAGCCTGTCACATGTTATTGCTGGAGGGTTCAAGAAGACCAGAGAAAATCGAAGCAAAGTGACCGCCGTTAATCACCTAACGTGCAAAATATCTTTGTGTCAATGAAATGTTCTCAGGGTGAAAAGACATCTGTTGTCAAAGGTACAGGTATAATCAAGACGAGCACGACACAAAGTGAGCAACTACGCTTTCCAGATAAACTGACTTGATTATTTGTGGCTCCTTCATAGCTACAAAGAACAAAACGAAATTAAGGACATATTACAAGGATCACACAGCACACACACACAAAAAGGCAAAAAGAAAGAAGAAAAGAGAGAGAGAGAGAGACAGAGAGAGCGAGAGAGAGAGAGAGACAGAGACAGAGACAGAGACAGAGAGTGAGAGAGAGAGAGTGAGAGAGAGAGAGAGAGAGTGAGAGAGAGAGAGTGAGAGAGAGAGAGAGAGAGAGTGAGAGAGAGAGAGAGTGAGAGAGAGAGACAGAGAGAGCGAGAGAGAGAGAGAGACAGAGACAGAGACAGAGACAGAGACAGAGACAGAGACAGAGACAGAGACAGAGACAGATATACAGAGAGAAAATGAGAGACACGGAGCGAGAAAACGCATAACAACACCTCACAGACTTCACATATTCTCCTAATTTTTTTTCTTTCACTCCGAACTCCTGATAATAACTGAAACAAACGAATGAGAGGAAGTGAAGAAACCGAGAAAAACGGACAGGAAAAAGAAGCCAAAATAAGGAAGAAAGCTGGAAGCGAAACTCGCCGAAATCGATGGCAAATTGACGGGTTTTGTCTCGAAAATTGACGGCCTTTTTTGTCTGTCTCTCCGTCTCTCCCTGCCACTGTCACCCACACCTTCCTTCCTTCCTGAGGAAGCGAACCTCGGACGAAGCAAGAAAACGGCACCGTGAAACTTGATCAGACAATCCAGGGGAACCACGGGAACCGATCGACTATCATTGACTTGATAGGCTGCGCTGGGGCCTAGGCTGTAATCGGCGCTCTTGGACGGCTTCAAATGATTATCTTGTCTTGTAGTGTCTTCTGCTGCCGCCGCTCGCTGCTGATGGTTCTAGTCTCGAACTTCTTTTTGTCTGTGTCTTTTGTCTTGTTAATTTTCGTTGTTGTCCGGCTCTTTTCTTTCTCTCGTTTTAGGGTTCGGGGCTAGGGCTGGGGGTGGGGTGGGGGGAGGGGAGGGGAGGGGAGGGGAGGGGTGTGTGTGGAGTGGTGGCGGTGGTGTTTGTGTGTTGTGGGGTCGGGACGTGAAAGGGGGGGGGGGGGGGGGGAGGGTTCGGGGTCCTGAGGTATTCCTAGGAAGAATTGAAGACAACTCCCTTTTTCTTTTATTTTTGTGTTTGATTCTTTTGCATTTTTTTTAAAAATTTCATATTTTTTGCCTTCGGTGTTTCCTTAGTCCTCTGTTTGATTTAAACAATGTTTTATTAAATCAAACATGATACAATAATGCAACGATAAACAATAGGGACACGAACTCAAGCGAACGCTTATATTACGCGCCCTACGTAGTAGTAAAATAACACAGATATGATGTCGGACAAGCATTACTAAAAAAATTATGGAACTATCTAGATGAAAAGCATAGTTAAAGCAAATCAGAAAGAATAAGAAAAAGCTAGCAGGAGGAAGAGGGGGGAGGGTGGAGGTGGGAGGAAAGAACGGTAGGTGCATATAAAAGATGAAGGTGGTTAGCGTATACAAAAAAGAATATACATAGTACATTACAAACCATAATCCTGTGGCAAATAAGCAGTAGCTCGCTAAATATATATTTCAAAAATGCATATAAAATAAGGGTTGTTGGCATGAAAATGGGTACTGAGTCAAATCAACAAAAACGACCAGATTCATGGATAAACGATTGGACACTTTCAAAAATAAGCTTGTTGGTGCAAAGAGAAAGGTTTTCGCTACCATTTAACAATATTTCAACATGTCTGTAATTTACAGGAAGTGCGTTTATCGTAGACAGGCGAGCATCTACGTACAAAGGACAATGTGTCAAATAATGGTCAGCTGTTTCGTTCAGGTAGCCGCAAGCGCACTGTGGGTTTCCCTGTAAGTGGCGTTTACACAGGTCAGAATTCAAATTACTCATGTTTAGGCGCATTCTGCAGTGGTGAATCTCTTCCAGTCTTTTACCACAGTAATAATAGGCAGGTACGTTATAATCAGGAGTAGATAACTAGTGTTTGAAATCGCTGATTGAGTTAGTTGTTTTGATGTTGTCTGGCAAGGACAGTAGCAGATGGTATAAAAGATCGACGGTATAATTCAGTTTTGCACATGGGAACTCTTCTTTCTAATGATCTTCTATGATGATAGGGGTTAACATCAGAAGTTAAAGGTGGCAAAAGATGTGATAAGTAATGGGGGCATTTGCCATATACCATCTTGTAATATAAAATCAGTTTGTGTCTGCTCCGTCTTTCTTTTATGTTACAAAATCCGCTTTCTTTATACAGTTTTTCGTGGCTGGTGCCGCGCACACCACCGATTATAGTCCGAATGGCTTCCAAATGTAATTTTTCCAGTGCAGTTGACCAGTACTCAGTGCAGTTGTCCCATAGGATGTCTGCGTAGTCAAAATGTGGAAGAACGAAAGATTTATACATAGTTTCCAGACTTTTACGATTTAATCTATATTTATAATATCTTAAACAATTAATTAATAAGGTGACCTTTTTTACGATGCTTCTCACTTGGAAGTCCCACTTACAATTATTCTGCAAGATTACGCCAAGATGTTTATGCTGGTTCACGTTTTCCAAAACAATATTATTAAAAATGATTGGTTCGGTTGGTATATTATCACGTTTTATGTCTAACAGTTCCGTTTTTGCTTCGTTAAATTTAACTTTCCACTGTTTTGCCCAGGTATTAATTTTATTTAGGTCTGCGTTCAAAATCTGCGCTCGTCTAGTTGGATCTTCTAAGGACATGGACATGCTCGTGTCATCAGCAAACAACTTTATAACAAATTCAGTATCATTCACAATGTCGTTAATATATATCAGGAATAACAAAGGGCCTAGAACAGAACCTTTTGGAACACCTGCCGGGATACATTTTAATGCAGACTTAGCACCCTTAATAACAACCGCCTGGTGGCGATTTGTTAAATAATCGTGAAACCATTTCAACAATTGTCCTGTAATTCCTACTAGTTCCAGTTTATATAATAACCCTTTGTGCCAGACTTTTTCAAATGCCTTTGACACATCACAAAAAACAGCTTGAGTGGTAATTCCCATATTGTAATTTAAAGTCCTCTGTTTGACGTTATCGTCACATTTTCTGGTTTTCTATAGCATCCGCTCCCTCAGGCTTTTTGTCTTTTCTTTTAGTTACACAAAATACGTATATACACTTAGTTTGATGAGCATTGTTTTCTTCCTTTCTTTTCGAAAAAGTTTTTCTTAAAAAGAAAAACATATTACAAAAAAAGTTTAAAACCTTTCCGTGTTTAATCTCTGATGTTTTGCTCTTTTAGTTCTGAGAGTGAAGGAGAGAGAGACAAGCCAAGCCAAGACAAAGTCTTCATAAACGTGGGTATTGGCATAAGCAAACAGGTGCTTTTTGACATCCAGCCCTCAACCACGAGAAAGACTAATCTATTTTGTATACGTTGTATAAACTTTAAAATAAAACAAACAGACAGACAAACACACGAACAAACAAACAAACAAACAAATAAACAAACAAACAAACAAACAAACTAAGAAACAAACAAACAAACAAACATTATCAAATATCTTGAGCAAGCCAACATACTGTAATTATCGGGAACGGGGGGGGGGGGGGGGGGGGGAGTGGTTGGGGTGGAGCCTTTGCGAATTTAGGGATAAAAGGAACAACAATGTTGAAGGTAATAACCGTTCACCGTATTCACAAGACATGTCATGGAACCAATGAATTACGGAATTTTAGAGAGAGGGAGAGAGAGAGAGAGAGAGAGAGAGAGAGAGAGAGAGAGAGAGAGAGAGAGAGAGAGAGAGAGAGAGAGAGAGAGAGAGAGAGAGAGACTCAGACTAAGACTCAGAACTTTATTACAAAAGGATAAAGGTTTTAGGCAAAGCCTATTCTTCCAACCTGTCCTTTATACAACACATAAAGACAGACGGACATAAAAAATAAAAATTCAATCATATAAGATACAGAATTACATTGTATGGATTGCAACACAATGTGCATTTAAGGAATTATATAGGGAGAACTAAAAAATTACAAAATTACATTGACACAGTTAAACCTTTCATTGAGAAGAGAGAGAGAGAGAGAGAGAGAGAGAGAGAGAGAGAGAGAGAGAGAGAGAGAGAGAGACAGAGAGAGAGACAGAGAGAGAGAAAGAGGAAGAGGGGGGAGAGAGAGAGAGAGAGAGAAAGAGAGAGAGAGAGAGAGAGAGAAAGAGAGACAGAGAGAGAGAGAGAGCGAGAGCGAGAGAGAGAGAGAGAGAGAGAGAGTGAAAGAGAGAGAGAGAGAGAGTGAGAGAGAGAAAGCGAGAGTGAGAGAGAGAGAGAGCGAGAGAGAGAGAGACAAAGAGAGAGTGAAAGAGAGAGACAAAGAGAGAGAGAGAGAAAGAGAGAGAGACAGACAGACAGACAGACAGACAGACAGACAGACAAAGACAGAGATAGAGACAGAGAGGGATAGAAACAGATAGAGAGCGTGAGAGAGAGAGGGCAGGGTCGGGGGAGTGGGAGGGGGCGGGGGAGGGGTGGAGCAGCGGGAAGGGTACTAACCAGTGTGTGGTATTGTGACATGATGATGAATAGTCTCTCCCATGTATCATTTCCGTTTTACCCCCAGCCATGCTCTGTGTCTGTTTTTTCCTATCTGCATCTCGATCTTTGCCCCAATGTACTGACTGTTCGGCTTTTGTCTTTAGCCGTTGTTTTTTTTGCTGATCATTTTTTAATGTTGTATATATTTTTTATTTTTTTATTTTGCTCTTTACCTTCTATTTTCCGTATGTTGTTTTTGTCTTCCTTTTTTTCTTTTTTTTTTCTTGGAACCTTGTTTTTTTATTTTGCAATGTTTCGTTTTTCTGTAATCTTCCTTATTTCTTTCTTTCTTTTCATCCATTGATCTTCCCGATATCTCGCCTGCGCAGCAGCCCAGCTGTCCGTCCGTCCGTATATCAATCTTCCTGTGCGACCGTCTGTCCGTTCTTCGTGATTTTTCTTCCTTCTCTGTACATGTGCACAACAAGAAAACACTGCGCAGACATTTCGTCAACTAAGAATTCTTGGAGTTCTTTACGACACCATTCAAGCATCAACGTATTGCATAGTGGATCTTCACCCACAGCCACTCTTTCAACGTTCTAAAGTCTTCAAAATCATCCAACATCATTGAAGTCATTTCAGTGTCAGACACACAGTCACGAAAAAGAAGTTGAACAAAGGCATGTACACGCAAACATCAACAGTACATCCATGAAAGTGAGACAAATTCTGTCATTTACTCTAAAATGATGGACAACTCAATCCAACCATGGAATCCCTAGCTGAGCTCCTGTGCTCCCTGCACATACTATATAACAAGTAGTATTTAAACAAACCTATCATAATAATATCCCAGCTAGTCCAAAAGATTTCCTCACCTACCCCAAGTGAAACAACGCCCATCACTCAATGCAAATGACTAGAATAAGGCAAACCAACATGGACGACAATTCGATCATTTTTTCTTGCTACCGTCGTGCAGAAATATTCATACAAAAGGGACTCCTCCCCCCACCACCCCCCCCCCCCCCCCCTGCGAGAACAGTCAGTTCGATCAAGATGCAAAGGGAATCGTTTACAGACAATGAACTGTGTGGGTGACATCATTAGGAAAATTACATCAAAAATATTGAACACAGAGAGCATACCTCCATCACCCGAAGCATGTCATGAATACCACTCATCGTATCAGAGAGAAAAAGGTTAGACCATCCTGACCCATATCATCAAAATCTGAAACCAGTTTGACCAGCTAAATTTCATCAACACTCAGTCACGGAAATCAAAAACTCCAAGAATACCCTTCAGAGTCAAAACCTTTGCAATTGGTGCAAGAACCTTTCGCAAGCGAGTCATAAAATCATGACTTATCATGGCGGAAGGTTTCGCCCTAAAGTCCACGATGACACCACCGAATCTAAACAGGGGATGAAAATACTTCCGCCTTTGGAGGAATCTCTTTCTCATAAACATTTGAAAGGCGTCTGAAATTGCCAGGTTCTTCTGCCAATTCCCCATGAAGCCGAGAGCAGGAGGTCGTAAGTTTTATTCTTGTTGACGGGAGCTTGAGTCAAGATGGCGAGGTAATCACACCCAGACATAAGTTCAGTTGATAGACAGAGGCGTCGAAGGTGCCACCTTTAGGAAAGACTAGAAGGTTTTAAGAGGCGGTAAACCCTTAACGTTTTGACAAGAGAAACGAAATATTCTGTGGGAAAAAAATCATTCTGATTGTGATTCAAAATGATTTTGTCGGGGCTGTTGCTCTCCGTTAAACGTGTCAAATTTGGGAGAGAAAAAACACACGAAAAAAAAAGCGAAAACAAACAATGACAAAAACACACACAAAAAGAGAAGAAAACAAGTCTCGTGAAGCGATATTACCCAATATTGACGGACTGTGTGATGATATCTTCTGCTATGGTCTGTTGAGACAGTGATATCATAATCGAGACCGGAAGTCGAGATTTTGATATCACTGTCGAAATGTTAGATATATTGCTAATTCTCTGGACATTTTGTATTTACTGTAAAGAAATTACAAAAGTATTTGTCTCAGTTTTGGCTGTTCCATATCCCTCCCTCTGATTATTATTTCTTTTTGTTCACTCTTTTCTTGTACTTTTCAGTATTTCAAAATGTCTTTTCTTTCAAAAAGTCTTTCGTCACTTGCTCAACTAAATTCTGGGATAATTACATTTTCATATATATTTGTTTGTTTTTAAATTTAGGTGTTTTTGTTTTTGAAGTGAGGAAGCAATAAAGAGGTCGTCGATATCAAAACTGATATCGACGGAAATGTCGTCGACATCACTTTTGCACTGAGCTCAGTTTAGCCCAATTGACCAATGGAAATCCACGTAACATTATGAAATAGCAATATAAAAAAAATTGTAGTCAGTCGGTTTCAAACTAAAACATCAACACGACAAACCAGTCATCGCCGAGACTATATTTAGATAGTCTCGGCTAACCCGTACCGGGTTCACGCTCGTCTCCGCGAAGCATGCGACCGCGTAGTCCATGTACTTACTTAACCGATTTCCTTTCATTTTGAGTTCATTTTTAGAGTAAACACGACATAACTATATATTATTGAATTTAGGAGAAGATGAAAAATACAATGCAATCAATTTTTAATCGGTTTCTGAAAATTCGATATAGAGGAGTCATTGTCATTATGTAGAAATCACCATTCAAGAACACCACTGCTGCATCTTCAATGTTATGTCTTTAAACGCAACAATGCAAAATTGTCTTTATACAGTGTCAAAGTCTACGCAGAGTCTTACAACGTGAACACATTTGTTCATTGTTACACGCAGCCGTTTTTCTTGTCAGATCTGCCATAAACACACCCGATGAACAACCCCCGAGACCCATAAAGCTTTAGAAGTTTTATGGACGAGAGCATCTTGTCAAGTTTGTCAAAGCGCTTGTCGCGAGCGCTGACAAATCGGCGTGTAAAAAAGACGGTGCCGTATTAAAGAAACGTCAGGAGGATAAGACATATATGTACACTGCGAGCGGAACTGTCTTAAACTGCTGTCTCCAGCCCTCCTCAAGAAACTGTTTGATGTCTTGCTAAATTGTTTTATTGTCAGCATAAATTTCACTCTTCTTCCTTGTAATTATGCACGACTTTTCCATAAGGAGACAAGTCGGTCACTTCATTTCCAGAATACAAACGCACATATTGACGCTATGAAAAAGGATACGGACAAAAATCCAGCCAGCCAGCCAGCCAGCAAACCAGCAAGCCAGAATGACCGACTGACGGGCTGACAGACGGTCGGATAGAAGGACGGGCGGACGGGCGGACGGACGGACAAACAGACAGACATACACTGTGCCCGGACAAACTACGACAGAGTTTCTAAATAAGGAGGTGAACAAAAAAATGAAGAAAAAAAAAAACCCAGGAGAGAGAGAAAAAACAACTTGTTGTTGCTGTTGCTATTGTTGTTGTTGGTGCTGTTGTTGCTGTTGCTATTGTTGTTGTTGGTGCTGTTGTTGCTGTTGTTGTCCTCCTTTTTCTCTCCCTCCTGTTTGTATGTTTTTATTTTTCACTAGTCCTTTTTTTTAATTTTTTTTAGAAACTATGTCATATATTTAAATATGTTGAGGGGGAATTTAAATTAGGTGTTGTTGGGGAGGTCAGGGGGAGGGGGGGGGGCTCGAAAGGAGGCGGGACTGGAAATAACTGAGCTGGGGGAGTGGGCGGTGGGGGGTGGGGGTGGGCTCAAAGATAGAACCCCCCCAACCTGTAAATAAAAATAAAAATGGAGAAGGGTAGAAGTTAAAGGGGTAGGCAGGGGTCAGAGAGAAGAATGGGAGGAACATATCCCCACTAATAGAATTTGTAATGAGCTCTTTCGTCGAGACCTCTTGCATTTCGGTCGTCAGATGCAGGAGTGTGAAACGGGGCTTTTGCTGAGGCGAGAGTGGGGGGGGGGGGGGGGGGGGTGGCGGTAGGGAACTGAGATGGGAGGAGCAAGATAATAAGTCCTGGGTAGATTGTTACCACAGTCCACCCTGATAACATTTTAGTGGCTAATTCTTTACCCGGTGGTAGCGAAGAATATTTCCTCTGCTTATGTTATAATAAAAGTTCTGTAGTGTGGTGTTTTTTCTCAACCAAACCACCATCAAACAAGCAAGCAAGCAAGTATGTTTATTCCGTTAGAATACACTAATGCACAAAAAAACCACAAAAAAAAACTACCATAAGTGTTTGTCCAAATACAGCAGTGACTTCGGCAATCCTCCAGGGACATAGAGAAAAGAGTGTCGTTGAGTTCAGAGAGGAAGAGTCAGCACCCCTAACTGCACGTATCAGATACGACCTCCCCGTGTCATAAATGCCACGCTCTGAAAGACAAGTCCACGTGAGATCGAGCAGGAGGAGGAGTAGGAGGAGACTGGGGAGGAGGAGGGTGAGGAGGAAGAGACGAAGACGACGACGAAGAAGAAGGAAAATAAGGAGAACAAGGAGAATTGTCAATAACAAAGAGGAAGCAGAAGAAAGTGAGGAGGAGGAAGGAAAGAAGAATGAAATTTTGAGTAGCAGGAGGAAGAGGAGGAGGAGGAGGAGAAGGAGAAGGAAGAGGAAGAGAGACAGTTTGTTTTGAAAGTCTACCAACGTATCCTTTTAGATTCTGATTTTTTTTGGATAAAACAATAACCATTTCAGTTTTATCAAAGATTCCGATGGTTCGCAGACTGTCTGTCTGACTTATTGGTTATTGATTGTATTTAATTGATGTTTAATGTTTTTTCGTTCTTTAATGAGGTCGTCACAGGGCCGGACTAGGCGAAGAGGAGGGGGGGGTTGCCAGTGGTGGCCCAGGGGGCGGATCAGTTCATTTTATGACTGGTTTTTTTCAAAAGTATATTGTGAAGATATGGGTGTGAAGGCGCGAAGCGCCGAGCCGACGGCGCGAAGCGCCTAGCTTGCTAGGGGGGTCCGGGGGCATGCCCCCCCGGAAAATTTTGAAAAAAAGGATGCAAAATGGTGCAATCTGGTGCATTCTGAGGATGATCATTACCAGTTTCAGGCAGCAGATTGTGTCACTGATTAATACCCCAAAAATTGAAACTCAATGTAAAATAAAGAAATGCATACCTCATTCAATATTTTTATTTTTTTTGGGGGGGGGGGGGTCCGGAAACCCTAGAACCCACCCCCCCCCCCTCGTTGTGGGGGTCAGGGGGCGAAGCCCCCTGAAGCTGACGGGTAGGTCATATTCTGAGATAGGAAAATGGTCGCTCCTTGCATGAAACGGCATAAAATAAACAATAATAAAAAAAAATTAAATAAGTAAGGTACATGTTTAGGCTAGGGGGGGGGGGGGTTGCGCAACCCCCATAACCCCCCCGGTAGTCCGGCCCTGCGTCAGGTCATAAGGGGTGTCGGGGAGTTTACGCAAAGGACCTTCGGCAACTGCACGTATCAGATACGACCTCCCGGTGTCATAAATGCCACGCTGTGAAAGACAAGTCGTCGAGGAAGGCGAGAACTATAGCATGTCGTGGAAGAGAAAAAGGAGGAAGAGTTGGAGGAGTAGAGGGAGAGAAGAAGGAAAAGGAGGAAGAGTTGGAGGAGTAGAGTGGAAGAAGAAGGAAAAGGAGGAAGAGTTGGAGGAGTAGAGGGGAAGAAGAAGGAAAAGGAGGAAGAGTTGGAGGAGTAGAGGGGAAGAAGAAGGAAAAGGAGGAAGAGTTGGAGGAGTAGAGGGAGAGAAGAAGGAAAAGTAGGAAGAGTTGGAGGAGTAAAGGGGGAGAAGAAGGAAAAGGAGGAAGAGTTGGAGGAGTAGAGGGGGAGAAGAAGGAAAAGGAGGAAGAGTTGGAGGAGTAGAGGGGGAGAAGAAGGAAAAGGAGGAAGAGTTGGAGGAGTAGAGGGAGAGAAGAAGGAAAAGGAGGAAGAGTTGGAGGAGTAGAGGGGAGAAGAAGGAAAAGGAGGAAGAGTTGGAGGAGTAAAGGGGGAGAAGAAGGAAAAGGAGGAAGAGTTGGAGGAGTAGAGGGGGAGAAGAAGGAAAAGGAGGAAGAGTTGGAGGAGTAGAGGGGGAGAAGAAGGAAAAGGAGTAAGAGTTGGAGGAGTAGAGGGGGAGAAGAAGGTAAAGAAGGAAGAGTTGGAGGAGTAGAGGGAGAGAAGAAGGAAAAGGAGGAAGAATTGGAGGAGTAGAGGGAGAGAAGAAGGAAAAGGAGGAAGAGTTGGAGGAGTAGAGTGGAAGAAGAAGGAAAAGGAGGAAGAGTTGGAGGAGTAGAGGGGGAGAAGAAGGAAAAGGAGGAAGAGTTGGAGGAGTAGAGGGAGAGAAGAAGGAAAAGGAGGAAGAGTTGGAGGAGTAGAGTGGAAGAAGAAGGAAAAGGAGGAAGAGTTGGAGGAGTAGAGGGGGAGAAGAAGGAAAAGGAGGAAGAGTTGGAGGAGTAGAGAGAGAGAAGAAGGAAAAGGAGGAAGAGTTGGAGGAGTAGAGGGGAAGAAGAAGGAAAAGGAGGAAGAGTTGGAGGAGTAGAGGGAGAGAAGAAGGAAAAGGAGGAAGAGTTGGAGGAGTAGAGGGAGAGAAGAAGGAAAAGGAGGAAGAGTTGGAGGAGTAGAGGGAGAGAAGAAGGAAAAGGAGGAAGAGTTGGAGGAGTAGAGGGAGAGAAGAAGGAAAAGGAGGAAGAGTTGGAGGAGTAGAGGGAGAGAAGAAGGAAAAGGAGGAAGAGTTGGAGGAGTAGAGGGAGAGAAGAAGGAAAAGGAGGAAGAGTTGGAGGAGTAGAGGGGGAGAAAAAGGAAAAGGAGGAAGAGTTGGAGGAGTAGAGGGGGAGAAGAAGGAAAAGGAGGAAGAGTTGGAGGAGTAGAGGGGGAGAAGAAGGAAAATGAGGAAGAGTTGGAGGAGTAGAGGGGGAGAAGAAGGAAAAGGAAGAATGTTGACGGATAGGCGACTTCTGAAGTCAATTGACACATCCTGTAACACGTAAATTAATTTCTGGTATGAACGACTGTCAGAGAAGTGTAAGTTTAATTTTGTTTCTGCGTTTCGATTCCGTTTATCTTTCCTATTTGTTTCTAATCGTGTTTTTCATCTATTACTCTTTGTTTGTTTGTTTGTTTGTTTGTATCGTTTCTTTTCTTTGCGTTTTATAGGGTATTTGGAAGAATGGCAACGATTAGTAGGTGTTTCGACATAAATTTGTCTCTGCTGTTGTTCCCAACTTATGGAACACTATACATTTAGATTGCTTCAGGTCAATATTGCAACCATTTATATTCCATTGTTTTGTTAAATTTTCTTTTGATTAACGATATTACCCGCTATTACGAGCTAGTCGTGTGACAGAGAGTTTTCTTGCACACGAGACTGTAGATGTTTCACGACGGCTTTAGCCGGAGTGAAACAGCAGCAGTCGAGTGTGCAAGAAAACTCTCTGTCACACGACTAGCTCGTAATGGCGATTATGTCTCACAGCATAGGCATAGAAAGATATAAATGAGTTTTTGGGGACGAAATAACAGGCACAAAACCAGACTGACAACACAATTGCCTTTTCACACATACCGTACACACGCATGCGCGCAGAAGATAGATCCAATTCGTTTCGTGTCTTTTTCTGGTTGAATGCATTTAACAAAGTATCAACCAACGTTTCAATCTTTCAATGAACAAAATAAACTTTTTTTTTAACCAAACAGCACAAACCAACGAAAGCTAAACACACAAACACACGCGCGCACTAACACAGATTGAATGCAAAGCGCGAACGAACACGGAGAATTTTTGTAGGTCAGGTCGTGGGAAAGTCCACCCGAAATGTTCCACAGGGGAACTGGTTGTGTTTGGATTGTTCTTTTTCTCACAGTGATGTTGATGTTGTTTACAGTGCAGTTTTGAAAGAATATTTTCCGAATTTGGGGCACACTTTCGTCTTTCGGTTCGTTTATCTTGTCGAAGTAACATTCGAGTGTTTCTAAATCCAAACCTTCCATCACCGCTGGTGCAGATTAGACCTGCCTGACTGTCTGCGTGCGTGTTAGAACTGAAGACGAAGCCTCAATCGCCAAAGCGTCACCCATCTGTAGGTTCTGAGCATCGGATGTACGTTGATACGTGGTAAGATCCGCACGGAACTGTCTATGCAACTTTTCCTAGTCACAGGTGTAAGGTTCGATCTTTTCTTTGCAATTTCGTCCTCTGTGTACGTAGCAAAGCGTTTCACCATTTTCGGTTTTCGTTGCAGACGACGATAGTGAAAGTAGTACCTATTGTTTTGTTTTGACCTTTCGTATTCAGGGTTCTTCATTGAAGCTTGGTAAAGGGACCGTGTCGTGTAAGTGGAAAGTTGACGAAGCTTTTGAAAACAGAAATTGAATGAAGAAGAAAATGTGGCTTTCAGTTATATACAGGAGAACGGGGTTGGTGTTATTCTTTTACCGTCAAACACTTAGTACACAGATAAAACGTGATTGACTGACAAAGGCCTGTTGGCACACTATTCAGAATGCACAACAAAATGTAACAACGCTTTGATACCCATTTTTCTACGTTCGTGATCACTTGAAATGAATACTGAAAACATAAGTGTTTAAGGTAGTGACTGAATGTATGTAAAGGTAAAAAAATTCAGAAATAAATGCATAATCAAAATAATTGATTTCGGCATCAAAGCGTGTAACATACAATCTTGCACACGTTTGCTTTAGTAGTGGCAAAGAAGGAATGCGTGTGACATATAGAATTTCTTACACGCATGAGAATGTTTCTGGAGGGTCCACTAGGCATGCACCAAAACTCGCTGATATGTACATGTTTAAGCATTTGCTTTTTGTACGGATCCAAATATCACATTTTAAGTTTTGTTCACAACAAAGCCCCAGCAAATTCTGGGATTAGAAATTAGTTCCCATCAGCTTTCATCGCTTCTGTAACAGGAGAAGCATCTGATCTCCAACTGTTGGGGTCACATTGCAAAGTTTGCAGACGAAGCGGAGATAAGAACAGAGCCTTTCACGAGATCGCTACTCCATGGAGCGCCTGTCAGCGTCCTCGTCACTGATGACCATCTACTTCGGATGGGGCAACAACACGAGCGGAATTGAAAGTGTCACGTTGAAAACACTTAAAGTATCAAATGTAGTCGATTTTACAAACGTAGTGTCTCGATGTCGTTACTCTTGCGGTACTGTCATTCTGTTTGTTGAAAAACAAACAAACTAACAAACAAGCATGCAAACAAAGAAAGAAAGAAAGAAACAAACAAACAAACAAAACGACGAAAGAATGTTTTGAGGTAGAAAAGAAAAATCAAAGTAGGCATATACGTGTAAGTTTCCAATTCACGTGTGTTTCTCTTTACGAACAAGACATTCATTATTGTTTTTGTTTATTGCAAAAAGAGAATAAATCCTCGAGTGTGATTTGTACTACCTGTATAGCTGACAGTGATTGCTGTAATATCTCTTCATGAAGCAACACAGTTGAAGCAGGATATTGTATCTCTAAGTTTGTTTACTACCTCGAACCATAAAAGCTAAAACCGCCACACCCGTTCTAATCTAGACCCACAGGTTTCGGTTGTATCCTCCTCATTTGTCTCCGATTGTGCTGCCAACAGGAAAGGGGAGTGAAGTCATCTATCGTTCACTCGACACCTAAGATTCGGAGGACCCCCTCGCCCTGAAACTTACTCGTAGAGAGAGTAAGGAGGGTGTTCTTGCTCTCTTTGGAGGGGGCAAGACAATGCAGCGAGTGACACGTGCTGACCCCAGAATGCTAGACCCTTCGTCTCAACCCGACCCACTGTGACCCAACCTGACCCACCGTGACCCAAACGCTCGACGTTGTCTCGTCGGTGTCACGTCGTGAGATATCGTTATCATCGAAAGTCGTTTGTTTGCTTGTGTATCAAGGGTACTCTGCTGCCACGTTGCCGTGAAATATCTGTGTATGTATCTGTGTTAGTGTCAGTAGAAGTTGCATGTTTTGTCAGACATTGTAAAAGATTTTTTTGATGTCACTGTTCGCTGGTGTCATCAGATGTCAGAATCAAAATTCCTTGCTTATTGCGTATTGGAGTATATGTCAGGAACTCTAATCCGATTTGACACGAAGGGCCGAAGGCGTTGAGTATGAGCGATTTGAACAATCTTCCAATCGTCTCTGTCCGACACTGTCACGGCAGTCTAAAGGAAGAAACCACTTCACCACGTTTACAACAGTTACACGCAGGTTCTAAACTTACTATATATAGTCTTGAGTCGAGCGTTTGAAAATGTCTGAGCCTGAAGGCGGGCGTAACTTACACCTCGTGGTATCAGCCTGCCTTAGACGGAGATGAGGACGGCAGTTGGCCAGATGGCCAGAATAGTGCGCTGCATTTTCCTGCATAGAACTAATATAAGGCGCGTCTGCCGCGACGATGCCTGAGCTAAACATTGGTGGGCACTGCTCACAGCCCGGCACACGGCACTGTAAACATTCCCCGTCCATTCACCTCTCTCGCCACCATCCGCCCTACCCTTGGTCTCATGCCTGTATACCTCAGTTCCTAGTAAGTGAACTGCTTAGTTCTAATACCCTTATTTCTGCTCATCTTCTGAAACATCTTCGTTTACAAAAAGACTTGTTTGTTGCTTTTTGTTTACTTTACTCCCTTCCTTTTTTTTCTACCTGTGTTTGTTTTTTTAGATCGTAGTTTTATTTCTGTTTTTGTCCAAACCGTACCTACTATCCTTCATGGTTCCACTGTCTCTTTCATTTGCATTCACTCTCTTTTGGGATTTGTGTTCTTATCTCATTTTTCTAGATCCACCACACTTTGTCTCACTTGGTAGTTCAGAAAGAAGGTCTTAGACTCAAGGGAGACTATCCAGGGGTTATCAGCTTCAAAGAGCGCGGTGTGGGTGTTTTGTCCGTGAAATGTGGGTGTTCTAAGGACTCAGGACAACTGAAATCTGAGAATATTGATTGCTCTCTTTCCAGCTGGTCTTCAAGGTGTAAAAGATACCTTCTTTCCCTGATACAGAATCGAGTACACCACCACAGATCTGACCAGGATTTGACGTGAGACATAGACATCCTGCCACTTGGACACATACCTTTTCTTTATTTGGTGTTCAACGTCGTTTTCAACCATTCAAGGTTATATCGCGACGGGGAAAGGGGGGAGATGGGATAGGGGAAAGAGGGGAGATGGGATAGAGCCACTTGTTAATTGTTTCTTGTTCACAAAAGCACTAATCAAAAAATTGCTCCAGGGGCTTGCAACGTAGTACAATATATGACCTTACTGGGAGAATGCAAGTTTCCAGTACAAAGGACTTAACATTTCTTACATACTGCTTGACTAAAATCTTTACAAACATTGACTATATTCTATACAAGAAACACTTAACAAGGGTAAAAGGAGAAACAGAACCGTTAGTCGCCTCTTACGACATGCTGGGTAGCATCGGGTAAATTCTTTCTCGTCCCAACCAATATGGGACTCCCCCTAACCCGCGGGGGGTAAAAGGACACATACCCAAAATGTGCATCCTGCATGGCTGCTTTCTGTGCAGAGTGCCATTTTTTTTTTATTGCAAGTGGCTTTTTAAAGGTGGTCGTCTACATTTTTGCTTTTTTTCTCAATAATCTTATGGTTAGATTTCGCTAAAAAAAGTTATGTCAGATGATGAATGAACCATGGGGAAAAAAAGTTATAGAAAAAAAATATAATTATGTAAAAAAAGATTTTATTTTTGGGTAGCGTGACTCACGCTTCCAATATTTTGTTTTCTGTTTGCTGAGAACATGTGCTTTGCCTAAAAATACTGACCAATCAAATTCATGTCACTATGCTTATAACCACGCCCAAACAAGTGCAGCAACAGTTTGACACTGGAGCGCTGTCCACGCTTTTTTTTAAACGCACGAAATGCACGGGATTTGAGAGGAGCTTTGCGCTTGGTATTTTCCAAATAAGGATATCCTACTATGAGTACTACGCTGGAATACAACAATGAATTTTCAAACGGCTACACTGGCTTCGTCTTTCCTGATCGAAAGGGGGTGTATTGTTGATAATTGTAGACACTAGACTCTGCATTTTAATGGTCAAATGGCGATTTCGGTATAAAAATGCAGACAAGGACCTTTAAGAAATCAACCCCCTCAAAAAAAGGTCTCGTTTATACCCTGAAGACCAGCTGGAAAGACAGCAAACAATTTTCTCAGATGTCAGTTGTCCTGAGTTCCTAGAACTAAATTAATCTTGCATTGGCATACGTGTCAGTTACACAACTACTTCTTCTACTAAATTTAGTCTTTATTTCCAATTTTGTCTTTATATGTCTGACATAATGTTCAAAATTATCAACGTTAAAACATAGCAGCATGTATATACTGTGATAATTTTAGTCAGCCTTGGTCTTTATCAAGTCTGGGTATCTTAGCAATCTATCTGTTTCAGATTTCAACCATGGTTCATTAAGGAGACCTACATATATGTACCCTAAATATACAGTCTTCTGAATCTTCTTGCCATTGAAAAACAGGCAGAAAAGGTTGAGAAATAATCCAGTTCAGTTCTGGAGAGAGGTTGAGGCGGACGTAGTGAGTGTGTATGGTTTCGTGGTGGTTTGGAATGAGACAGGTCGGTTGATTGATCAATCTGTGATACCCAGAATGATGAGGATAAATTATAGTGGGGTCATTTCCTGTGAGAATCTGACCTTGTCTAATCAACACAACATACAGAGTGAAATATAATTCGGGGAGAGAGAGAGAGAGAGAGAGAGAGAGAGAGAGAGAGAGAGAGAGAGAGAGAGAGAGAGAGAGAGAGAGAGAGAGAGAGAGAGAGAGAGAGAGAGAGAGAGAGAGAGAGAGAGAGAGAGAGAAGACAGACGAACGGACGGACGGACGGACGGACGGAAAGACAAACAGACAGACAGACAGACAGACAGACAGACAGACGGGCGGACGGACGGACGGACGGACGGACGGACGGACGGACGGACGGACGGACGGACGGACGGACGGACGGACGGACGGAAAGATAAACAGACAGACAGACAGACAGACAGGCAGAGAAGAGCACGTGTGGTCGCTCAAAGTTGAAGCTTGGCAGGGCCTAGTCAAGACAGGGGCGAAGGATAAGAACTCTTCAGTCTCGAGAGGCGGGGAAAGGGCTAGGAGCAAGAGTTGCCGGTCCTGATAAAGACAAGGGGGAGATAAGTGTAAATATATGTACACTCTGGCATGGATGGCACGCCGAAGATAGCTGCAAGCACAAAACACATGCAGATGTATTTACTCTTTTTGCTACTACTGCAGCAGTCATTTGGAATAATGTGTTTTTGTCTATGCTGAAGGGTACTATGACAACATTCTCGAGGTAGACAGGTCGTTTAAGTTTGAGAGGTTTTGTAACTTTTGAAGAAGAATAAAAATACACAAACGAACAAACGCAGAAACAAATAAATCAACCAACTAACCAACCCATCCAACAGCAAGCAACAAATCGTCCAATTTTTCTCTGAAGAAGGCGATTTTTAGAAAGGCCAAAGACATTGTTAAAAAACTTTCTGATGTTTTCAGTGGTGTGCCTTCGAATTCTGACCGCGTTTTCGATAGTCTGACATTGCTGTTGCCCTTTATAGTTCTTTTTTTTCTGTTCTTTTTCTTCTTCTTTGTTTGCTAAATTACCATTGACAGTGTACATGGAGAGACTGAGTGAACGGGTAGGTATACGTATCTCTAGAATTCAACAGCTGAAGTGCATGCTGACTCCCCCAAAGCTACCCCTGGCTGTCTGTGCAGGGTCGGTCCTCCAAGAAAGTCTTTGTAAGCGTGGTATGGCGGATACGGTGTGTGGTATGATAATGTGTTGTTTGTTATTACTTCCTTGCGTGCGCGCGCGCTCGTATATATATATATATGTGTGTGAGTGTGTGTGTGTGTGTGTGTGTGTGTGTGTATGTGTGTGTGTGTGTGTGCATGTGTGTGTGTGTGTGTGTGCGTGCGTGCGTGCGTGCGTGAGTGAGTGTGTGCGTGTGTGTGTGTGCGTGTGTGTGTGAGTTTTTGCGTGTGTGTGTGTGTGTGTGCGTGTGTGTGTGTGTGTGTGTGTGTGTGTGTGTGTGTGTGTGTGTGTGTGTGTGTGTGTGTGTGAGCGTGTGCGCGTATGCGCGTGTCTGTGTATGTGTGTGTTTTGCTCGTTGTTTTAAGTATGACTCTGCTTGTTTTTTATTTTGTTCATTTTTGGGCACCAGTCCACTCCGCCAATAGTTGTGCATTATATGTTTGAAAAACAGCCGCAGATTTGGTTAAATTGTCCCAAAATGGCTGAATAAAGAGAATCCGAATAAACATATTCAAAATGCAACATTTCTCAGGGCTCCCCATAGACGTTCTGCCTATCGAGGGTCCAGTGAGCCCAATGTTTATAATTAGAGGGTCAAAGCATCCCCTTATCGGATATCAAGACCAGGAGGACTTTGGAAATGTTGGACCTAATTCATAAAAACGTTATTTGTCATATCGGTTAGCTTTACACTGCAAATCCGCATCGGTACAAACCATGCAATTTTCAGGTTAAGTGCGTCCAGGGAATTTC
Organism: Littorina saxatilis; assembly: GCF_037325665.1. NCBI lineage: Eukaryota > Metazoa > Mollusca > Gastropoda > Littorinimorpha > Littorinidae > Littorina > Littorina saxatilis. Next base: position 47,717,342 of record NC_090261.1, read on the forward strand.
AAGTTCCTGTTTTCTGGGTTCTAGTGCGTACGGACGCACAGTTTTGGGAGCCTTTTTCTTTTTTTTACTATAGGAATTGTTTTTTTCATGTTCTGTACATATACAAAACGTTTCAGGGTTCATTGCTTCAGCATCATGGGTAGCCTAAATTGCTGAAAAAAACTTTTACCGCGGTGTTGCCATCATTTCCGCCTGCTATCGATCGCACAAAACGTCTGATTTCCTGATCCCTGAGTATCTCATACAATTTTCAACGAATTCACGCCTCGGAATATTTTTCTCCACCAGCTATCACAGGGGAGAAAAAAAAAGTAGAGACTCGCAGATTTATCTCCCCTGCGCGACGGTGATTGCACAGTATGTTGCGCATGCGCTCGTCGATTGCTCAATCACACAAGCGGAAATGACGCTAGTTGTCCAGCATGGCGCCTGTCCTGCCACCTAGCGAGTAAAACTGTCTGATGGAGGCCCTACTCCTCAGCAACCGTCGACATCTTGAGCGGAGCAGAAGTGAAAAATCGCCCCATGTTGGGTGAGGGTGTCGGAGAAAGAAGATTGCACGCCGTAATTACCTCCCGCTAGTCGGGAGCTCTCTAGCGTGCTAAGTGCAATACCAGTCCCTCTCTCGCCATGGCGGTCCGAATGCGGAGTCTCCGAACTAATTATTTCTCTCATAAATCTCCATTTCGCTCTTCTTCCCTGGTTTTTGGTGTTCCGACTCTCCTCTTCCCCCCTCCACTGCTCCCCCCTCCTTCTTCTACATTGTCGTCTTACGCCCTCTGTTATCTTCTTCATGCTTTTGGTTCGTTTGTCCGAACCATCATCATCTGTGTTCGAAACTTCTCTGTTTCAGAACTGGAAGTATCTTCACTACAGCACCTAAAATAGCACATTCCTGAATAAATGTCAAATTATGAATTTATTTATTGATAATACATTACTTTTAAAATTGTTACATTTGCAACAATACAAATGCCGTGACAAAGTTGTTGCTATTCCTAACAGAAATTTGTTACAACGTCCCCATATGATCTCTACCTTTGATTCTTGCGTCGATGAATAAGATAGTTGTACTCCCTGTGGTTCGCTTCAGGCACGCGTTGCCTCAGAATGTTTAACCAGTATATATTTAATAGTTATATCTATTTATATAAATATATTGAATGGTTCATAAAACACCAAATTCTCATCCCGCAAGCCATCTCAAGGTATCATAGACCAAGAGTCTATGGTTACAAATATATATGACGTTAAATGATGTTTTGTTGTCGTAGGATTTTGATTGTACAGCGCTTTGAGCAGGTTAAACCCTGGATACATGCGCTATAGAAATATTATGCATTATCATTATTATTATTATATATGTTTCGTGCCGACTTCACGGAACATTAATGATAATATTATATTGCAAGCACCACTACGACTACATCCACAGCTACAATTTACTTCTAGCCACCACAACCAACTTTCTCACCACATATTCAAAACGATTACAACTCCCCAATCCTCCATACCTTCCACCAATACTCAGAAACCCCAGTTCACGATCTCAATCCTCGTCTGGCCTCCAATGATATTCCCACGCGGGTCAACGTCTGATTAGAGGCCCACGTCTGGTCTAGAGGGCTCTGATTTATCGTTCCCGAAGAGGTAGCCCAAATTAGGCCTCAGCCCCCTCCATTCAAAGCCTAGAACGCTCTCACCTTCAACTCGTAACGATATTGGAATATTAATAAATTATGTGGAGTTGTCACGCGGGGCCTTTTACCTTTTTGAAGTGTGGCGGGCAATCTCGGGAAAAGTCGTCTGCTCTGCTCGCAGCTTGGACGAGAGTTGTGTACCTTGGATAACTATAGTGCGAGGCCAGGTGAGCACGTGTTTCGGTTCAGACAAGTTTGGATTGTGATTTCCTGAATTGTTGTGAACAGTTTTTTTTTTTTTTTTTTTTTTTTTTTTTTTTTTTGGGGGGGGGGGGGGTATTGTTATGCTTGTTTGTATGATGCACGTACCATGATTTTGTCATCTACGTGTTTGGAAGTGCTGCGTTTTTTTGGGTGTTTTTCTTGTCACTGAGACTCTCCAGTGGTTGGGTCCATTCGGCACCATGTGTGTGTGTGTATTTTGTTGTTCCTGACAATTTTTGAAATTGTATTTGTTCTACATTGCAAGATTGACATGATGATCATACACACACACACACACACACACACACACACACACACACACACACACACACGCACACACGCACGCATGCACGCACACGCACACACACACACACACACATACACACACACACACACACACACACACACACACACACACACCGTGGCACAAACACACACATACACACAAACAAAGTGAAACAAAAACAATAAAAGGAAACGTTTCCACTTCAGTTTATTTTCTACTGCAAACCACAGAACATTTTCTTACAATCATACTGCAGACGAAAAAGGGAACAAAGAAATAATCAACAAATGAAGATAAGAGAACTGAAACTTTACGCAAGTTTAAAAAGCTTGCCACTTAACTTCAAAAATGTGTGTGTGTGTGTGTGTGTGTGTGTGTGTGTGTGTGTGTGTGTGTGTGTGTGTGTGTGTGTGTGTGCCTGTCTCTCTGTGACTGTGTGTGTAAGTCTGTGTGTGTGTCAGTATGTGTGTCTGTAACGTTTGAAACAAATACCATTCCTTCGCACTGCCTATCTCTCCCGTTTGTTTGTAGTTTCATTTTCTTTTTCAACCTTTTTTGTGTGTGCCTGTATATGCGCGCGTGCGTATTTAGAGCTAGATGGATACATTGATTGTTGGCGAGTCGAAGAATGGATTGACGAAGGTAAATATGCATGAGATATAATACGCTGTACACTATACATTATAAATTAAGTACTCATCCCTTTATCTCCATCTCCGCCTTTAATTTTTTTTGAAAACTATCCACACACGCACGCAAACACATGCACTTTCTTCTCACCCACATCAAAAACAACAACTTACCTTTCAAGCATCTCCCAAGAAACGAGAACCACGACAGCAGACCTCTTCTCTCCGTCGTGTCAGTATTGAACGCACCCAGCAATTCCCGACAAGCAGGTATTGATACAGTCTACCTGTGAACAATCATCAGACGACGCAGGCGAGGCTATTAAGGTAAGATATGAGGACAGGGCGGCAAAATACGCTGATAAAAGGAAGCGTTCAAGGAGTGAACAGGTAGAAATCAATTCCTCGCAACGAGAAATCGACCGGACACGACGATATCTGTCATACGGCGTTGTCGCGAGGACGAGAGATAAACGGCGACGTTTATTGTCGTTACCTTCAAGTGTGGAACGGGATTAAAACAGTGAGGTGGGGAAAAAAGACAGAAAGGAAGTGTTGATATTCTGCTGCATTTCGCACATAGACAGACACGCTGACAGACGCACAAACGGGCGCACAGACAGACAGATACACAGACACAAAAAGAGGCACACCGACACAAGTATACATCACACCATAGCACACACAATTATGGCGACACAGACACAGACAGACGGGCAGATGCAATCAGATACTCGCAGGGAGACAAAGGGAGCTGGATGAAACAGAATAAGGGAGAACACAAATAGAGACAGACAGAGATAGGCAAACTACACAGATGGACAAGCGGACTCCCAGACACACATCCAGACAGAAAGTCAGAGAAACAAGCTGACACATGCAGACATAACACACACACAGACACACATCCAGACAGAAAGTCAGAGAAAAAAGCAGACATATGCAGACATAACACACACACACACAGACACACATCCAGACAGAAAGTCAGAGAAACATGCAGACACATGCAGACATAACACACACACACAGACACACATCCAGACAGAAAGTCAGAGAAACATGCAGACACATGCAGACATAACACACACACACAGACACACATCCAGACAGAAAGTCAGAGAAACAAGCTGACACATGCAGACATAACACACACACACAGACACACATCCAGACAGAAAGTCAAAGAAACAAGCTGACACATGCAGACATAACACACACACAGACACACATCCAGACAGAAAGTCAGAGAAACAAGCTGACACATGCAGACATAACACACACACACAGACACACATCCAGACAGAAAGTCAGAGAAACAAGCAAACACATGCAGACATAACACGCACACACACAGACACACATCCAGACAGAAAGTCAGAGAAACAAGCAAACACATGCAGACATAACACACACACACAGACACACATCCAGACAGAACGTCAGAGAAACAAGCTGACACATGCAGACATAACACACACACACAGACACACATCCAGAGAGAAAGTCAGAGAAACAAGCTGACACATGCAGACATAACACACACACACAGACACACATCCAGACAGAAAGTCAGAGAAACAAGCAGACTCATGCAGACATAACACACACACACACAGACACACATCCAGACAGAAAGTCAGAGAAACAAGCAGACACATGCAGACATAACACACACACAGACACACATCCAGACAGAACGTCAGAGAAACAAGCTGACACATGCAGACATAACACACACACACAGACACACATCCAGACAGAAAGTCAGAGAAACAAGCTGACACATGCAGACATAACACACACACACAGACACACATCCAGACAGAAAGTCAGAGAAACAAGCTGACACATGCAGACATAACACACACACACAGACACACATCCAGACAGAACGTCAGAGAAACAAGCTGACACATGCAGACATAACACACACACACACACAGACACACATCCAGACAGAAAGTCAGAGAAACAAGCAGACTCATGCAGACATAACACACACACACACAGACACACATCCAGACAGAAAGTCAGAGAAACAAGCAGACTCATGCAGACATAACACACACACAGACACACATCCAGACAGAACGTCAGAGAAACAAGCTGACACATGCAGACATAACACACACACACAGACACACATCCAGACAGAACGTCAGAGAAACAAGCTGACACATGCAGACATAACACACACACAGACACACATCCAGACAGAAAGTCAGAGAAAAAAGCAGACATATGCAGACATAACACACACACAGACACACATCCAGACAGAACGTCAGAGAAACAAGCTGACACATGCAGACATAACACACACACACAGACACACATCCAGACAGAAAGTCAGAAAAACAAGCAGACACATGCAGACATAACACACACACACAGACACACATCCAGACAGAAAGTCAGAGAAACAAGCAGACTGTGACATGCAGACATAACACACACACACAGACACACATCCAGACAGAACGTCAGAGAAACAAGCTGACACATGCAGACATAACACACACACAGACACACATCCAGACAGAACGTCAGAGAAACAAGCTGACACATGCAGACATAACACACACACAGACACACATCCAGACAGAAAGTCAGAGAAACATGCAGACACATGCAGACATAACACACACACACAGACACACATCCAGACAGAAAGTCAGAGAAACAAGCAGACACATGCAGACATAACACACACACACACAGACACACATCCAGACAGAAAGTCAGAGAAACAAGCAAACACATGCAGACATAACACACACACACACAGACACACATCCAGACAGAAAGTCAGAGAAACAAGCTGACACATGCAGACAATAACACACACACACAGACACACATCCAGACAGAAAGTCAGAGAAACATGCAGACACATGCAGACATAACACACACACAGACAAGCAGACAGAAAGACAGACAGACAGACAGACAGACAGACAGACAGACAGAGATAAACCCTCCCCATCCCCGGCCATCAAGCATTTACGTACTAAAAAAAAAAAAACCCCACAAAAAACAAAAAACAACAGAAGATGAATAACATATATACACAGAAAAAACCACCACTTCCAGTCGGCAATGGCGGATTCGGTGGAACAAAAAGAGGAGAAGGAGGAGGAGGAAGAAGAGGAGGAAGGTAGAGGGGGGCTGGATAGCCTATCAGCAGAGCGCACTGATTAGACAGAGCAGTATCGATTGAGACCAGTGTCCACTCAGTCACTGCCACGGCTGGCGGCAACACCCGCTAACAACACGGCCAGACCCGGTGGTCTGCCCGGCCATGCTGGATTCAAGCTGCCCAGCCTTTGGTCCTACATTTAACAGTGTTCCATTCCTTTATGCAAAGACATCAGAAGAGCAATCATTTGTGTTTCAGAAAACTGCAGCTAACTACACTGTTTTGCCTGTTTTGTTTAAATTCAATTTTCTTCAAGCTGCTCAGCGTTTTGTCCTTAGATACAGTGGTACAGTGTTTCATTGCTTTATACAAAGACATCAGAAGAACAATCATTTGTGTTTCAGAAAACTTCAGCTAACTACACTGTTTTGCCTATTGTTTAAAAAAACACCTGTTTTCTTGATGTTTGGAAGGTTTCTTTTTTTCATTTCTGAACCAAATACCATATAGTTTTATGATTTCGAAAATAAAAATACAAAAACACATTGACTGCTAACGTTCCAAATTCAAAGGAAAAAAATAACAACAATATGGTAAGGTTCTGGAACACTTTAATTCTAACAAAACAAGCCTTTCACGAGTGCATAGTCCCATATGCAATGGTCTTAATAGCGAACAGACAGACAAACACATGAAGCGCAAACGTATCCCAGAAAGAGTTGATTGTGTTCAATCTATGGCAAGATGGCCAGAGTCATACTTTGTGAAAACATCCGTGTTTTAGAAAACACTGCTCTTCTGCTGTTGTCCCCACTTCTTCTCCATTTTCAGCTTTTTGTAAAAATGTGTTTCCATCTTTGACTCAAAGACAATGGTTTTAAAAATATGTAGATGCTACAATGCTTCTACCTCACACTGCCCAGTTTTTCTGAGTCTTCTTCATTAATTTTCATGGCCTTTCGGGGGGGGGGGGGGGGGGGCTGGAGAAGGGTTGATCTGATTCCGTTTTTGAAGCTAAGACCATGATCTCTAGTCTAGTACTGCTCCCTTTACACAGCTCATCTCCTCTGCTTTTCGGCTCTATCTTCTCCTCTTCATCGCCAGTTTTTTGGTATAGACTTGTTTCCACGCACGTTTGAAACAAATACCATTCCTTCGCACTGCCTGTCTCTCCCGTTTGTTTATATATTTTCTTCTTCTTTTTCAACCTTTTTTTGTTGACTGGGTTCCACTTTTTAGACAACGCGATTTCCAAAAAAATATTGCTGCCTTCGCCCGGCCTACCCAATTTGTCTGTTTGTATTGTCTTGTAATTGTTTTTCTGTTTTCATTGTTTTTAATACGGTCTGCATTTTTGGAAACGAAAGATCATGATTTATTGTATAACACTGCTTCCTTACACTACCGTTCTCTTCTATTTCTCTTTTTTTTCTTCTATAGGGACGGGTTTTCATTTTTGAACCAAAGAGCATCCCGGTTTTACAGTAGGCTTACATTCAGGTACCTAACAGTCCCGTCTCTTGTTTATTTCCTTCTTTTTGATACAGTTGACACACCCCCCCCCCTCCCCCGCCCCTTTCCCTTTTAGACTTCCCCCATTTCATGACCTACTTCTCTCACATTTTTGTTCATTAGGTCTGTACATTGACCTCTATGTCAGACTCACTTCCTTCAAAGACCTGATGATTTTGTATTCATAAATGTTGCGGTCATAATAGAGGGGATTCACTGTACCGAGCTTTTCATTGTGTAGTCCAGTTTGGTTTCTAGTTGTGCTTCAAAGAAGACCATAATTATTCTGGAAAAAATAGAATGCACAAATTGTAGATGACAAGAAGATACGGTAAAATATAAAACCGTTATTCCGTCCTATCATTAAGTCTGTTTTAATTGTTCGTGCTACTTCTTCTTCTGTTCTTTTCTTTTCTGTTCTTTATTTTGCTTGATAGCTTATTTTTCTTTTACTAGTAAATTTTAGTTCCTCCAGACAAGTTTTCTGTTTTTCCAAGTCCAACTTTTGTTTCCCCTATTTTCTCCATTTTCTCCAACCACGAGTGTTCTGTGAAATGGCTTTCTCAAAACAATCTTCTCGGAGCTCGTTTTCTTCCTTGTCTATAAACACAAGTCCTTCTAGCGCCGAACTTTTCTTTTTTTGTGTTAGTGTTCCCACGGTTGGCAGGTTGAGCTGTGAGTGTGTTAGTGAACACCGACAGGGTATCGGTCCCTCCAGAACGCTGGTGATGACAACAGACATTCCATTTCCCCCCTTACCCCTCCTCTACCCTCCATTTCTACACCCCATCACCCCCACACACTCCCTTGCACTCCCTCCTGCCGCCTACGTTTTCTCCCAGGCTACTACCTCCTTACCTGTGCCTGCCTTGTGACTATTTGGGTTTTTTCTTTTTATTTTCATCAGAGCAAAGATATTTTACAGCTACGCTGCGTCGAAAATCTTTAATCAGAATACTGTAAAACGGATGGTGGATTTTGCGACAAGATGCGGAAGAGGATTTTGCAGCAAACTGCGACATCGGGTTTTGAACAAAATACTGCGACAGTGTATTTTGAGACAAACCGAGACAGCATGCGACATGCTATCTATAGAATCTGCGACAGACACATTTTTTTACGTGTGCGAGCGGGTGCGGATGCATTTTTGATTGTGCGTGGATGAATGTAGGTGCATGCGCGCGTGAGGATGTAATACGTATGTGCATTCCTCTCTAAATAAGGTTCACTGTTGTTGCACGTGCGCACTGGCGCTTCCTTATACAATCTTATCTGCGCTTTTCCTGCTTATGACATATTGACAAAATGGCTGTCGGTCTCATTAATAAAAACACCCACAACACAAAGAAGCATGGACGACAAACGGTGTGGAAAAACAAGACCGGTCTTGCCGAAAACGACATTTTGATGAAGAGGCCCCGTCTTGTACAAGACTGAGGGGAATTGTTTATTCAAATGTGCAGTCAAGTGCTTTAAAGTAATGTTTGCTTTTGCTGTTTGCATACATGTGGAGTTCGTTTTAGGCAAAGTTGGATTTGACGTGACATCTTAGGCTTTGTTTGCCATTTTTGGATATTACGTGTGTTTCAGTGTCTTGGGTAAAGCCATGGTTGTTCTGTGAAACTTGAAGTGGGTCAATTTTGTTTTATTTAAATTCGGAGGCTAGTGCTTTTAATGTCATGTTTGCTTTTGCAGTTTATTGGTATTGTTTGTTGTAGATGCTGTAAAGCTGCTTTTTATAGTTTGGACATGGGTTTCGTTATTTTTATTTTTTTCTCAGTAAAAAAAAATCTGAAAAGGGTAGGTT
>NC_090261.1:47731621-47739121 GCF_037325665.1 Littorina saxatilis
CCGCCCGGTCGGTATAGGGTCCAGTTCTTTTCATGACACGCATAGGGCGAGTAGCCTAGTATTGCACACTCACATCATGCGACACTCCGCTCACGTCAACAGCCAATTCCTCTTTATAGCAATCTTAGTCCTTGCAGAGGATTTTGGGCTGCATCAAGCTCAATTAGTTGCGACTAATCACCGGCGCTAAATTATGCTGATTGACAAGGCTGAGAGGTTTAGGATACGATGGGAGGTGAGAGGAAGGATCAGGGGTTCTGTCTTGTCAGAGAGGTGTCAGGTACATGTGGGGAAAGAGTCAGGTGTTTGTGCGCCTTTTCTTTTACTTTATTTGGTGTTTAACGTCGTTTTCAACCACGAAGGTTATATCGCGACGGGGAAAGGGCTACTTGTCAATTGTTTCTTGTTCACAAAAGCACTAATCAAAAATTTGCTCCAGGGGCTTGCAACATAGTACAATGCAAACTTTACTGGGAGAATGCAAGTTTCCAGTGCAAAGGACTTAACATTTCTTACATACTGCTTGACTAAAATCTTTACAAAAATTGACTATATTCTATACAAGAAACACTTAACAAGGGTAAAAGGAGAAACAGAATCCGTTAGTCGCCTCTTACGACTGCATCGGTTTGGTTTGGGTTATCGCTGTTGCGAGTGTTGTGTTGATTATCTCCTCAATGTCTGTTTCAATGTTTGTTTGTTTGTTTGTGTGATTGATGATTTATTTATTCATTTTGTTTTTGTTTTGTTTTTGTTTAATTATTATTTTATTTATTTATTTATTTATTTATTAATTTATGTGTTTATTTGATAATTTATCTATCTATTCCCCGTCGCGATATAACCTTGAACGGTTGAAAAACGACGTTAAACACCAAATAAAGAAAGAAAGAAAAGAAATCTATCTATTTATCAATTTATTTATTGAGTGATTAACGTATTGCCTTACTTCTAAATTCATTTATTCATTCATTCATTCATTCATTCGTTCATTCATTCATTCATTCATTCATTCATTCATTCATTCATTCATTCAGTCGTTCATTCATTCATCCATGTTATTTATTCATATACTTTTTTATTATTATTAATTTCCTTATCTGCCAGCACACATTTGTTTTTCTACTAAGGGAATCAATATTATTGTCTTCACAGACAAACAAACAAACAAACAAACAAACAAACAAACAAACAAACAAACAAACAAACAAACAAACAAACAACCAACCAACCAACCAACCAAACAAACAAAATGGAAATTTTTTGACATGCTATAAATATCAAGTTAAAATAAATAAGCCAAATACTTTCATTTTCAATATAAATTAAGAGCAGATTAGTCGTCGGAAAGTGTGAGATGTGAGATCTGAATGGAGAATGGTACATATTGTCTGAAACAAGAACATTCGATGGCATCGTCTTGTCATAAGAACACTCTTTGTTAACATCAGCACGAATGTTATCGGCATCGAGGAATTTCCCCAACCGACAATACACATGAACACAATGATATTTATTTTTAACAGCATGCGTGTTTCTGATTGTTTCAAAGTGCTTTGTACGAGTGAAGTTACTAAACCAGTATTAAAATGTAAACATTTACAAACGGATTTTTTTCAGCGGCGTTTCATAAATACAGTTACAATTATTAAAGTGTCATTGACAGATTATTGAACTAAAGTTAGGCTATTTTATGCTCTGATGGGTTTGTTCAAAGCTAATACGGATATATTCAAGATAAATGAGTAGTACTTTTCATAATTCTTGATCTACTTGCGCTGACAAAAATTGAATCGAATGATCTTGGATCATAGTCAAGAAAATGATAGAATCTAAGTTACAATAAAATGAAATGAAATAAAACAGCATAACAATTATCAAGTTCTAATATAAAAAAAATAAGAGTGAAGTAAAACAACATAAAATAAAACAGAATAAGATAAAATAAAACAACAAAATGAAATAGAATACGATAAAAACAAAATAGAATACAATTAAATATAAATGGAATAAAATAAAATTTAAATTAAAAAAAAGCGTGAAGAAGAATGAATAAATTACAAATACAATCAAAAAAGATTGACGTCGATAATAGGCTTACATCAGCGATAAGTACATATTGCGCTCTCCGCAATTTGAAGTGTGAATGATACTTGCATCGCGAGCCTACCTATAGTGATTTGGTTGTAATATAGCCTACGTGCGAATTAACGGTAGCTTTTCAACACTGCGCGTGACGTAACGGTGCAATTCACATTTCTTTTTTGTAATGCGTTCAACACAAACGAATGAACAATGAACTTATTGCATGTGCACATCGATAGCACACTCACACATTCTGCGTTTCACCAGTGTCTCTGGTTTCACAAAGCGTAGCCCATAAGCAAATTTACTGCGAGTTAAGCACTGAACGAACACTGAGCAATATCGCACCACTCGAAATGGAAATGTGCTGCTTTGTCTTTTCTTTGATCCGAAAAAAAACATGCATACACACTGAAAGAAAGAACAAGGAGCAACGTCGATTTTCAGACACATTTCTAGCGAAGAAGACTGCGCTTCACAAAATATACAGGCTTTTGAATAATAGGACGTGCTTTCTATTGGAATAGATGTACAATACAAAATGTTCAGGTTAGCAATGAAGATCAAAGATCAAAGATCTTTATAGCAATCGCTGGAGTCCTAGTACTTGTTAAAAATTAAATCTCATCGAAGATTTAAGGTGAACATTTCCGTTGAGAAAAAAACAACTGCACGACTCACCAGCCAACGAAAAGAAAAAGTGTAATAACAAGTATTTTCTTTTGAAAATTGTCCTGATAATATAACACAAGTCTTTGTCGCAACGCGAAAAATAATACACATCACAAATCGGCCTCCGAAAGATACGAAATCCATTCTGCACTAAAAAGTATTAACTCATAGGCTACAACTGCAGCAGATTTACGGCTTGCTCCTGCAATGTTCTTTTGGGACCGAAACTGAGAGGCGAAACAGACCACACGGACCTTATCCAAATCAAAATCGACCCTCTCGCCAAGCAACCGGTCTAAGCGACCGAAAAGAAGTGTCGACCTGCAGTAATTTATCACATGTGAGTATACAAAGCCTCGCGTTCTGAACATGACGATTTAACTGACGCGTTTAAACGAAAAGACAACAGCCTCGTTACAACGTATTCGATGCGAATTTCAAAGATTTTCTTTTATCAAAGGTGTATATTATAGGCTACATTTTGATTCTTCTTCTTTCTTCTTCTGTCTTCTTTGTTCTATTTTGTAGCTATTTTGTAGCTATAAACATATAGTGTGATATTAACTGCAGCTAACTACAGAAGATGTACCGACCGCCTTTATTGATCGTTTCTTTCGCAAAAAGACACCATACAACAACAGGCCGGCTCTATATTGTTGTCACGACTGGAAACACGTTGATAATTTCCAGTATTAAAATAAAAAAATACTAAGTTGCATGTATTCGTATTCTGCTTATAACTGTCAGATCTTACTTACTTACTTAACACTACAAAATTCGACGTTCATGTAACGCACACAACAGTATATTCCACAGTCAAACGTGCACGGGTTCACATGCAGAATTTCTGATCCCTTGCATGCATAATGTTTTCTGTTCTCTTGGATGTATAATTATCCCGTATAAAATGATTACTAAAATATCATTTCTCCGCAAATTTAAAATTTAAAATATTAGAGAAACGAAGGCAGCCAGGCAAGAATGTAAGAATTTCTGTCCACTTGTATTTAAAACCACGTCCTTTCCTTGTTGCACAAAACCATATTCCGTATAACCAAACGATAGTGGACCAGCAAGTATAATTTTTGTCCGCTTGATAAATATTGAGCGTGTTGTGCCAAACTAATAATATAATCAGAACGCTTAACAAGTCGCGTAAGGCGAAATTATTACATTTAGTCAAGCTGTCGAACTCACGGGATGAAACTGAACGCACTGTATTTTTTCACCAAGACAGTACAGCTTCGTCAATCCCCGCGTGAAGGAAATCGCTCACCTTCCACGTGCAAAACGTAGTGATATTGACACGCCAGATTAGCGCGGTAGCGTATTGTGCTAAGCAGGAAAACGCGCTTTTCTGTATTCTTGTTAACTTTCTGAGCTTGTTTTGAATACAACCTATCATATCTATATGTTTTTGGAATCAGGAAATGATCACGAATAAAATGACATCATTTTTGGATCGATTTCTTAAATTTTAATCGTAAGACTAATTAATCTATTTTCGTTAATTGTGATCACATTTTAAGAGTAAACTTGACATATGTAAAATATTTTAGATTCAGAATGTGATGAAGAATACGATACAATCAATTTTAAATCTGTTTGCGAAAAATCGATTTTAATGACAATTTAATGAGCAAACTCATTAATTAAATTTTAAGCCTCCAAGCTGAAATGCAATACCAAAGTCCGGGCTTCGTCGAAGATTACTTGACCAAAATTTCAACCAATTTGGTTGAAAAATGAGAGCGTGACAGTGCCGCCTCAACTTTCACGAAAAGCCGGATATGACGTCATCAAAGACATTTATCAAAAACATGAAAAAACCGTCTGGAGATATCATACCCAGGAACTCTCATGTAAAATTTCATAAAGATCGGTCCAGTAGTTTAGTCTGAATCGCTCTACACACACACACATACACACATACACCACGACCCTCGTCTCGATTCCCCCCTCAACGTTAAAACATTTAGTCAAAACTTGACTAAATGTAAAAAAAAAATTCGACCTTCCAGCGATCTCCACAACATATTATTCCACAGTTAAACGCGTGCGGACTGACCCGCAATTCCGGTCTACTTGCATAAATATCGAGGATGTATTGTCAAAATAAAATAAAGATAAGAAAAAGAATTTGTGTACACTAAATGCATGAAATGTGAACTCGTAGCGTAGTACCAGACAGTGATCAAGAGTCAAACGAGTGTGGATTATAATCGAAATAATTATGTACGCTGTTGTAAATATTCATTATATATGAAACTAGACAAAAAAATCCAGAACACTTTTTAAACAAATCAACCTTATAATAAAGTAGTCAGATAATAAAGTAGTCAGATGTCACATTTCTGTCCACTGATATAGATATCGAGGATGTGCTACCTTTGGAATAAATAAAAAAATCACAACACCAAAAACGAAGAAGACAATTAACCCTCCTACCGAAAGAATACAACATTCTGCGGTCAGATATACTTGGACTACGCGGCAACATTTCGTCCAACTGTATATATATACTTATAATATATATAAGTATTGAGAGCGTGTGCAGGACCAAATACTAACCAGATCATTTAAAAAAAATATTACATCCGTATAAAATTTGGTAATAACGCGATTTGAGTATTCGGCATTCAAACAAGCGTAAACTATAACTAGCAAACTCAATATCCACTTTTATAAAAAAAAGAAAAAAGATATGGAGCGTGTTGTGCCAAACCAAAGAAATCTTGAGAACACGGCAAATCTAAACTCCAAGGCAGCTTCCAGAATCGCACAGTACAATGTTTCACAGTCAAACAGGCATTGACTAACCGGCAACATTGTTGTCCACTTGAATATGTTGTGCCGAACAAAAATAATATGTAGAACACCACAAATCAATAAGAAAATTTACAGCAAAGCAAAATTCAGTGGCCGCCTCAGTCAAACGAGAGTGGGATAAACGGAAACAGTTCTTTCACTTGTATTGATATCGAAAAATAAATTCACAACAACAACAAAATAAATAAAAGCACACTGTAAAATTCGGCAACACACCATAGCGTATCCAGCACTCAAACGACAACGGACTAACCGGCAATATTCCTGTCCACTTGTATAAATATCGAGCGAGTTGTGCCAGAGCTGACCAGAGCAAACACGTTTTGACTAATTACTCCTCGGGCCACGTTGCCAGCAGACAGGAACGGATTTGGAGAGAGATTCATGGACTTTAGACAAGGAGGGCTCACCGGGAAATGAAACATCAGTTGAAAGGACAACTTACATGATAACCAGCGAAACAAATGCTGGAAAGAACAACTCTCTCGATAACGAAGCATTTGTTATTTCCGGTGTTAATCTGATGGACACAATCGTGTGGGTGGTGGGTAAAGAACGCGATTCTGCAAAAGTTGCATTGTTGGGGAAGCAAAATCTTTCTCCATTTTGTGGGAGAAATTTGGAATTGAAAAGTCAGTCAAACTAAAAGCATGCAGAGTCTGCACAACTGAAGCACATACGAAAATAAAGGTAGCATTGAGAAGTCAAGGTGTTGGACAAAGCAATAAGTACAGACAGTTTTGGCTGTGTTGTCATAAAATTAGGAACTATATATTAACCGTAAAATAAAGAAAGAATAGGAAGAGACAATGTACCACCCTCCCTGGAAAAAAAAGAAAAGAAAAAAGAACACTATCAAAATGAGAGGGAAATATTAAAAAAAACAAAAAAAAACAATCAGCAACGGTGATCTGCAAATTAAGGAAATAAATGAATAAAGCAAGACACCAAAAAGAAAAAGAAAATTAATATAAGCTAACGGTATTGCAAACCATCAAAAATAACACTGAATGTAGCTTATTAGTGAAAAAAAAATGTACGTATAAATAAATGTATATAAACAAACAAAAAAAAATATATGAATGAATGAATGAATGAATGAATGAAAGAAGGAAGGAAGGAAGGAAGAAAGAAAGAAAGTAAGGAAGGAAGGAAGAAAGGAAGGAAGAAAGGAAGGAAGGAAGGAAGGACGGAAGGAAGGACGGAAGGAAGGAAGGAAGAACAGAATTTACACATGCACATAGTCTTATATATGCTCTTACCTCATCAAACCCCGGGGTATTTAAAACAGCAAAATGTGCTGATCAAACAGGATGCTGTTACACTGCAACAGAAAAACAGATGATCATGTGAGTGTTAGAAAGGTATGATAAGAAATTTGAAAACAAAACAAAAAAACAACAACAGGTTTTCCCACATGGAAAGGTCTTCGAGACGTAATCTATTGGACCGGCACGGTTGGCCTAGTGGTAAGGCGTCCGCCCCGTGATCGGGAGGTCGTGGGTTCGAACCCCGGCCGGGTCATACCTAAGACTTTAAAATTGGCAATCTTTGGTCCGGTGTCAGAATAATGTGACTGGGTGAGACATGAAGCCTGTGCTGCGACTTCTGTCTTGTGTGTGGCGCACGTTATATGTCAAAGCAGCACGTTATATGATATGGCCCTTCGTGGTCGGCTGGGCGTTAAACAAACAAACGTAATCTATTTAGGAGTGGACAAGCTGAAAACGTAAATAGTTGCTTCAAGTTACCAGCTATTTCAATTAATCATTCCTTAAAACGGTTTTTAATTCAATTGCAGTATAGTGACATATGTACAGACGTAATATTTGGATTCGTACTGAAGCATATTCTGATAATATTAGTGAAGCCTTTACAGTTCAGCAAAGCGGAAAAAAAACACCACGACGGCGG
>NC_090261.1:47744121-47764121 GCF_037325665.1 Littorina saxatilis
ACGTGTATCCAATACCTGCAAATAATACCTGTTAAAGGTACGAAATAAAGAATGTCTTTCTTGTGGGTTTGTTTGTTAGTCTGTCTCTTTCTTTCTTTTAACTCATTATGAAATTCTGCCACGAAACAGAAACAAAGGAAAGTAGGCTTATACCCACTTTGAAAATTAAATCAACATCAATCGTCAAGGCGGAGTCCATCTTTTTTAAATAAGTAACATCAAGGACTGACAGGAACTTCAACCTACTAGTCTGTAAAGTGAGCGGACAGACACACGCTAACAAGACAATGAACGAACAAAAAATCGTGGACTTCGCTGTATCAGGCGTTGTTTCTTCAGTCTCTCTTCAATGACAAGAGTATGTTGTCTTCGTATTATTATTCGTGTGTCCGGCAACTTTAAATACCGCTTAGTGGAAGTTCTGCTAAATGTTTGTGTTGGACAATGATTACATCCTCCTGCAAGTAAACATGTATGGTTTGTTTTCATTCTTGATTGTGGAATGTTAGCAGCCCGTCTGTTTCAAACTTGTATCTTCCTTTTTGATTTGTTTTCTTCTGTAACTTTCTCACCAGCAGTCGTTCGTTATTGAAGAAATTCTGTTATTTACATTGTAAGAATAAGGTAACTTTAAAAAAAATAATGAGTCAATAACAAAATGTCCTACCAGCATTAAATGTCCCACACACACATCGTGTTTGAGAAAGGAAAAACAAATGGTTGGCTACTTGACGTTGCCCGTATGTTTCAGTGAAACCGTGCCATTGAGTTGATAGGTGAAATACACCAGTTAACAGTTTCGGCGTTTACATGGAACGAAGAAGGAAAGCGGAAGAGGAAGACGTACAAACATACTCGCAAAAAACGATCTGCGCACGCGTTCAAATCAACGGGTAAAAAAAGGAAAATCGCGTGTTTGTGTGCCCGATGTAATCCTTAGAACATTTACACTCTTTCTTCGAACACTCAAAAGCAACTTCAGGGCTGGAAGACTACAAAATTGCACTTTCTGCCGACTGAATCTACGCTTTCTCAAATCAACAGGAACAGAAAGAAGAAGAAAAAACTCTCGAAAAAACGATCTGCGGATGCGCATTTTCTCAAACACAGGAAAACAGAAGAGGAAGAAGAAGCAAAAGTGCTCGTAGAAAAAGATGTGCGCATGTGCGAATCTAAAATGGCCGCGGAACTGTTAATCGGTGTATTGTCTGTGTAGTTTACCTTGGATCATGGACAACAGCAAGATAAGAACGTAAAGTGACCTTTCTCCGAACTCAAGAAAAGATGTTTCACCTGAAAGATTCCTAAATGCTGAAAACACGAAATGTCGACGGTAATTGACACAAACGTCATTTTTTCCCCCATAACTTATCAATTTTCCATCCCAGCAATTTACTTTTAACAAAAAAAATATTAGCAAAGAAGGATGAGCATGTTCTAGTCTAGTCTTCTCTCTTCTTAACTTTTCTTTGTTTTTTCCCTGTAACTTTTTTCTTTTTTGATTTTGTTTGTTTTGTGTGTGTTTCAGACAGCAAGACAAGAAAAGTATCCGGTGTAGCGAAAATTAGAAGAAAACAAAAGCGTAAAAAAGGCCGACAGTGTGTCTCCGAACCGACAGGCGGAGCCGTGCGGATAGTTTATGGGAGCCAAAGGGCCACCATGTAAAATTCTCGC
Organism: Littorina saxatilis; assembly: GCF_037325665.1. NCBI lineage: Eukaryota > Metazoa > Mollusca > Gastropoda > Littorinimorpha > Littorinidae > Littorina > Littorina saxatilis. The sequence continues at coordinate 47,745,796 of NC_090261.1, forward strand.
GCTTGCTCCGTCTGTATATACGCTCAGACGAAGACGAAGAAAAAGACAATTTCTCGGGTTTTAAAACCCCAGGAAATATTTCATGTTTTGATAGCCTCTTGGAATCTCAAATCTCAATTTCTGTGTGTGTGTTGACTACTTAATATAGTGTAATATTTTTTGTTTAGTTTCTTTAAACTCTTGTGTGATTTTGTTATTTCCTTTTTTCTCTTTTCTGTCTTTTTTCTCTTTCCTTGTTGTTTGTTTGCTCTCTCTTTTGTACGTTTTTTCTGTTTTTTTCTGCCTTTCTTTCTCTCTTTCTGTCTTTCTTTCTTTCTTTCTCCCCTCAATTTTGAATGATTATTTGGTTGACAATTACTTACTTAAATTTCCTTCTTGTTCTTTCTCTTTTTGTTGTTGCTGTTGTTTTTCTTTTTCTTCTTTTGAGCTCAACATTTACATTGTCATTGTTTTCTGAACGGTCTCCGAATTCACCAGTGATTTTCTACCCTCTCTATATGATACTGTTTTAAGATTGTTGTTCGGGTCTTGCGTTTTCCGAATGGAAAGTCTTGGCATTCTCTTCGTGTTGTGGCTTTGTAGGCTTCGCTTTGTGTCAACATGTTCTCGTTAGACGATCTACACTCGACATGGCAGGCATGCGAGAAGACATTTCTACTTTAATATTTTTTCCAATTTCAACTCGCGTGACGAGTGTATTGCTGCCTCGGCCTTCAGCATCGTTCTCTTGGTTTTCAAAAGATTGGTTCTCTCTTTGTCTCTGTCCGCCCTCTCTCACCCTCTCTCTCTCTCTTTCTCTCACCCTCTCTCTCTCTCTCGCGCGCTCTCTCTCTGTCTCTGTCTCTGTCTCTCTCACCCGCCCACCCTCTCTCCGCTCTCTTTGTCTCTCTCTCTCTCTCTTTCTCTTTCCCTCCCCCCCCCCTCTCTCTCTCTCTCTCTCTCACCCGCCCGCTCTCTCACCGCTCTCTTTGTCTCTGTCTCTTTCTCTTTCCCTCTCTCTGTCTCACTCTCTCTCTCTCTCCCTCTCTCTCTCTCTCTCCCTCTCTTTCTCCCCCTCTCTTCCTCTCTCTCGCTCTCTTTCTCTCTCTCTCCCTCCCCCTCTCTCTCTCTCTCACCCGCCCACCCTCTCTCCGCTCTCTTTGTCTCTCTCTCTTTCTCTGTCCATCCCTATCTCTTTCTCTACCTTTATCCCTCTCTCTCTGTCTCTGTCTCTGTCTCGCTCTCTCTCTCTCTCTCTGTCTCTGTCTCGCTCTGTCTCTCTCTTTCTCTCTCTCTCTCTCTCGCTCGCTCTCTCTCTCTCTCTCTCTCTCTCTCGCTCGCTCTCTCTTTCTCTCATTTAAAAGTGGCGCCTGAGCGCTGACGAGAAGCACGCGACATTTGCTCTTTTCAATCAACCCTAACCCGTCTCGGAAGAAGCCATCTTCAGCAACACAGAACAGCCATGGCTGGGCCACAGACACCTTCGTCAACTTTCAACTGCAAAAAAAAAAAAGTAAAATAAAAAACCAATAAAAAAAAGAGAAAAAACACTTTTCACCCTCCGTCCCCGTATCTTCCTCCTCCATTTCTTCTCGTCTTCCTCCTCCTCCGCCCTTCTCCATCGACTGCGATAATAGTCAAGCCTCCTCCTCCTCCTCGTTCCCCATATCTTCCTCCTCCGTCTTCCTCCATCTCTAACCCTCCTCCTCCTCCTGTGTCCTCCTCCTCCACCTCCTCCTTCCCATCCGTGCACTGAGCAGACAAAATAATCCATCTTCACAAGCCCAGAACCTAACAGCTCTGGAGGCAAGAGTCACCAAAAGACGCCGGCGAAGCCGACTTCTAAAAGAAAACAGGAGCGAAGTTTTTAAGAGAAAGGTTCAGGACCTCACATCGGAGAGTTTTGTGCTTGGACGGGTCCCTCCCTGGCTGCGGTGCCAACATAAAGTTTCTGGGAGAATGCCCGAGACCTCCAAAAGAGCTGGTCTTCTTCTTCCCTGAGCGTCGAGCTTCTGTGGCAACAAAAGCATCGCAATTACGACAAATTTGGCCAAAGTGCTGGGTATCCACCGACCATTATGTTTGCCCAACGCAGCCGTGTGGCTGGTGATGGTAGTTGTTGTTATGGGGAATGAATTTAGTTGCGTCTCGTGGCCGGGAGTCAAAAGGGGTGACAGGCTCTGAAGTCTAGAGGGCAAGGGGACCAACTCCCGTCGCCAGCTTACAGGAATTGCGGGTGGCTGCCTTGCGCCCTTTTTCAAGTTATTGGACAGGGTTGGGTTCTGAGGGGTTTCTGCGTGAGTTACGACAGCAATTTGGGCTTGTTTACGGGTTTATTGAAAATACAGAAAATGTACAAATTTGGTATTTCTTGTTGTGGACAATACTTAGTAGTTTTCATTCACAAATAAAATCTTTTTTCTTATGTCACCAGCTTACAGGAATTGCGGCCGATGCCTGGCGGCAACCCCCCCCCCTTTTTTTGTTTGTTTTTACTAGTCCGGGAACAGAACAAGTTTGTGTGAGGTTTTGTGTAAATTACCGCAAAATTAAGTACTACTTGTATTGTCAAACAGATGTGGTGCATATTTTAATATATACAAAATTCATTACCAGCTTCGATTAAATATTTTAAGAAAAAAACACTGTTTAAACCCACTCACAGTCCTGTACCGTGCAATCGGAGTGTCGCATTCCAAGACATCACAAGGCATTCAATCCTCCCTGGACCTGTACACCCAGCCCTCCGACCGTCCCCTTCGTTCTGCTGCTGGCCCACTCCGCCTTCACATCCCTCGCTCGAAACTCGCATCTGCTGGTCGGCGTGCATTTTTCTCCGCGGGCCCCTCCGTCTGGAACTCCCTGCCGCTTGAGCTTCGCCAGATCCGCTCTCTTGACGCGTTCAAGAGTAGGTTGAAGACTCAGTCCTTCCCGTAGCTGGCTGCGACTTTCATGTTCGACGTGATGCGTTGTGCCCCAAAAGACATTCTTGTGCTGTGCTCTGTGAGAGGTGTTTTCTTTGTGTTTAATACTATTTTGTTTGGACCTAGCTATTGATGTGTACATTGTTGTTAAAGAGTTGTTTGTTGTATGTTTATCAGGGTTTGCTAGTGTGTGATAGGGTTCGTGTCCGTCTGTAGATGTTAGTTTCTTTGTTAGTCCTGTGTTGACAACAGTCTTCGACAAGCGCTTAGAACTGTACCCACGGAATACGCGCTATATAAGCTTCATATTGATTGATTGATTGATTGATTTAGGGTTTAAATACGTATGAAAAATTTGAGATTATCGTTTCGTTTATCAGATTAATTTTGTGTCCAGCCAAATGAGTATGTTTTCTAACAGGAATGAGTACAACTTACTGAATGTCTCTGTCCACTGTTATGGAACAGGGCTGTCAAGACTTTTTATTTCTGGAAGAAGGTTGAGACGAGACAATGGCAATAATGAAGTGTTATGATGCTGCCACATAGAATGTGTTAATACTTTTAAGACTTTGAATGGCACCTGTAGAAAAAGGGAGAGAATGGTGTTCTTCCCGTCATCGTGGTGAGATCTTGATACATGGTCCCTTGATGGCAAAATACGGCAAGATGTTCTTCTAATCCAATGCATACAAATGCTAATAGACCGCCCAGTATACACGTACGTGAGCCAAGTGATAGGAATCGTACATTATTGTCTTGTTTCTTTCTTATCTTTCTGTTCTTTATTTTTATTTTTTGGTTGATTGATGGATTCTTGACTATCAATGTCCCCAACGACATCAGAGGGTCAGCCTAGGCCTAGGGCCACAACTCGTTATATGTTTTTTTCCAAGTGTTTTATATGAAACAAAAATCATTCTATTGTCTCCATCCTAGATTTGTCCCCCTCTCCTATGAGTGGAGAATCTCTCTCTCTCTCTCTCTCTCTCTCTCTCTCTCTCTCGGGGCGAGGATGTAACTCAGTTGGTAGCGCGCTGGCTTTGTAGCCAGTTGGTCGCTATCAGCGTGGGTTCGATCCCCACGTTCGGCGAGAGATTTATTTCTCGGAGTCAACTTTGTGCAGACTCTCTTCGGTGTCCGAACACTCCCGTGTGCACACATGCGCACGAAAAAGATCCCACGTTCACAGCGAAAGTCTCAGGGCTTAGAAAACACGAAGACACGCATGCATCATCTCTCGTCTCTGATTATCATGATCGTATTTTTCGATACTTTGACGAGACAAACCCAATGCTGGTGTGTCGAAGAAGACAGCCACAGAGGGCTTGTTCGAATCAAAGTATCACACCATATCTTCAGCGTATTACCAATACCTGTCCCAATATAGACCAGTACTGTTGGTCTAAGAGGACGTTAAACCCTAATAGTCAGTCAGTCTCTCTCTCTCTCTCTCTCTCTCTCTCTCTCTCTCGACTCTGGACGGCTGGGCCAAGCAGTGTTTTCAGTCTTCCCCGCTCTCAGCCGGCCAGATCAGGAGGGCGTGCAGAAGGCAGCAGGAATGGCTGTAGTTCTGGTGACGTTTGCCCATTGCTCGTGATGGATGGCCGTGCATTAGTGCCTCTGCTTGAAGCGCCGCTAGATAAAGAGAGACTGAGCAGGGAGAGGAAAAGTACCGGTATCTATCTGCTCTATTTTTCACCCAGACTCCCCCCCCCCTCCTCCCTCCTTGTAGTTACCTCCTATCTTCGTCTGCGGCTCACTCCTCCTTGCCCTCTTCGTCTACCTACGTCCAAGCCCCTTGTCGAATCCTTCATACCGCACCCACCCCTCCCCCCCCTTTCCTCAAGAATCTCTCTACCTTATTATTTTTATTGTCTTCTTCGTCCATGACCCCCCCCCCCCCCACCCCACCCCAACCCTTTTTGAATCATTCAAGCACACTCGCCCCTCCGCCTGATCTTGTAACGTTTCTGTCTACCCAGTTTTTGTGTAATCATCTTCCTCATCCATAACCTCTCTTTTTGCCAATGGACTGTATCTTTTTGTGTCGTTCTGTATGAGTTCCTGTCTGCCTGTCTGTCTGTGTTTCTTTCTGTTCTGTCGTTGATGATTTTTTTTGCCCTGTTTCGTGTTGACCTGACTGCACGTCCGTCAGTTTTCCTGTCTGTCCGTACTAGTTCTCTTCGTCCAATGGGGTAGTACTCTAAAAGTGTAGGCTTCGCTTAGATTTTTTTCTGACTCTTCTCTTCTGAATTTCTAAAGTGAAAGCGCAATACCCTCCAAGTTGCTAAAACGTCTTCTGTCTGCTTTGACAGACTATAGTCAACCAAAGTACTCTTGAGAAATAGTGCAACTCCACAAATATAAAGAGTCAAAAGCCTAGTTTGTTTGCCTTGCTATGTCCATTTGTTTTATTATTTACTAAAGTGTTTATTGTTTCAACAAATACGGTCCTAGTGAACTCGCAAACAGTTTTGCTTGCTGGCGTGCGGCAATGCATGACTGTCCACGATTCACTCTTGTGGATACAAAACGGTTTCAAGTTCTGCTCGCATCCACATGAATAGTGCATCTTATATCTGCTTTGAGTACGGACCGAAATGGTTGAAGACAAACCCTTAGGAACGCACGGGAAGAGCAAATAACTCGCAGAAGCTTGATCATTTGCAGAGCATCCCCGCGAAAGAACAAGCTCCAAACAATGATGATTGTTTTGACTTGCATGTCTACCTTCTTAGTTTACAGTTCCTCGGCGTTCAAGACGCATTGTCTGCTTGGCATTCCGAACGTCATTGGGGAATACGAAGACGACGACGGAGACGGCGTAGAAGGAGTGAGAAGGAGAACAAATGAAAGGAAAAAGAATGAGTAAGAGGAATATGTGGAGGAGGAAGAAGAAGAGAAGAAGGATCAAGAAAAAGGAGATAGAAGAAGAACAAGAAAAACAACAACAAGCAACAAGAACAAGACGAAAAAGCAATAGTAGGACATTAAAACAAAGCCACCCCCCCCCCTCCCCAAGAACAGAACTCTACCCCCCTCCCTCTTCTCCGCCCCACACACGGAATGCTAATTCTCGAGGGGCGTAGAACAACATACAGCAGGCCTTTATGTTTTCAATCCTTTCGCCCTTTATTGATACCTGTCGAAACCCCTGCGCGGAAAAGCGCGCGCCTTGTAATGCCCTGTTTGTCTTTCTATTAAGGCGCACGCCGCTCCAGCGTTCCCATCCACATTTCGGGCGTTCTTGGAAACTCTACATGACAGACACGGGCATGAGAAAACAGCGGTATTATTCCGCTTTTGACGTCGCAGTCGGCTGGCGTTTATTTTGGCCAAGGGTAGTGAAGAACCGCCGACGCCAGCGAGCACTTTAAGCCATTGAGGACGGGGTGTGGAGTAATGGTTTAACAGATTGAGAGTAAACACCCGATGATGGTTAGTAGTGCAACGCCAAGTCATCATGTCGGATAATGACACCGAGCCTTGGAGATGACGTCTCCTTTTGCAAGTAGGTTGAATTTCAGACATCGCGAAATATCAGCGTCCATGTCTGCCGCCGGTACGCGGGATGACGTGCGTATAATGACGTGACGTCGTTGGCAGACGATGTTTTCAAACATCGTAAATGTCCCCGATAAAGTGTTTTCAGTGCCCTACCCCGCTCTGACGTTAAACATTTTATTACCCAACCTCATCCTCCCCTCCTTTAATGACAATGGACAATATGTTTTGAATTTTCAGCCAACCGAAAAATCTTTGGAGATTTGATTTGCAGAGAGAGAGAGAGAGAGAGAGAGAGAGAGAGAGAGAGAGAGAGAGAGAGAGAGAGAGAGAGAGAGAGAGAGAGAGAGAGAGAGAGAGAGAGAGAGAGAGAGAGAGAGAGAGAGAGAGAGAGAGAGAGATTTAACTAGCAAAAATTATACTCGTAGGGTCATTGTCATGCCTAACATTGTAGGCCACCGAGTAAATGATATCACTGAAATATGACGCAAACAAAACAAGCCTGTAATGACGACATCGGACCGAATAAAGTCAAAATATATAAACAGCTGCAGACCCCCCGTTGTGTTGTGAGTTTGTCACTAAACTACCAGAATCACTTTTGTATGACCAAAAACATGCATGTTCTAATGATAACGTGACATCGAGCAACTTAAATTCCAAATTTCTGCAGGCCCCCAAGGGTGGCGTGAATTTATCACTAATCTACCAGAATTATTTTCTACAATATGATATGGTACTATAAGTAATTCCAAGGCAGCCTGAACTTGTTGTCTTTTAGAATGTGATTGACATTGAGCTCATAGTCTCCAACTGTTACTTGACTCCCAACAAATATTTGTGTAATGCAAAAAACGAAAAACGCTAATGAGGAACCAACAGCCAACAAACAAACACATGATCAAACACGCGAACGAACAAACCATCAAACAAAGCAACGGAGAAACAAACAAGCTACTTGCCAGACAGCCCACCGATTTAAAATATAAACGTTTAAAACATTGAAAATATTATACAGAGTGACCCAAAAAGATACCACAAACATGCTAATAACTTTTACAATTGTTGACCGAATTACTTTATATTTTGTGTATTTTAACTTCGGCGTACACATAACTTGTAAAGAAAGTGCCAAGGATACGGGTCATTTTGTCTGACTTTTGTGCCCCTTTTACATTTTTTTCTCTCCGAATTACAGCTAGTTTCAGGGCAATCCCTATAGCTATGGGAAAGCGATCGTGTCATTGACAATTTCGGAGGGGTAATTTGGAACACATTTTGGAGAGAAGGTAACAGTCGGACTATTTTACCTACAGACATGAAACTTTGTTGATTGGTTGTGAACAAGCAGAAGTTCAAGTACAACAATTATGAAGATATTCGCTGAACTCAAATAACTGGAAAAGTGACCCCCTTCGTTGCAAAGCCACACTTGCGCAATGACGCGCAAAACTCATCGATGACATGAACGGATTCCTCCACAACAAATATGCCCTGGTCCTGCCTGTATTTGTTGTATTAAAGTTACTGATTGTCTATGGTTGGTTATGGTTTATTAGATACTTCACATCACCCCAAAGTTAACACTCTGGAGGGCTTAAATCGGGTTAGTTGGACTGCCGCTCTTGATTCCAAACCTCGATCTGTTGAGTCGACCCCCGAATTCGGTTTTTTTTTCGAAAGAGCACAAAAGTCACAGCATCTGCGTGGCTTTTTTGGGGGGTCATCCTGTATTTTTGGAGGATTATCTTTGAATTTGCGTTTCAAATGTGAGTTTCTTCCTGCAAATTCTTTTGGAAGCTTTTAATTCGTGCTACCTATCAACAGTATCATAAACTTTCTTTACTTCCGCATATAAATATGAGCTGGTAAAGCATTAATTGAGATTGGTCTCGTAAATTTAAAAGTTGGCATTCCTTATTCCTTAGGAACAATGCACATTGGAGCATTGTAAAAGAACATGCGTCAGACATGCATACTCATCACTTGTAAATCATATTGTCTAGAGCTATATACTCTAAATCATCACTGCAAGTTGTATGTTTCCGCAAACATGTATCAAAATTCAGACAACTTTTGGCATGACAGAGAAAAATATTCAGTATGTCAGCTAAGTTTAATCAGTTTTAGCATGACAGAGAAAACGATTCAGTCTGTCAGATTAAGCTAGTACAACTTTGGCATAACAAAGAACAATAAAGTATGTCAAATAAAGCATGTAAGACAACTTCAGGTATAAGAAAACAATATTGAGAATTAATAAGCTAGGACCATTTTTGGCATAATAAATAACAATATTCAGTCTGTCAGAGTAAGCTAGGACAACTATGGCATCTCAGAGAAAACTACTAGGTTTTCAGATTAAGGAAGGACAACTTTTGGCATCACAAAGAAAGACAATCCTGTCTGTCAGTTTTAATTAGGACAACCGTTTGCATCACAGTCTATCAGATTAAGCCAGGACATCTTTTGGCATGACAGAGAAAAATATTCAGACTGTCAGGTTTAAGCGTTCTGGCTGGAACGCTTACGGACGAAATTTTAACCCGAGATGATTATGACGAAAAATTTGAGTTGAAAATTGGAGGACTACTGGGGTCAAATTACTTTGATTCTGACAAGTAAAAGGGCGCGTGATGAATAGAGAGAGCTCAGGGGAATTTGGGTGATCTCATTTTCAAATTCAAATTGAGCCCCTAGACATTTGCACACAAGGGCAATAGGGGTATAACTGACCAATTCAAATTGATCGTATGCAAATGAGCCAGCACATACGGGCAGTTGGAGGATGGTGCCCCGGATGTGTTTCATAAGCGACCATGTATTTGTGCTAATCCTCCGTATCATTATTGGTTGTGTGTGTGTGTGTGTGTGTGTGTGTGTGTGTGTGTGTGTGTGTGTGTGTGTGTGTGTGTCTGTGTGTGTGTGTGTGTGTGTGTGTGTGTGTGTGTGTGTGCGTGTGCGTGTGTTTATTTTTTTATTTTTTATTTTTTTTCGTCCTTCGTTTTTTCTGTGACATGATGGTTTCATCAAAATAAATTCAACACGGAATGCAAACATTTCGACAGTTTGAAGTTTTACATAAAAACACATATGTTTTTTTCGGTCATCCTCAGTAATAATTTAGTTCTTCCAATAGTGAAATAATCATTAACAAGCCTCCCCTCCGTTTTCCCTCGGCAAAACTGTGATGACTTGTTTCTTTCGTTGTTTATTGTGTTAGCATGTAACAAAAGAAATACCAAAAGAACAACAACATTAACAATAACAACAACAACAATATAAACAATATTAGTCAATATTCCATGAACGTGTTAAAAAAATTGTTGCAATTTAAGCTCATGTCCATAAAACAAATAAACAAAGCGACAACAGCAACTGCATGCTTTCTTTGCAATGTCGAAATTCTTGAAATAGTAGACAATATATCCATCACGCCTATATAGATCATTAAAGTGAGCTTGCCTTAATATGTAACCTTGCCCCATCTATTGATTTAATGAAGAAATAATTTTAAAAATCTAAATATTGAAATCTTTTCATAACGTATAGTTGAAAAGCGTTGACTATGATCGTTTTAACATTAAAATATCAGCACATTAGCGCTATAAGGCCAGAACTTCGGTGTCACTAAAGAAAACAAATGATGAATAAATTAACATGACCAAAAGACGGACAAAAATGCAGGCATCAGCACGAAAATGGAGCAATCAGTTCGGACAATCGTGAAGGGGGCTCAGGGAAATAAAATTTGGGAGGTTCCAGGAAAAAAAAGGGGTAGGATGGAGGTGTTGAGTCAGGGAGTCGTAGGTCCCCAGACTTATGCCCCCTGAATACACAATAACGCCCCCAAACCCCTGTCATGCAATATAAGTAACGCACAAAGCAAACAGTGTCTTGCAGACACACTATACCTCAGCCCTGCACCAGACCCATCACGCACGGATCTTTCGCGTTTTCTCCCGAAACATGACAAGCGCCAATTCGGACAAGCGTCTGTGAAACCTCTTTGCATAACGCTTTATGGTAATCGTCTCCCTTTGGGCAGCTCTTCAAAAGCGGAGTAGCTAATCTCTGTCACGGAAACATGCGTACGTTTAAAAATTCTCGTGACAGGTCCGCATAGAAAGTGCTACTTTGGTGGTGGTGGTCTAATCTTTTACTTACACAAGCTATAAGAACTTTCACCCGGCGTCCCCGAGTGACCTGGTACGAGGGAAGACCGCCTCTAAGATTAGCTAAGTGTTACGCTTGACATTTGCATGATGTCGTCGGTTGTCGTCTGCCAGCAAGCGCTTGTCCTCTCGTAGTTCCTTGTTTTCCCATGTCCATTTTGATCAAGGCGACTCTCCCCGCCCGAAGGGTGTTTCCCTGTCACCGAAACACGATTTCTTAAGATCCTCGTTCTTTTGTAAGATGGTGTTGGAAGCGCTGAACACGGACTTATAATTACTTCGTCTGTGCATATAAAATGAGTTTGTCCAGATGTCAGTATTTCGTCGCCGAAGAAAGATCCGCGCAGTTTTTCGTAAGCAGGAGAATTATAATATATGAGGACCTACAATTGTGTCGGATTTTAATCGTCTGGACTGCTGTTTTGAGGTTTATAAGCGAATGAAGACTTACAACTTGTGTCGTGTGATGGCATCTTTCTGGTGAAACGAGACTATTGACACAGTTAAGATAAGTTAGATCATTATATCTACACTGCCTCGTTGGAGCTTTTATACTTTCTTGCAATGCATGACGTAAAAGAATTGTTATTACGGCTTCGAAAATTAAGATCATGTTTTGCTCTGCACATGGTCCACCCCTAGATACTTAATAAAATGTCCAGTTTATAGAAAAGAAACATTTATAGGTGAGGTGCAATGCATGGCGGATCAATAAATGAATAAATAAGTAAGTACACAAACAAACAATCAAACAAACAAAATAACAAACAAACAAACAAATAAATAAATACATCAATACATAATGAATTAGGCCTAATTAGTTAATAAATGAATACGTTACAAAACAAATTAATAATAAATAAAGACATAAATACACGAATAACTCACTAAATAAATAGATGAATAAAATATGCGAAACAACAATCCTATCTTATTGCACTCAACTGAGAGAGGTGTCCCGTGGAACTATCCCTGCACTATAGCTATTGAATTTACAACAAAGAAAACACGCCAAGATTACACACACACACAACTGAACCCATGGAGATAACATGAAATAACACAGACTGGGAAACAGTAAACATTGTACAAGGAAAAAGCCCTTGACAGATTACACACACAAAAGACCATCATAGAAACAAAAAAGTCTGGGAAACAGTATACAACAAAAACAATCAGAGATTACACCTACCTCCCCCCAACACACACACACACACACACACACACACACACACACACACACACACACCATCACCCCCCACCACACACACACACATACAAACACATAGAGACAACATGAAATGACAATTCAGTCTGAAGAAACAGTCTACAACAAAACACACTCGGAGATTACACACACTGACACACAGACAAAACAACAACGGAGACAACCATGAAATGACAACACAGTCTGAGACTGAAACGGCAGAGCCATGCATCTTCCAAACCCTAACCCCTAACTCCCCGAAACTGTGACCGACAGTCGTCACGAAGATGTCGGACAAGGGCGAGAAGTAGGGTTCAGACCGATGAATCAGCCCCGCAACAAAAGCCCCACTATCTCATCTTCTTGTCAAGCGCGGGAAAACCATGTCAGCGCACGTGCATCAGCACGCGACCTAGCAAAATGCACGCGCGTGTGTGTACGCTCAAAATGGTGTACCCCTTTCTCTCTGCCTGAAGGGGGTGAGCTCGTGCGTGGGTGACGGGGTAATGACCACATCGCTGTGATTGCCTCCTGTTGGGGACAGGCCAGTCTGGATGGTCACTTTGGGCGATTAATGTAGTTAAACTTTTTTGTGTGTGTGTGCTAGTGCTAGGAATGTCGGTGGGAAAATGTCAGAGGCTGAACTTTTACATGGATGAAAGTTGTAAGAACAGAGAGGCAAAAGAAAAGAGGCTGGGGTGCAGGGGTGCCGGATCCCGTGTGATGTCAAGGGGCAGTGCCCCTGAGGTTCCTCCCGGGAGTGAGACGCCCAGAAAATTAGGACAATTTAGGAATTACAAGGCCACATGCAAGGAAATACAACGATATGATTGTATACACGTCTTTAAGAGTTTGCACCTGACCGTTGTTTTCCAAAATACAGAAACGTATCCGGATACTAAATCCAAAATCCCGAATTAAAACTTTTCGGTTAGGAACTTTCATCACTATAAAAAAGAGATTCTGAAGGACAAAATCTGCAGAGCCTTCTGGATGGATCAGAATAACATAGACGGTGATTGTTGGAGTTAAACGTTTTCACGTTTTGTTAAAATAAACTTATGTTTAAACCAAGTGCCACTATTTTCTTGGAAGCAGAAAAGGATATGATGTACTGAATCAGGGCCTCGTCTTCTTGAAAATGTTTTCCTCTTGTCAATGCGACAAGATTGCGAGAATGGATACGAAAATATAGATATGATATTACTGTTTATATTTTTTTCTCTGTTTTACATGTATGAGGAGATAGATCTTGCTCAAAGCATACAAAATGACGTCCATATCGAGAAGAACAAAATCCTTGTTTTTGAGTTGTCTTAGGCACGTAACATTTTTTCCAGTCATGTATGATCAACGACATCAAATTAAACTCAGTCAAAAGAGTACAAATCGACTTATACCCAACCCTGACCTTAGCCAGTAGGCTATTGCTAAAACCGTCAAAACACTAGCATACGGCGAATCAGTGTGTCTCGCCTAAGTCCCTGAACATACTGTTTCTCCAGTGGCGGCCTCTCAGAGGGGTCGTTGTGAGAATTACTGTGGAAGAGCTAGAGTTCATCCTCCAAAGATCTAATGGGGTCGGGGCTTTTTTTTTAGAACAAAGAGAAAAGACTACGGCCACAGACGCAAATCGGATTTAGCTTTTGTTTTCAGGGTCTGTGTGGCCCCGCCGAGCTCTCGGGTATCTCATTCTTAGACTCCGAGACTACGAGAGGGGGTGATTATGATTAACTTTTTATGACGCCGGTCTGAAACCTGTCCAGACGCCGTATGTTTGGTAGCAAGAGGTTAAAGTCTGGTTCCCCGAGACACTGACTTCTTCTTTTGGGCGGAAACACACGTGGATCACCCGGGAAAGCTTAGCCAAGACTACTACAGGCCTTTCCGGCGTATATTTATGTCTTGGCTGTTCTAACGAGCTGTGTTGTCTTGGCTAGCGGACAAAGCTCAGAATGTATTATAGTTCATCTGTATTTAATCTGGTCACTGAGTATGGTTTCGGCTTTAGACTCGGATGTTTTGCGGTGATACATCAGAATACATTTTCTTCGAGCATCATTCGAACTGTTCTGTTGAAGCTAAAAGAAAGAAAATGGTGTAGAATGTGTCTAGCAACTTTGTTGTAATGAAAATATATAGTTCACAACACAGAAGGAAATTGATAGTTCTCACCAATGCGTTTAGCTAAGTCTGAAAGAAAAAGACGAATTTATTGTTTCAACCTGTCGATCTTGTCTAATACGCGTCAATGGACGAAAATGTATCGGAACACTCCAGTAGTCTTTTCACGGTTCTTTATATTAACTTGGCTTTTTGTAGATTTATTTTACTAAAATACTTTTAATTTTGCCGTTGGTGATTTTATTGAACAATAAATCTTGAAGCAAGCATTCAGACTTTGACAGTCCAAAAGAACATACCTTTTCTTTAGTTGTCAAAGGAAAAAAAGATTTCCTCCACAGTAAGATTCTTGTTTTGTTATAAAATGTTTATGTGTCAGGTCTGAAAACTACTTCCAATCACTTTGTCTCGCTCTCTCTCTCTATCTCTCTAATTCTGCGTCTCTCCCCCTCTCTGTCTCTCTATCTGTCTATCTCTGTCTTTGTCGCTGTCTCTGTCTCTCTTTGTGTCTCTCGCCCCCCCCCCTCTATCCTCACCGTTGTATAAGTTACACCTACGTTCAGCCTTTGTATCAATCAATCAATCAATCAATCAATATGAGGCTTATATCGCGCGTATTCCGTGGGTAGCACAGTTCTAAGCGCAGGGATTTATTTTTTTTATTTTTTTTATTTTTATTTTATGCAATTTATATCGCGCACATATTCAAGGCGCAGGGATTTATTTATGCCGTGTGAGATGGAATTTTTTTTTACACAATACATCACGCATTCACATCGGCCAGCAGCCATTTTGGCGCATATCCTTCTTTTCACGGCCTATTATTCTAAGTCACACGGGTATTTTGGTGGACATTTTTATCTATGCCTATACAATTTTGCCAGGAAAGACCCTTTTGTCAATCGTGGGATCTTTAACGTGCACACCCCAATGTAGTGTACACGAAGGGACCTCGGTTTTTCGTCTCATCCGAAAGACTAGCACTTGAACCCACCACCTAGGTTAGGAAAGGGGGGAGAAAATTGCTATTCGCCCAGACCCAGGGTCGAACTCGCAACCTCTCGCTTCCGAACGCAAGTGCGTTACCACTCGGCCACTCAGTCCTCAGTCGGTTTCACGTCGAAACAGAGCGTATGAATACGAAAAAGTCACTCGAGGCTCACTGGTGTAACTTTGCTTTAATTTACTCTCCTCAGAAAACCATAGATTTTTTTCTTTCTCGAACCCAAACAATATTTCTCTCCCCCAACCCCCCCCCCCCCCCCCCCGCCTCTTTACGCCTCTCCAGCTGTAGAGCAAGGAAATCATGTTTCACATGCAGACTTTAAACGTTCATAGTCTGAACATCTTGAGTATTGAATCATGTCTTGCAAGAGGATTAGAAACAAAACTTCTAGATTTCAGAAAGCAAAATCATTTTGCACAGCCTTTCAAAACAGTAACAGGTGAAAGTGGCTTGTGTTTGGTCTCGGCAAACCTCTCACGAGCCGTCTTGGTGACCCAAGCAAACCTAGAAACACACTGATCTCGGTTGCCAGAGACCAGTGCCGAGACCGACCTTAGATCTTGGCTGCGCAGACCCGAACAAAGCAATGAAAATAATCGTTTGCAGCTTTGGGCTTATCGTCACATCCGGGTGGGGAACGGGTGGTCGCCGGGTGGGTTCATAAGGGTGCCGAGGCCAGGCCGATATTGGTGTTTGCAGTAGCAAAGAAACAGAAACTTGGTTATCAATTGTGAGTGTGTGTGTGTGTGTGTGTGTGTGTGTGTGTGTGTGTGTATGTGTCGGTGCTTTTGTAGCTTTTTCCGCATATCAGAAGAGCCCGGAAGTACAGCTGAACTTTTGTGTTTTTTTCTATTAGAGAGAAACACGGTCTACCATGGTGTTAACAAGAGTGTTATCACAAGTTCATAAAACTTACACAATGCATTCGGTTAAGCCCAGTATGAACTCGAGCATAACCTTATGCTACGTTGCCCATACAACTACAAGTTCACTCGTTTGATCATTTGGGCGAGTGTCAGATAAATCTGTTTTCAAGGTTTGAAAAAGGGATTAACAATCAACATTTTTCTATTGAGAGTGGGAACATGTTTTGTGTTAATATTGAGAGTATGTTTGTGTTAAGACTCAGAGGTTTTATTTTTTATTTTTTTTATTTTTTATCTCTTATTCAATGAATATCTCTTGTGTCGGTTCTGCGTTCCAATCGGTCACTTCTGTCTCGCGTTCTGAGCGTCCTTCCCTGTTTCTGTTAGTATTTGTGAAGTCTGAACAATGTGGCCTACATGCAATTGCGGTGCAAGTGTGAGAGAATGTAACGTACATACTAAAAAAAACAAATACCGTTATTTTTGGGCTTATACTGAACATTCGCAATTAAGAACAAGCGTGGCATTATCAAAACACACACACACACACACACACACACACACACACACACACACACACACACACACACACACACACACACACACACACACACACACACACACAAACCAACACAACAACAAAATTAATGTACATGCATGATCACCGTAGGATTATGTAAACGATCGCATTTCTACGAATCAAGCAAACCTTCTTCAGACAAAAAACCCTGTTTTTGTGTGTGTGGTTTTGCAAATGAGCGGTTGTTTACTGACCAAGAGTAAAATAAATCATTGCTTTCTTGAAGGAAAAGCGCTGTCCAGCAGTGTAAATCATTGCTGTCTGCGCACTTTCTCACCAAGCAAGCGACCAGTTTAGGTGAACACCAGCAATCCATTGCACAACGCAGGTGCGTGCTTTATGTGCGAAATGCAGACAGAAACAGTTGTAAAGCGTAAATAATAGTACAACAACGACTTAGAAAATAAAATACCTGTTAGCCATGAAAACTCCCAAAACATATTCTGAAGACAAGACAGAGAATCGCAGAGGCGGTTGATATTTGTCGTTGAACTTATTTGTCTGTGACTCACACAAATGTTGAGAAAAAGAGAGAGTGGAGAGACAGAGAGAGAGGAAGAGAGAGAGAGAGAGAGAGAGAGAGAGAGAGAGAGAGAGAGAGAGAGAGAGAGAGAGAGAGGGAGAGGGAGGGAGCGGGCCGTTCTAGGGCAGACGGCGAGATTGCGCTAGGAAAACGTTATCTGTCAAAGTCAAGGGCATAGTGTAAGTAGAACATGCAAGAGTGGACTACAATAATCATTTTGACGGGAACTGGTAAAGGGACTCAAGACTATTGGCCCAAATATTTTAATTGCGTAAGGTGTTACAAATCGATGGCAAATCGGGAAATCACTTGTACATAAATATAACTATAAAATAGATTATTTTGGTCACGAACACACCTTGGGCCTTTCATAGAAGATAAAAAAAAATGTAGTACCTTGCATGTACCACATGGTTACTCATACTAGCCGAAGAGAGCGAGCGAGCGAGCGCGAGAGGGACAGAGAGAGAGAGAGAGAGAGAGAGAGAGAGAGAGAGAGAGAGAGAGAGAGAGAGAGAGAGAGAGAGACTGGAGAGAGAGAGACTGGAGAGAGGAACAGACAGAGACAGAAATACATAGAGACAGAGAGAGACAGAGAAAGCATTAGAGACAGAGAGGCAGACAGAGAACGAAAGTTAGACAGACAGACACAGTCAAAGAGAGCCAGAACTAATAGACACAGAATTCAGACTGTTACGACTCAAGATATTGCAAAACAGGATCAAGCAAGATACATCTCCGCTGCCCACCACTAACAAAAGAAAAGAAAAGAAAAGTGGACCGGGACAGCAGAGAAAAGGCGGACGGGGGACCTGGGGGTGGACAGAAGGGGGAAGGAGGAGGGGGGAGGGAGGAGTGAGATGGGGGATGTTGTATTGCTGGGACCCCAGGTTGTAAGGCAGCAAACGATGAAGATTAATGAGTGGACAATATTTGTTCACAGGGCCCTTCCACGCGATTCCAGAAATGAAACCAGCGGCTGATCAGGACCTTGCAAATTTCACCAGCGGGGCCGGAGCAATTTCTGGAAATTATTTGTAGCGGGACACGAGGTCCCCCTCCGTGTGCTAGACAAATATTGCTCCGCCATTTGCACTCCCGGGTTAGTCGCGCGCCCTCGTCGTAATAGCCTCCCTTTTAGCTCAGACCTCCCATATGCCCCCCTACTTCCCGATATTAGTATCGCCGGTTATCGTTTGCTCTCTGACTAACAAAGAGTTCACCTCCAACAGTTTCCATGAGAGTAGCGCTTTTGGCCAAGTTGTTAGTACTTTTTGTTTCCTGACGCTGAGTTTAGCTTTTGCCTTTAGTGTCATGTTTGTGTAAACATCATGTATTTTATTCATTTCTCTGCAGAGTCACAGTGAGTAAGTATCTTCTGTCTGGCAAAACGGTTCAGCTGAGAAGCTCTTCAACAGCAATCTTTTTGGCCTGG
>NC_090261.1:47769121-47779121 GCF_037325665.1 Littorina saxatilis
TGTCTAAAAACGATGGCGTCTTAGAATTTGGGGTACGTTTGCAGAGGTCATGAACAGAAAATCCGAGAAAACAATTGGTCTTAAAAGTGAAGAAACCTTAGGGCGGGGATGTAGCTCAGTCGGTAGCGCGCTGGATTTGTATCCAGTTGGCCGCTGTCAGCGTGAGTTCGTCCCCACGTTCGGCGAGAGATTTATTTCTCAGAGTCAACTTTGTGTGCAGACTTTCCTCGGTGTCCGAACACCCCCCGTGTGTACACGCAAAGCACAAGACCAAGTGCGCACGAAAAAGATCCTGTAATCCATGTCAGAGTTCGGTGGGTTATAGAAACACGAAAATACCCAGCATGCTTCCTCCGAAAACGGCGTATGGCTGCCTAAATGGCGGGGTAAAAAACGGTCATACACGTACAATTCCACTCGTGCAAAAAACACGAGTGTACGTGGGAGTTTCAGCCCACGAACGCAGAAGAAGAAGAAGAAGAAGAAGAAGAAGAAGAAGAAGAAGAAGAAGAAGAAGAAGAATGAACCTTAAACCAAGGAGGTCGTAAATGGGGGTTCCACAGTACGTGAGAGACCGGCACGGTTGGCCTAGTGGTAAGGCGTCCGCCCCGTGATCGGGAGGTCGTGGGTTCGAACCCCGGCCGGGTCATACCTAAGACTTTAAAATTGGCAATCTAGTGGCTGCTCCGCCTGGCGTCTGGCATTATGGGGTTAGTGGTAGGACTGGTTGGTCCGGTGTCAGAATAATGTGACTGGGTGAGACATGAAGCCTGTGCTGCGACTTCTGTCTTGTGTGTGGCGCACGTTATATGTCAAAGCAGCACCGCCCTGATATGGCCCTCCGTGGTTGGCTGGGCATTAAGCAAACAAACAAACAAAAAAGTACGTGAGAGTTTTGCACGAGGACATCGTGTCTGAATTTGATACGTATGCATGTTTGTGTGATTGTATGTGTGTGGATAATTTATCTGTTGTTTAAAAAAAAGGGATTGAAAGTACCACACTTGATTCAGCTTGGAGTAAGTTTTGGAGCAAAGAATAATACAGAAAAGAAAAAAAAAACAACGTCGAAGAATATGAGGCTGAAAAAAATTAGGAAAACAACAACTACGGTAAACAAATACTAAACCCACACAAAGAAATATACAGCGCACATTGCAATATATATCCTCCATACACAAAGAATGACAAATGTTAAATATTAGAAGAAAAAAATAGATTATTTGTGAGAAAAAAAATACACCCCTCTCAACCTCTCTGACAGTACCCCGTCTATATTATGTCTGTCCGTCTGTTTCTCTGTGCGTACTCCCTGCTATATCAGGCTGTTTGTCTCACTGTATGACTCTGCTGTCTGTTACACTGTCTGTCTGTCTGTCTGTACATGTCTGTATCTGTGTTTGTGTCTGTGTCTTTGTCTGTGTCTTTGTCTCTGTCTATGTCTCTGTCTCTCTGTCTCTCTCTGTCTCTCTATCTCGAAAACACACACACACACACACACAAAAGAAAGAAATTGAATAAAGGAGGGATAGAAAGAAAGAAAGAAAGAAAGAAAGAAAGAAAGAAAGAAAGAAAAAAAAGTACGCAAAAAAAAGCAAAAGCACAACAAAAGCATCGATCGATCAGCAGATCTACCTGCTCATAGCATTCAGTCCCATCAACCATCAATCCATCATGGCGGCTGAGCCTGCCAGTAGGAGGGGAGATAAGCGGGTTGGAGGCAAGGGACATAACTGACAGGCGGATTTTTTTTTAGAGTCTGCATTAATGCTCGTACATCAGTCTCAGTCTTTGTGAACGTTTCGAATGCAGCGTGTAGTTTAGCAATTATGCAGGCTTCTCTGAGGTGAATTCAATTAGAAAACCAAATTGGAATACATTTTGTTTTCTGTTTAAATGTATTAGTATTGTCTTTTGAAGTACTAAAGAAGTTACACTTGTTACTCACTGTGGATCTTGCCTATCTGTATTCGTCCGTCCGGATGTCTCAAAATATGCATGTTCGCCCATCGGTCTCAGTGCCTGTTTGTACGTCTGTCTGTCTCCTACCGCTGAACTATCTCTACTCGTCCACCTGTCAGTTTCTCTCTCGCCCCCTGTACCTCTATCTCATTCTTGATTCCTATTTTCCATAGAAAGTTTCGGAAGCAAGGATTTGTAACGGTGGCTATGAGTGTTCCTCGTGAGCAAATTATAATAATAATAATAATAATAAATGAGCATTTCTATAGCGCAACATCATAACTTTACAATTATGCTCTTGACACATTTAAAATTAAAACACAGTTATACAAGCATTTACATCTACATTCATAGTCAACAACGCTTAATTAAAAGCATACACCAAAGAGAGAAGGAGAGAGAGAGAGAGAGAAAAAAAAAAGAAAGAGCGAGAAGGAGGGAGAAAGAGGCAGAGAGATAGATAAAAAGAGAGAGAGAGAGAGAGAGAGAGAGAGAGAGAGAGAGAGAGAGAGACAGAGACAGAGACAGAGAGACAGACATACAGACAGACAGACAGACAGAGACAGAGACAGAAGGCAGCTGACGGACAGAGAGACAGGCGTGTTTCATTTTCTTTTCTTTTTTCCCTGTATACGTGCACTTGTGATCAATCTTTCTCGCAAGTTTTCCTTCAAAGGTTGTAACCTGAGGAAAACAAAACCGTATCAAAACACCACTCGATAGCGTTAAAACGACAAGCAAACGGTAAATAATGGAAAACACAATCAGTCTAGACTTCCAAAACACATGGAACAACCTATAATAAAAAGCATTGTTTTAAGCGAGTCATACAATTACGCACGAGAACGCTTTTGGTGAGATTGCCCGTTCCGCGTCTGCATTCGGCACGATTCTCATTTGACCCAGCCATTTGCCGATACATTTTAATCAACAGGATAGGGTCGCAGGTGAAATCCCGGTTTCTTTAATAGTAATTAGCGGTTTTCTCGACTTCTTAGATTACAGTTCTCACGAACACTTGCACGTGACTGATACGAAGCATTTTCTTTTATTTAGCTTGTTTTGTGTGTTTTTGTTCATCTTTTTTTAATTTCATTTTTTGTTGTTCATTTTTTGTGAAAATGTACTCAGAGGAAAGAAACACACACACACGCCGCACTCACGTATACGCAAGCACAGAGTCAGAGACAGACAAAAGAACAAAACAATAGGCAGGCTCACAGACCGACGGAGAAGCCATAACTGCACACATTATCCTCCCCCCCCCCCACCCCCCACCCAAACACCCACATATACAATCAATTATCACAGACACAGTAGCGATTTGAGAGACTGAAGGGGCAGCTAGAAGGGGTTGTGGTGGTGGTAGGAGTAGGGGGGGGGGGCTACCTCGAAACAAAACCATGCATGCAACACAAACCGCGGTCCCTCCATGAATAAGGCAGTAGTTACATGACAACAGCACACTAGCGCGGTGACAAGTTTCCAGGCGAATTTCCGACATTAGCATCGGGTGACAATTTCTATTCGAAGCAGAATCATAAACCACGCGGAGTCTCGCGCAGTTAGAATATGAATTTGTCGTTAAACGTCACGTGGCCGTGGTTTGAAGCGAGATCGCGGTGATGTTCTGCTGCGAATGAATGCATGTGTGTGTGTTTGTCAGGGGGATGGGGTCGGGAGATGGAGACCGGGTTTTTTTTTTTTTTTTGGGGGGGGGGGGGATGGTGGAGGGAGCATGCATGTACAACTAGTAGGGTATCTACATTTATGACTCATCGTCAGGGAATCATGTCGTAGCCCAATGTTTTTATGCAGTTATGAAGGTGTCCCGGTGGCTCAGAGGGTGTGATTATTAGAGATTTTGTGCAAGAAGAACGTTACTTGGTTAACTACTTAAATGCCTTTTTATATTTAGTCAAGTTTTGACTAAATATTTTAACATCGAGGGGGAATCGAAACGAGGGTCGTGGTGTATGTGCGTGCGTGTGTGTGTGTGTGTGTGTGTGTGTGTGTGTGCGCGCGCGCGTGTGTGCGTGTGTGGAGCGATTCAGACTAAACTACTGGACCGATCTTTATGAAATTTGACATGAGAGTTCCTGGGTATGAAATCCCCGAACGTTTTTTTCATTTTTTTGATAAATGTCTTTGATGACGTCATATCCGGCTTTTCGTGAAAGTTGAGGCGGCACTTCACGCCCTCATTTTTCAACCAAATTGGTTGAAATTTTGGTCAAGTACTCTTCGACGAAGCCCGGACTTCGGTATTGCATTTCAGTTTGGTGGCTTAAAAATTAATTAATGACTTTGGTCATTAAAAATCTGAAAATTGTAAAAAAAAATAAAAATTTATAAAACGATCCAAATTTACGTTTATCTTATTCTCCATCATTTGCTGATTCCAAAAACATATAAATATGTTATATTCGGATTAAAAACAAGCTCTGAAAATTAAATATATAAAAATTATTATCAAAATTTTTTGTTCGAAATCAATTTAAAAACACTTTCATCTTATTCCTTGTCGGTTCCTGATTCCAAAAATATATAGATATGATATGTTTGGATTAAAAACACGCTCAGAAAGTTATAACGAAGAGAGGTACAGAAAAGCATGCTATCCTTCTCAGCGCAACGAATACCCCGCTCTTCTTGTCCATTCCACGTGCACTGCCTTTGCCACGGGCGGTGGAGTGACGATGCTACGAGTATACGGTCTTGCTGCGTTGCGTTGCGTTCAGTTTCATTCTGTGAGTTCGACAGCTACTTGACTAAATATTGTATTTTCGCATTACGCGACTTGTTTTTATATTTAGTCAAGTTTTGACTAAATATTTTAACATCGAGGGGGAATCGAAACGAGGGTCGTGGTGTATGAGCGTGCGTGCGTGTGTGTGCGTGTGTGTGTGTAGAGCGATTCAGACTAAACTACTGGACCGATCTTTATGAAATTTGACATGAGAGTTCCTGGGTATGAAATCCCCGAACGTTTTTTTCATTTTTTTGATAAATGTCTTTGATGACGTCATATCCGGCTTTTCGTGAAAGTTGAGGCGGCACTGTCACGCCCTCATTTTTCAACCAAATTGGTTCAAATTTTGGTCAAGTAATCTTCGACGAAGCCCGGACTTCGGTATTGCATTTCAGCTTGGTGGCTTAAAAATTAATTAATGACTTTGGTCATTAAAAATCGGAAAATTGTAAAAAAAAAAATAAAATGTATAAAACGATCCAAATTTACGTTTATCTTATTCTCCATCATTTGCTGATTCCAAAAACATATAAATATGTTATATTCGGATTAAAAACAAGCTCTGAAAAATAAATATATAAAAATTATTATCAAAATTAAATTGTCCAAATCAATTTAAAAACACTTTCATCTTATTCCTTGTCGGTTCCTGATTCCAAAAACATATAGATATGATATGTTTGGATTAAAAACACGCTCAGAAAGTTAAAACAAAGAGAGGTACAGAAAAGCGTGCTATCCTTCTTAGCGCAACTACTACCCCGCTCTTCTTGTCAATTTCACTGCCTTTGCCATGAGCGGTGGCCTGACGATGCTACGAGTAAAATGGCATTGCGTTCAGTTTCATTCTGTGAGTTCGACAGCTACTTGACTAAATATTGTATTTTCGCCTTACGCGACTTGTTTATATTTAGTCAAGTTTTGA
Organism: Littorina saxatilis; assembly: GCF_037325665.1. Classification (NCBI taxonomy): domain Eukaryota; kingdom Metazoa; phylum Mollusca; class Gastropoda; order Littorinimorpha; family Littorinidae; genus Littorina; species Littorina saxatilis. The sequence goes on from NC_090261.1 coordinate 47,774,761, forward strand.
CTAAATATTTTAACATCGAGGGGGAATCGAAACGAGGGTCGTGGTGTATGTGCGTGTGTCTGTGTGTGTGTGTGTGTGTGTGTGTGTAGAGCGATTCAGACTAAACTACTGGACCGATCTTTATGAAATTTGACATGAGAGTTCCTGGGTATGAAATCCCCGAACGTTTTTTTCATTTTTTTGATAAATGTCTTTGATGACGTCATATCCGGCTTTTCGTGAAAGTTGAGGCGGCACTGTCACGCCCTCATTTTTCAACCAAATTGGTTGAAATTTTGCTCAAGTAATCTTCGACAAAGCCCGGACTTCGGTATTGCATTTCAGCTTGGTGGCTTAAAAATTAATTAATGACTTTGGTCATTAAAAATCTGAAAATTGTAAAAAAAAATAAAAATTGATAAAACGATCCAAATTTACGTTTATCTTATTCTCCATCATTTGCTGATTCCAAAAACATATAAATATGTTATATTCGGATTAAAAACAAGCTCTGAAAATTAAATATATAAAAATTATTATCAAAATTAAATTGTCCAAATCAATTTAAAAACACTTTCATCTTATTCCTTGTCGGTTCCTGATTCCAAAAACATATAGATATGATATGTTTGGATTAAAAACACGCTCAGAAAGTTAAAACAAAGAGAGGTACAGAAAAGCGTGCTATCCTTCTTAGCGCAACTACTACCCCGCTCTTCTTGTCAATTTCACTGCCTTTGCCATGAGCGGTGGCCTGACGATGCTACGAGTAAAATGGCATTGCGTTCAGTTTCATTCTGTGAGTTCGACAGCTACTTGACTAAATATTGTATTTTCGCCTTACGCGACTTGTTTATATTTAGTCAAGTTTTGACTAAATATTTTAACATCGAGGGGGAATCGAAACGAGGGTCGTGGTGTATGTGCGTGTGTCTGTGTGTGTGTGTGTGTGTGTGTGTGTGTAGAGCGATTCAGACTAAACTACTGGACCGATCTTTATGAAATTTGACATGAGAGTTCCTGGGTATGAAATCCCCGAATAATTTTTTTCATTTTTTTGATAAATGTCTTTGATGACGTCATATCCGGCTTTTCGTGAAAGTTGAGGCGGCACTGTCACGCCCTCATTTTTCAACCAAATTGGTTGAAATTTTGCTCAAGTAATCTTCGACGAAGCCCGGACTTCGGTATTGCATTTCAGCTTGGTGGCTTAAAAATTAATTAATGACTTTGGTCATTAAAAATCTGAAAATTGTAAAAAAAAATAAAAATTGATAAAACGATCCAAATTTACGTTTATCTTATTCTCCATCATTTGCTGATTCCAAAAACATATAAATATGTTATATTCGGATTAAAAACAAGCTCTGAAAATTAAATATATAAAAATTATTATCAAAATTAAATTGTCCAAATCAATTTAAAAACACTTTCATCTTATTCCTTGTCGGTTCCTGATTCCAAAAACATATAGATATGATATGTTTGGATTAAAAACACGCTCAGAAAGTTAAAACAAAGAGAGGTACAGAAAAGCGTGCTATCCTTCTTAGCGCAACTACTACCCCGCTCTTCTTGTCAATTTCACTGCCTTTGCCATGAGCGGTGGACTGACGATGCTACGAGTATACGGTCTTGCTGAAAAATGGCATTGCGTTCAGTTTCATTCTGTGAGTTCGACAGCTACTTGACTAAATATTGTATTTTCGCCTTACGCGACTTGTTAATCTATTCATTTATCAGTTTATTTACGTATTTGTCTATCTGTTTCAGGTAAGTCCTATGTAGTCATGTCAGATCGCAAAAATCATTTAATTACTTCGACGTTGGATGCACTTGCTTAGCACAGAACCTCCTAGCCAACAATAACAATTTTTTTTTAAATCTTTGAAGAATTCCGCTACTTTTAACATAAGACCTGGCGTCATACAATTATTTGAAAATGTAAGAATTAGAGCAAAGAAAACCAAATTATGAGATTTTGAAAATATCAAAACTACTGAAAGAAAGAAAACAAAAAAACCCCGTATTTGATCAGATTTGTAACATTTTAGAATGACTGCGAAAAACTGTTCTAAACAGTTATGAATTGTTCAACAAATTAACTTTACTTCAACGCACTGGTTTAATTGGAATTAGAAAATGTTGTAATTACTTCTCTTGTTTGGAGATTTTGAACGAATAAAAAACTAATGCACCCGGTGGGAGACTTTGAAAATGTTACAATTACTGCAAAGAACAGGCGAGGTACAAATTTTCAAATTACAAAAAAATAAAATACTGCATAGAACTAACGTTGTGAAATTTTGAAAATGCTAAAGATTGAACATTCATGACGCTTTCACACAGAAAGGTTCCAGAGTAATTTGTGCGATCAGTTCCGTCTTCGCTAGAGATTGACAACACAGGACATTTGAGCAAATAAAATATCTATACAAACGGGTGTCTCTCCCTTCTCATTTCCATGTTCCAACTTTTGGTTTTGTCTGTTTGTTTGTTTGTTTGTTTGTTTGGTTGTTTGTGTGAGTTTGTTTCTTGTTTCTTCTTTGCTCTTCTCTTGTTTGTTTTACGTTTGTGATTTTTGAGAAGGCATTGTTAAAGTTCTTTGTCATAATTGCTATCCTTGTACCTGTAGTTCTTAAACATTTGATGGATGTCAAGATGATTTATATCGACATTCTGGCGTTTGTGCCAAAACCCGGGGGGACTTCCTTGTTCCAGTCTGTCTGTGTGTCTGTATGTGCTTTTCTTCTCCTCCTCGTTTTTGCTTGAAGCTGCGCAGGTGAATTATTTCAACATTCTTTTGTGAAAAAAATACTGGAAATTTTTTTTTAAAAACTAAGGATTTCCCTTGTCCTATTTGTCTGCCCATTCGCCTGTTTATCTGCGTGTCTGTCTGTCTGTCCATCCCTCTGTTTCCGTCTTCTTCCCCGTATTCTCCTCTTTCTTATTCTGCCAGTTTTGTTGCTGTCTGTTTTCTGCATTTTATGCATGAGTTTCGGCGCCTTTTCTACGACACTTTCAATTTAACCCCAAACAAACGCAAAATGCTTTCAAAACAGACGCAAGGATCCATCGCTGTTGTCTGCGGCCGCGCCTGTCTATTGTGCTACATTTAATTCTTTTCTTTTCCCTCTTTTTACGCTCTGCCATGTCGGTATTTTTCTGAAAAGTCATTTATCATCGTTACACGGTTGTTGTGAGAGAGAGAGAGAGAGAGAGAGAGAGAGAGAGAGAGAGAGAGAGAGAGAGAGAGAGAGAGAGACAGAGAGAAAGAGAGACAGAGACAGAGACAGAGAGAGAGGGGGGGAGAGGGAGAGAGAGAGAGGGAGGGAGAGAGAGAGGGGGAGGGAGAGAGAGAGAGAGAGAGAGGGAGAGAGAGAGAGGGAGGGAGAGAGAGAGAGGGAGAGAGAGAGGGATAGAGAGAGAGAGAGAGACAAGACAAGACAAGACAAGACAAAATCTTTATAATCGAGGGTAATAGATAAGCAAGAATATATGCTTCTTTACATCCAGCCCTCGCCCTAAGATAGAGTCAACAGAAAGAAAGAGAGAGAGAGAGAGAGAGAGAGAGAGAGAGAGAGAGAGAGAGAGAGAGAGAGAGAGAGAGAGAATGAGAGAGAGAATGAGATAGTCAGAGAGAGAGAGAGAGACAGAGACAGAGACAGAGAGACAGAGATAATTGAATTGAATTGAACTTTATTTAACAAGGATTAAGATTTAAGGCTACGCCTTTTCTTACAATCTGTCCTTGGGACGCACAGACACACAATGATAAAATTGAAAACTTAAAAATTAAAAAGTTAAAAAGTTTACCAACAAAAGGAGGTCAGAAAACTTCAGCACGTGATGATAAAGATGACGATGACGATGACGATGATGATGATGATAATGATGATGACGAGCATACATATGTGGTTATTCATAAAATAAAATGCATGCTATGCAAGTAATTATAAGTACAAGCTGGTAGCAATCGAACATGATTGTAGCAATAGTACAACAAAAATATGTTCAGAATATACAATGCACAGCATATCTTAGGCGTAATACTAAATGTGGTAAATCAAAACGCGTTAAACTACTCAGAGAGAGAGAGAGAGAGAGAGAGAGAGAGAGAGAGAGAGAGAGAGAGGGAGAGAGACAGAGAGTTTGTGGCTGATGTTAGTTCGGCCAAAGATCTTGTAGGGTACGCGGCGTAGCCTACAAGATCTTTGGTTCGGTCGAAGGGAATTATGTATGAGGGGAGCTTGGGGTGGTAAGGGTTGGGCAGTACTTAGGAGCAAACAGACAGGATTCTAGAGAGAGTAGGGGAAGTACTTGGAATGGGGCGGGGAACATCGGGAGAAAAATTAGGCGGAGGAGGGAGGGGCGGGGGGGGG
>NC_090261.1:47784121-47861621 GCF_037325665.1 Littorina saxatilis
GCACTAAAAAGCACCCGCACAGATTAAAAATAAAATAACTCAATAGACTATTCGCTGTATGGTACATGCATATCACTCACAAAACCAGACATGCACATCAACTTGACTGTCCACAAAACCACACACAGAAACTCAGCGACATGACTGTCTTCATGATCCTCGTTTATTCTTACACCACCCTGCCCTCAGCCCTGTCTCCCGACATTCCGTCTGATCACGTCACTTCCCTAGCCCAAGCATGAGCATGCGCGGTCAACCTGTCGCTTCCGGTTGACATCACTTCCGTTCGTAAGCCGGTGACACGAGAATGAAGCACGAGAATATAGTACTAATAGTAGTAACAGTAGAAGATGAATTTTCTGGTCGGAAGAAGTTTTGATGCGAGTTGAGGGTATTTGAGATGGATAATAGTGCACCTCTTTTTATTTTTTTTATTTTTTTTTGCCAGCCATACCAAATACTGAGCGGAGACTGAGCTCTTTGCGCAGTGAACTTGTCACTGTCTGTTTTCATTGACAGTAGTATGATAATGGCAAATAATGTCACTGCACGATGATAAGCAGTACTATCAGAAACAGCTGCAGCTGATACTTTTTTCCTGACAGAAAAATCGAAATTTGATAGGATTTATCCATGATATTGCTACCCTATTTTTACCCTTGCATGCTTCTTGAGTACTGATCTAGTGGTTTAATTCCAGAGCCGTAGACAAATCTTCCGTAAAATTGCAAAAAGAACAAAAAGGACACTTGATAAAAAACAGAAAACACATTTAAATAAAATGTGAGAGAATATATTGTATCATTCCACAAACAGTCACGCTGAGTTGCACTGCATACATGAACATATATCTTTCTTCCATCCATATATTTTTCTGACTCATATGACATATTTTACTGACAGTTAAACATTGTTACATTTATTACATTTAGTCAAGTTTTGACTAAATGTTTTAACATAGAGGGGGAATCGAGACGAGGGTCGTGGTGTATGTGTGTGTGTGTGTGTGTGTGTGTGTGTGTGTGTGTGTGTGTGTGTGTGTGTGTGTGTGTGTGTCTGTGTGTGTGTCTGTGCGTGTGTGTGTGTGTAGAGCGATTCAGAGTAAACTACTGGACCGATCTTTATGAAATTTTACATGAGAGTTCCTGGGTATGATATCCCCAGATGCTTTTTTCATTTTTTCGATAAATGTCTTTGATGACGTCATATCCGGCTTTTTGTAAAAGTTGAGGCGGCACTGTCACACCCTCATTTTTCAATCAAATTGATTGAAATTTTGGCCAAGCAATCTTCGACGAAGGCCGGACTTCGGTATTGCATTTCAGCATGGAGGCTTAAAAATTAATTAATGAATTTGGTCATTAAAAATCTGAAAATTGTAATTAACATTCTTTTTTTAAACGATCCAAAATTACTTTTATTTTATTCTCCATCATGTTCTGATTCCAAAAACATATAAATATGTTATATTCGGATTAAAAACAAGTTCTGAAAATTAAAAATATAAAAATTATGATTAAAATTAAATTTCCGAACTCGTTTTAAAAACAATTTCATCTTATTCCTTGACGGTTCCTGATTCCAAAAACATATAGATATGATATGTTTGGATTAAAAACACTCGCAGAAAGTTAAAACGAAGAGAGGTACAGTAAAGCGTGCTATGCAGCACAGAGCAACCGCTACCGCGCTAAACAGGCTCGTCCCGTCACTTTCACTGCCTTTTGCACTAGCGGCGGACTACGGTCATTGTGAAAAAATGCAGTGCGTTCAGTTTCATTCTGTGAGTTCCACAGCTTGACTAAATGTAGTAATTTTGCCTTACGCGACTTGTTTTTGGTTTGGTTTGGTTTTGTCTCGAAAACCATAATACAGTTTGTGTTTAGTTATCATGAAGTAAAATTAAACCACCACCACCAAAACAACAACAACAACAACAACAACAACAACAACAACAACAACAACAACAACAACAACAACAACAACAACAACAACAACAACAACAACAACTGAAAAAGGATCAAAACAAAAGTACGTTTCTCAATATCTAAGCTTTCAGTCGTAAGTAAAATGGTTGCTGGGTTTGTGCATAATTTGTCCTTCAATGGAAGTTTTTATACCTATAACGAGTTCTGTGAAAAGTATCAAATCAGAACAAATGTTTTGAGTTATTTAGGATGCGTGGAAGCAATCAAAAAATATATAAAAACGTTTAATATTGTTTTGGAGAATAATAGTATGATTGATAGTATATAAGGAGCAACATTTTATTATGAAAAACTACTACAGGATGGAAAGCGTCCAAATTGTTGTACAAAATGGGAAGGTAAATTAGAAGGCGATATTGATTGGAAATTATGTTTTAAATATATAACGAACATTTCTGAAGTGAAACTTAAATGGTTTCAAATTCGAGTATTACATAGGATTTTGGCAACAAATGTGATATTAAAACAAATGGGAGTAGTAGAAGACGTGATGTGCCATTTATGCCGAGACGAGAGGGATAGTATTCAACATTGTTTGTGGGCATGTCAATATGTACAGTCATTTTGGAATGATTTGTTAAACTATGTTAAAAATGAATGTCACAATGTTGAGAACATATTTTTTAGTGAAAAGTTTATTTTGTTTGGTATTGATCAATATTTCAAAAGTAGTACAGTTTTTGATTTTATAATATTAAATGCCAATTTTTTATTTACAAGTGTAAGTATGCAAAAGCTGTTCCTACAATGGCTGCATTTAAAAGAGATCTGAGAAAAAGGTATTTGGTAGAAGAATATTTAAGTAAAATTAATTTTACATATAATAAATTTCTCCTGGAGTGGTACCCATTTAAACCTCTGATATTGTCAAATGATTGATTGTCTTTCTGATTGAGCTTGTAGGGATGAAATTTGGTTTTGGAGTTAATAGGAGGTTAAAGATGTTTTTCATTTTAGACTTGAACATAAACATTGTCTGTATATTTTGCAGCAGCTTAACGGAGAACAGGACTTGGTGGTATGAGTAGTTTTACAAAATAATCAAATAGAAACATAAACAAGTCGCGTAAGGCGAAAATACAATATTTAGTCAAGTAGCTGCCATTTTTCAGCAAGACCGTATACTCGTAGCATCGTCAGTCCACCGCTCATGGCAAAGGCAGTGAAATTGACAAGAAGAGCGGGGTAGTAGTTGCGCTAAGAAGGATAGCACGCTTTTCTGTACCTCTTTTTGTTTTAACTTTCTGAGCGTGTTTTTAATCCAAACATATCATATCTATATGTTTTTGGAATCAGGAACCGACAAGGAATAAGATGAAAGTGTTTTTAAATTGATTTGGACAATTTAATTTTGATAATAATTTTTATATATTTAATTTTCAGAGCTTGTTTTTAATCCGAATATAACATATTTATATGTTTTTGGAATCAGCAAATAACGGAGAATAAGATAAACGTAAATTTGGATCGTTTTATAAATTTTTATTTTTTTTTACAATTTTCAGATTTTTAATGACCAAAGTCATTAATTAATTTTTAAGCCACCAAGCGGAAATGCAATACCGAAGTCCGGGCTTCGTCGAAGACTACTTGACCAAAATTTCAACCAATTTGGTTGAAAAATGAGAGCGTGACAGTGCCGCCTCAACTTTCACGAAAAGCCGGATATGACGTCATCAAAGACATTTATCGAAAAAAAGAGAAAAACGTTCGGGGATATCAATCCCAGGAACTCTCATGTAAAATTTCATAAAGATCGGCCCAGTAGTTTGGTCTGAATCGCTCTACACGTACGCACGCACGCACGCACGCACGCACGCACACACACACACACACACACACATACACCACGACCCTCGTCTCGATTCCCCCCTCTACGTTAAAATATTTAGTCAAAACTTGACTAAATATAAAAAGGAGACGAAGAGCTTGTTTACATAATTTAGAAATTTATTGAATATGGGCTGTGTGAGTGTATGCTTTAGTGTGTTTTTTTTTATTTTTTATTTTTTAATTATTTTTTTGAATGTGCATAGTTTTGTATGGTTGATGTTATTTTATGTTGCTGTCTGATGTTGATGTCGTGTACCAAAAAGAAATAAAAACGTGTAAAAAAAAAATATATATATATATAATAATTTGTCCTTCTTCATTGTCGATGCGAAATTTAAAATAAGAAAGAAGAAGAAGAAGAAGAAGAAGAAGAAGAAGAAGAAGAAGAAGAAGAAGAAGAAGAAGAAGAAGAAGAAGAAGAAGAAGAAGAAGAAGAAGAAGAAGAAGGACAACAACAACAACAACAACAACAACAACAACAACAACAAGAGGAAGAAGAACAAGGAGAACAAGAAGAACAAGAACAAGATCAAAAACAAGAACAAGAAGAAAAAAAACATCAAGACAAAACAATGTTCAGTGACTGGAAGAGCCCGAAAACAAACATGTCCCAAAACATCACAACACTGCTGGAAAACAACAAAAAACACAAAACCAAACAAATACACATTCCAGTGAAAGCTTGACACGGACGGATGCTATTCGCCAGCATTTCTTGTACTTACCTTCCGTGCAATCGGAGATTACTGCACTGTGAATACTCTTGCCCTTTGGTGCGTAGACCTCATTCTGCATCGGTAGAGCTGAACACAGATTGACTGGATCTCTTGGAGAAAGTATGAAGCACAGCACGATTTTTTTTGCACAAACCAAACAGTTAACTTTTAAGTGTTCGTTTGGCGGTGTCCATTGTAATTACAAAGCGATTGGATCTAGGTATTGGAGCCGCTGCACCATAACAATGGTGTTGATTGTTATCAATGCTATTATCAAAAATTGAGAAGGCTTTGGTGTCAATCTTGATTTTAGAGCGTTTTGCTCTGACTCAGTGCCTATGAGGTCGTTTGTCACAGTTTGTCCTACATTTGTTTAGTAGTAAAATAACAGGTGGTGACGCGCTGAAACATAAGTTTGTTGGCAAACCACAGAAACAAATGCAATCTAGCAAACGAACACGAAGTGCAAGTACCAAGTGTTAGAACCAGTTGTGTCGCCAGGTACATTTCCTTTTAGCATCATCAAACTTATCTTGTTTTAGTTATGGTCCTTGCATGACCCCCCCCCCCCCCCACCCCCCATACCCAGATTTCTATTACTTAAAAAAAGAAATCAAGAATCAATCAGTGTAAAAAGGTACTTGACGCTGAATGACCTGCAATGTACAATTCTGACACAAAAGCAATATACCAATGGACACATTGACCATAGTCTGTTCATGTCAAACTAGTTGTATTAAGAAAAAAGTCTATTTTTGACGTTTTAGCAATTTCTTAAGCTCTGAATGTAAGGAGTATTTTGTTTTCATTCACTTAATTTCACCTCACTTTAATTCACACACACACACCCACACACACACACACACACACACACCCACACACACACACATACACACACACACACCCACACACACACACACACAAAAAGACACAGACATGAAACCCAAATAAGGAGACATCACACACTTCAAATGCACGGCATCGTCAAGTCAAAGTTATGCTGAATCGCCCAAAACGCTAAGTCTGATGCCGCTTATGAGTAATCAAATGCTTTTGTAAAAATCACCGTGGGTTTCAAATCTAAACTGGCAACAGAAAAACAAATTAAACTGGCATCAGAAACCACAGAATGCAGTGTCCTCGAGTCTTCGACCAGAAACACTCCGTGAACGCAGCGAGAAAAAAACCTCAGAGATTCTGTTCTGTCCACACATCCCGGAGACTGAAGAAGCCGTTTGCACTCGGACACAAGTTGATAGCACACCGAGTCTGAAGCATGGCCGTTTTAAAGCGTTTAATTTTCTGCTCTTTCTTTTGCTCCTCTTGTGTATGACCAGGCCGAAAGCAAACACGCCTCGGATCGAAATAAAGGTGTGAGGTGAAAAAGACAACCTGAAGGGGGATGAGGAAAAAAAAGAAAAAAGAAAAGAAAGAAAAACCACCAGCTCAGTGGACAAAATATGGCGATCGTTGAACAAAGGGCGCTGTTGAACGCATCCACCACGACACATGCACAGCTAAGGTGACGAAGAAAAAAAAGAAGAAAAAAAAAAGAAAAAGAAAAAAATCAGTAAGGGACCCCTAAAAAGTGAAATTTACACCACCGAGGCTTCATGCAGTTTGACGAAGCCCTGCTGCAACGAGGGCCACAAAGAACATGAAGAAGGGCTGTTCATTTTAATTTGCGCTTTGCTGGAGAAAACGCTCCCTGAAGTATATTTATTTCCGCGTCGGGCAGGCAAACACGTGGAAGGACAAGCGCCATTTTGTCCAAGACAAAAAAACATGACTGATCGGAGGGCGTGAACGCGACTGAATGAATTGTCACGCTGCCCTTCCATCATGCGTACGAACGACAAAAAGATTGTCCGAGGGGCGACTTGGTTTACAAGACAAATGCGTTTTAGGGAGAGTTGGGACTTGGCACAGAGAGGGAAAGAAGTCGTCGGAGATAGTTTTCCCTCGCCCCCAAAGTGGTGGCGAAGGAAAATAAGAAGGTTGCCGCAATGAATGGCGGATTGGGTAAAGTGTTAATGACCGTGTAAAGTCACAATAGTGTATGAAGTGTACGGATTTTGGGGAGATTTATGCGTGTCGTCATTCCCCAAGAAGTGGCACTGTTTGTGTTGATTATAGTGTGCGCAGCAGCTGTAATACGCCCCCTCTCTTTGGCCGTAGGTGTTGGCACGGTTCTCCCCATAACTGTCTCTGTTCTCACCATACCTGACGCCCTTTTCTGGTTTCTGATATTGTGATCGTTGTTGCTGGAAACAGTATAATTATGGAGCAGAAGGTGAAAAAAAGATGAAGAAAGAACAAGCATGGGGAGGAGGAGGAGGAGGAGGAGGAAGAGGAAGAGGAGGAACTGTAGTGTTATTGTGGTATGAGTTTAGTAGTCGTGGTAGTAGGAGAAGTGGTGGTGGCGGGGGGGTGGTGGTGGTAGTAGTAGTAGTAGTAGTAATAGTAGTATTTGTAGCAGTAGTAGTAGTAGTCGTAGTAGTAGTAGTAGTAGCAGTAGTAGTAGTAGTAGTAGTAGTAGTAGTAGTAGTAGTAGTAGTAGTAGTAGCAGCAGCAGCAGTAGTAGTAGTAGTAGCAGTAGTAGCAGTAGTAGTAGTAGCAGTAGAAAGAGTAGTAGTAGTAGCAGTAGCAGTAGTAGTATTAGTAGTGGTAGCAGTAGAAAGAGTAGCTGTGGTAGAAGCACAATACTTGATGACACGGAAGAGAAGGAAGAGATGAAGGAGAGGGAGGAGGGGGAACAGGATAGCTTCACATAATCAGAAGACACATTGTTTGCAGTTTTAGTTGAAGATCATTTTAGTTTATACAACAGCTCATGCGTACCTGTTTACGCATTTTGACTGTGGTATATACATCGTCAACCAAAGAGTGAAAACAAAAAAATACTTCATAGCGCGTTAACGAGATTTTAGTAGAATGATGCTGTTCAAAATGTACAGACTATGCGATCGTTTGCTTTTGTTAAGTGGTCGTGCGTCGTCCATTCACATTTCCAAATCAGACGAACAATGGCATAAAACCACAAAAAACACCGACAGATAATAGTGCAATTATTTCATCAGCAAAGACAAAACAGAAAATAACGAGGTCAAATTCCGATTCCCCTGTTTTCCAAACATTTTAAAAGCGACCGTTCTCCCTCCATTTTTGTTACTGTCAGAGCAGGAATCGATTCGGTGGTGAGCCTAACAAACCCCTCGGTTCGTGCCAAGTGATAAAAAACAAAAAGCACGTACTGTCAGGATCTATTTACCTTCCCGTTCTGCTTTGCATCCCTCTGTTTGGCCGCCATTCGTCTTCATTATGTGCACTTCCGCTTCCTGTTTGTTGCGCATGTCAACTGCAGACTCACACTCCCTCGCTCTTTGTCGAAGTCGTCTCTGTCTGTGTGTCTGTGTTGATATCTTTCCGTTTCTGTCTGTCTCAATCTGTCTTTTTCTCTGTGTGTCTGTGTGACTGTGTGTCTGTGTGACTGTCTGGTTGACTGGCTGTCTGGATGTCTCTCTTTCTGTCTCTCTCTCTGTCTCGGTGTCCCAGTTTCAAACAGTTTAATTGAAAAGGCTGAATGTGGTTGGTTTTCTTTATATCTTTATTTTTGTTTTTAACAAAACTTATTTAAGGTTGGCTGTTTGGTCGGTACCGGTTAAATGGTTGATGGACTGATTGTTTAAATTGGACTGGTTAAATGGAAAATTAGTAATTTTGTATTTATTGTTATTGTCTGAAAAGCCTTCCTTCTTGCTTCATATGATCAATGACCTGAGTCTTCTGTTGAGCCTCTCATCCAGTTTGCCCAAAAGTCAAAAAGCCTTCACTGTTGTTTGGCCGAAACAAGGAGTAGGCAGTAACGACAAAGACAAACCAAATGAGCTCTTGTATGCAGGGATGTTGCTAGGATTTATTTTCTGCGGCAAATCTACCAAAATGGCCATACAAGTGTTTTTTCCAAGTTCGAAGTTCGAAGTTCAAAGGCGAAGTTCGGGAGGAATTTTTCTGCGAGTACGAAGATTTGATTAATGACCTCCATACGCGCAACTGACACTCACACCCTCTATCCAACAAGTGTCTGGAACTGTTTAGATAAGCAGTAGTATGGTGGTATCTCTGATTACTGGACGGAGAAAAAAGGGGAAGTCACTGTTTCGTTCATTTGTGTCTTCGTGTGAAATTGGAGACGGCCTGTAAATTAGCCTGTGGGCATAGGGAAGCTGGGTGTTGATAACTAAAGATAACAGACTAGGAGGAAGACTGGCTGGAGCACATAGCAGACATTCTTTCAAAACTGCGGCTTTTTCAAGGCAGGCCTTTTGACCAGCTTGACCTATATTTTCTGGGCCCTTGCAAAAGGAAACAAGCAAAGTGGAACGATACAAACTTAAACATTTCATTATTTTTTTTTATAGAAACGTGTTCACGAATCAAACAGCCAGCATCCAACCAGCCGGACAAATAAGAAGACAGTCATAATTATAGACATAGGCAGACGGAAAAAGAGACATACAGAGAGCCAGATTGGAAAGGAAACACAGCTACAGACAATAACAAAAGAAAGAAATGAAAGAATCACACAACGACACACACACCCGTAGCGACACACAGACAGACAAGATACACAAGAGAGGCAGGACAGGAGACAGCTATACAGTTCAGAGACATCCTGCTTGCTGCCGCGCGGGCAGAGAAAATGTTCCCTCTTTATCTTCACCGCGCTGGCAGCAAAACCCCTCACGCGGAGGTGTTTTCAGACAGGCCAGACACAGGTTGTATACGACAACATCAAAAAACAAACAAGCTTCAATCGCAGACCTACTCACTCAACCTTACCCAAACCCAAAGTGCCCGCCGCCACACACCCTTCATCACTCACACAACCACTACAACTCTAGTATCACTGTTCAGTAGTTCCACATGGATGCCTGGTGTCCGTGCGCATTGTTCAGGGTCTAAGGACCTCCAGACAGATCGGACAACTGGCTGATGGGCCAAGCAGGTTTACAAACACCCAACAATCGCCACCGGACACAGTTTGTTACGCGTGCCTTACGTCATCAGTTTTCTTGCGTGCCTCGTGAGGTCACGGCCGAGGTCGCGTGAAAGGTCAGCCGTGGTTTGGCGACAGGTTGACGGGGGTGGGTGTGCCTGGCCGGGTAGCTTCGGGGTAGGTTTGGGAAGAAGGTAAGTAACCGCGTTGACGGGTGGTCTTAGAGAGAGAGAGAGAGAGAGAGAGAGAGAGAGAGAGAGAGAGAGAGAGAGAGAGAGAGAGAGAGAGAGAGAGAGACTGAGAGAGAGAGAGAGAGACAGAGACAGAGACAGAGACAGAGACACACAGACAGAGAACTCGAACTCGAAAACTTTATTACCGAGGGATGATAGCAGAGACACAGAGAGACAGAGACAGAGAGACAGACTGAGAGACAGAGAGAGACAGACATACAGAGAGAGAGAGAGAGAGAGAGACAGAGAAAGAGACAGAGACAGAGAGAGTCAGAGTCAGAGACAGACGCAGAGAGACAGATAGAGACAGAGAGAGAGAGAGAGAGAGAGAGAGAGAGAGAGAGAGAGAGAGAGAGAGAGAGAGAGAGAGAGAGAGAGAGAGAGAGAGAGAGTTCAGTTTGCGTTGCAAAGAGTGTATATTGGAGCGTTGCTCTGATTCTTTTCGAGCCAAGAGACAGGGATGTTTGAAAGGTGGGAACAATTCCAGACGGACAGCAGACGACCGCGCATGGATGGATGCTTGTTCATTCATGCAGACATGCGCAAACTTTGCCCAGTAAATTTGTTTCTTACGGTTTTAGCTATGATTGGTCCATTCATTCATTCAAAACCAAATGTCACATTGTTAGACCCAGCAATGCGATGAGCTTGCTGGCTTGAAGAAATCACCAGAACAGCGTGACTTCATTCACACGACCAATATGTCAAATAGCATACCCAACACGCAGAACCTCAAGACCAACAACATAGTGAAATTCCTGTAAACCATAAACACTATCCTCTCTGTCTGTGCTGCCCACCTTAAAAACAAGTACCCAAAACACACAAAAGAATCTCAAAACCAGGCTGACAGGGTTGTTCCAAGAGGTCAGAAAGCACAAAAGACACGTGCGCCACGTAATCTTCTTAACACCATTCTCCATCGATCAATTATAGATGCTGACAGCCAAATGATGGCCGGCCCAAGAAAACAGGCCAAAAGAGGAGAGGAGAAAACAAAAGACTGAGAGCCCAGGAATGGGTTGAAGTGGGGGGCCAGCGGCTCCTGTTTCATCGTCTTTTAGATTTAATCCGATCTCCGGAAAGTCTTTTTCTCGCTCTCTCCAGACCCCAAAAGCAGCTAGGGCAGCGCTAACTGCTGTAAAGACGAGAGAAGTGTTTTGAGGGTCCGGATCAGCACTTGACATTGTTGTGAAGGCTATATACTGCGAGGGCGTGAAGGTCGAGGTAGGGGGTGGTGGGGTGGAGTAGGGGGCAAGGTTGGTGTTGTTGGTGGTAGTGTTGTTGTTGTTGTTGTTGTTCTGGTGGTGGTGGTGGTGGTTGTATTGGTGGTACGTCTGTGTTGTGTATATAGGTGGTGCGGAAGCACACACGCGTTGGTTATTGTCGTTGTTGTTCCGTAATTGCTATTGTTGTTTTGGTGGTGGGGAAGGTGGTGATGGCTGTGGTAGTGAATGTTTGGGTAGCTGAATCCCTCTACGTCTGTATGTTGACAGCGACACTAAAAAATAACAATTAAAGTATTCTTAAATATTGGTTTGATTTATCGGTTATCTGAAAGCAGCCTTCTCTTTGCCATGTTTGTTATAATATTGGTAATGAGATAACAAACATTGAATTTCAGTGCTGGTTCACAATCTTCACATTGCTTCTGGCGCAAAGGGCTTTTAGTCTGCTGATTGTGAACCTAGCCACATAGAGGCAAGCAGGAAGACGGACAAACGGACAGACACACAGACGGACAGACACACAGACGGACAGACATACAAGCAGAGAGCCCTCGTTACCCACCTTGGCTGTATTCTTTTCCCTCCCTTACATTCTTCCTCTCTTCTCCTGTTTACGTACACAATACACCCAACCCTCTCTCTTATTCCTCCCGTTTTACCTACATACAACATGTAACATTCACAGTATTGCTTCAAACCAAACTATGATGGCCTTTTCTTCTTCTTTTTCCTCCTCCATCCTTACCCCCTTTCCCGATCCTCTCCATCCTTACCCCCTTTCCCGATCCTCTCCATCCTTACCCCCTTTCCCGATCCTCTCCATCCTTACCCCCTTTCCAGATCCTCTCCATCCTTACCCCCTTTCCCGATCCTCTCCATCCTTACCCCCTTTCCCGATCCTCTCCATCCTTACCCCCTTTCCCGATCCTCTCCATCCTTACCCCCTTTCCTTCACTATTCCTTGTATTTTTCTCCAGCTTTCACGGCTGTCGAAAAAGATTAGCGAAAACTAGATGGAGGCTGAGGGAGGAGGAAGGGGGGATGGAGGATCCAAACTAAATGCGATTAGGGAGGGGGGAGGGAGGAGGGGGGGGGGGTGGAGCCCAAACTCTGTCGCCAGCCGAGTCCGGCCACAACAATAGGCTTCTGCTGGCACGGAAATATGATAGTGTGGAATTATTCCTCAGATTTGCGCAAATTGTTATTTCTATTATGGTGGGGGTCTTGCAATCGACGCGGGGATATGTTCCGTGGTGCCTCTAAAGGGTGTATGTGTGTGGGGGCGGATTTAGTTTTCTATCGTGTGTTTTTTTTCCTTTGTGGGAGGTAGGGTAAAAGTTGCAGTAAAGTTAGGCTGGTGTCTTGAATGTGTGTGTTATGTTAGGTTTGTCGTTCTTCGTAACGGACCTTTCATTGGATCCATGTGACAATTTTGCTGAATGAACAGGAGCATAGACAGGCGAAAGAAGACACGGAGAAAACGCTACCTAAGGGCACAAACATATCCGTAAGATCAACTACATATTGTTTACATATAAAGTTCAACAGCCCAATAGACAGACCATCCAACTGACCTACAGACAGACAGCCATACAGACAGACAGACAGACAGACAGACAGACAGACAGACAGACAGAACGACAGAACGACAGACAGACAGACAGAATGACAGACATACAGACAGACAGACAGACCAACCGACAAACAGACCGATTAACCATTAGACACACAGACATACAGACACATGCACACAAGAGATGCAGAAGTCGTCCACAATTGACCATTTCTTTCGCGGTCATGCACTTTGCGTCCAGACACATCGTTGTCAGAAAGCGTCATAAACTCATTGACTTTTACACTCACGAGACCTCATTTCCTGCAATAAACTACTGACACACTACCGTCAACTTTTGACATCGCCGTTAACACAAGGTCTCTTACCCTTAATCACCCAACAGTAATTACGCACGGGTCATCAAAAACAACTTTCAAGACATGTTACCACCTCAGCACGAATAACCTCAGCTCATCCCCACCCCTGGACTTCAAGCTGTTTTGCAATCTGGAGTTCCCTAAAGTCCCACACACCCACTGAATTACAAGTCTGTGCTCCTACCACCAACCTGTTTTAGCGTTGGCCTATCTCCGTGTATCACGAAGGTGTAGACGCGAGATAACGATCTGGAACTGTGATAACGTGGATCGAGTCTTCACAGTAAAATCTCTTCACAGAAAGACCTGTGATAGCGGTGTCTTCACGGTGAGATTCGCCAAGACACTCCTCCTCAGTCCCGACAAGGTGGTCGTGGAAGATGACAGCGGGGGAGTGATGATTAAAGGAGGACCGTTGCGTGGTATTAAATGATAGGGACGGGGGTTGGGGAATAGTGTAGATGAAGGGCCCGGTGTCACGATTTCATCTTTCGCCTGTGTACATATTTCCCCCTCGACATATACTCAAGACTGAAATGTTGTTTCCTGGTAAAATTAAGAAGTGAAATTATTTATGGACGAAAAGCATGTCAGTTTCTTGCATGTGAAGAAAATTGGTGGTAAAATTTAATAGATTTCACCCCCAAAATCGATTTCTTCGAAAACGTGTACTGAGTGGTTACGTCCCTTGAGTAAGCAGGAAAACATTTTAGGATGAATCAAATTTCTAAGTTAAATAAAACAAATTGGTTGGACAAATTTGGCCCCATGAATGTAAGGTACACAA
This sequence comes from Littorina saxatilis, assembly GCF_037325665.1. NCBI lineage: Eukaryota > Metazoa > Mollusca > Gastropoda > Littorinimorpha > Littorinidae > Littorina > Littorina saxatilis. The sequence goes on from NC_090261.1 coordinate 47,797,839, forward strand.
GGTCGCTCGCTCATCAGTACTATCGAAGGGTGTTTTTTTGTTCAGTGTAGAGTTTATACTAGATCAACGAGGCCGAGAAGCGAAATATCAACACGGCGAAAGATGAAAACGTCACACCGGTGTGTGTGTGAGGGGTGAGGGGTGGGGACGGTGGTGATGGTAAAGCGGCGTTAGTCGCTATAGGTGGGTGAGGGTGGGGAGGGGTTGGAGTTTCTTGGCGATCAAGGTGATCAGTCATTGATACAGATCTTTGACTTTCTCTGATACATTGAAATCATTTCTCCTTACTCCTTTGGTCCCGAGGTTTAGTGACGGGTGATGGCCTGATAACTAATTGATTTTTGATAGTGACACGAGAAAACACCAATTTGTAGCTTAAGACATTGTTAGCTGTCTAATGTATACGTATCATCATTTTTAGGGAAAGACATTTGCTTCGACGCCTATCTATAATACAAAAGCGTGTTCAACACTAATCTAATTTGGCCAACCCTGTTTTCGTTCTTACGGACATGCATGTGCGCGACAATTGTGTCCATTTGAATTCTGATGTCCGAAGCATGACGGCACAGTCACTGACGTGTAAAATAAGTCCCCGGTTCCAAAGTGATTGAAGAACAACTTAATCAACCAGCCCGCCAACAAACTAATCAACGGGGGGAAAAACCCACTTACAGACAGAGACGCTGGCAGTCACGAAGGCAGGGAGATAAAGAAAGCTTACTTGAAAAATGAACCCTGTTTATTGGATTTTGTTCTTCAGAATATAGCAATTTGCACCAAATACTGACTGTTGTTGCCTTGTCATATAATGTTAGCTGAAAAGCCTCTTACCGAAAGGAATATAATTTATTACAGCTACAGTGTGAAAGTGTAGACCAACTTGCTCCCATAACGGGATAAAATCAAGTGATCATGGTGAAGGTGGGGTTTCGGGTAGCGTTTGCTGTACAGAATTCTGTACATGATTTTATCCCTATTTTTCAACCTCGTAGCCCCGGAAAGTCATAAATAGACCACAGCTTTAAACCATTTATTTATGTACCTGTATGCTTGCATGACTGCAGCGTGTGTAAGTAAGTGTGAGTGTGAGAGAGAGAGAGAGAGTGTGTGTGTGTGTGTGTGTGTGTGTGTGTGTGTGTGTGATTCTGTCTCTCTGTCTCTCTGTCTCTATTGCTCTCTGTTCTCTCTCTCTCTCTCTCTCTCTCTCTCTCTCTCTCTCTCTCCCCTCTCTTTCACACACACACACACTCTCTCTCTCTCTCTGCCACAGAACAAGACAAGGGCGACACCACCGATATAAGAAAAAAATGCAGCGCATGGCACGCTGGGATAGAGGACGCAGCGCCACCTATTGTTGTCGGAGACAGCCGAGACAGTCGAGACCACACAGGCGCGCCGAGACCAGTCCCGCCCCTCCCCGCTGCGACTGGCGACTGATGTCACTTCCTTTCACGTCATTATTTTCAAAAACAACAAAATTATATGCAAAGGGTTTTGAAAAGCAACATATATCACATTACATTCGATCGTAAGTAAAGATTGCTGGAGAATTTGAGATGGTATTTCAGATCAGGGGTCGGTGAGTGATTGGAAAATGGTTTCATTTTCTGAAAGAAGAGTTTTTCGTGATCTCGGCTTGAAATTGCGACACTTCTGCTGGATATAACTAAACACGATTTCGTGTTCAAATAGCACTTACTTTCAGACTATTCCTGGGATGCCCTTTTATCGTACTTATTAGCTGACTCCGTGAGAAAATGAACATAATAGTCTGGTGCTTTTGTAAGACGTCGAAGAAAGACTGAAACAAGTATACATTAGAAAGAAAAAGAACAAAAGAAGACCAAAAGAAGAAAAGAGACCTCGTTATTCAAGCTGGAAGAATGAAAGCTAAGGAACACTAACAACGACGACCGCCACCACGACAATGAGACGACGAAGACGATGACGACGAAGGATGTGAACGAGAGCTATTGCGGAAACGACGACGATAACAAAAGCAAAAATCAAAAGCACGACGAGGATGGCAAAGATGAAGCTTACGAAGTGATTCGAACAGGACAAAAAAATGATCATCGACATTAATTAGTTTAATTCTAAAAGCACGCTTACGAAATCCCGCAAATCAATAAGAATACTTTAATATACGAAAATCCCGAAAAAGTCCACAAATCAATGAGCTTATACTAATAAAAAATTTTACAAAAAATAAAAATAAAAACACGCTTAAAACATTCCACACCTCAGTTTAGCCGGCGTAGGATGGCTGATTAGGCAGAGGGTCTCCTATTCCCTCTGAAGAAACCGTTATGCGTCGCGACAGACAGGCGACAGGGAGGAGAATAGGAGCCCACCCCTCCCACCCACACACCTACCCCGTGACGACAAAACGTATCATTTGGTGCCCCCTCTAATTAACGTCTTCTCCAACGCCGGATTATTCCGCTGACTGTGTGGGCCTTTTTTTCAGCCGGTGTCTTGCTGGGAGGGTAAGCAAAGAGGACTCTCGATCTCCGGTTGGCGAAGAAGTTCTTGATTGGACTTTTTCAGGACTTTTTTTTTTTTAAGCAAAGATATGCTGTGAAATAGCTTTCTTGTAAAAGTGAAAACCATTGATTTTTGTTTTGTTTGGGTTTTAATTTTTGTTAGGAAAAAAGTAGCGAAGAAACCATTTTGGCAAAGTTTTCTTACGAGTTTAAACTTAAACAATATTGACACACCTACACTAATACACTTGAAAATGCTCTTTAAACTATGGTTATTCATTATATAAACGCAAACAAGACAATGCTTGTAGGTGACAGTGATCGAAGGTCTTCTGCGTTAGTCTCGGTTCTGTTCATCAACTTATTTTTTAACTCTCACATCATCCATACCGCCAGCAGACGAAACACGTACGAATTTAAAAACTAAACTATATGTAATCTAGCATATGAGTGCACGTCGACCTGCGCTATTCGCCGCTCTCAGGGGGCAAAAAGGTAGGACAGAAACGAAAACAAAGACGATGCGTGGAGAAGCTACAATAGACGAATTCCGCAAATACCTGACAAAAACCGTAGAACCCCCCTTTTAAGACCCCCCATTTTAAGACTCCCTCCTTTTTAAGACCCAATTTTCTCAAATTTATTTAGGTCTTACTGAAAGGGAGGTTCCACTGTAAATGGCATCCACTAGCGGAGGGGTGTGTCACCACACGTGCTCCTTGTCCCAGTGTCAACATTGTCAATTGCATGAAGTGCATTGACGGTTTTAACTTTATCCAATTATTATGAAATCGCTATACAGCCTGTTCCAAAAGAAACGCAACCAACCTGTTTGCAAAATCAAAGTGCAAAATTTATTTAGCAAATAATATTTCATGAAGTTACATACGTGACGACATAGGGACAACTCAAGTTTCAACTGAGCTGGCAAAACAGTAGAAAATAGCTGGTGGAGGACACATCCGTTATTAAACGCAGAAAAGACTGCTGCGTCAGAAAAGGGACATAAATTGCGCTTCAATTGAATTTGTCATTGTTTTCCACTTTTATTGTTAAACCTGTTTTGTTCCACATGTTGTGATTTGGAAAATAATGTACCAAAAATGAAATATGTAACTTCATGAAATATTATTTGCAAAAGAAACGCTGGTGGAGGACACATCCGTTATCAAACGCAGAAAAGACAGCTGCGTCAGAAAAGGGTCATTGTTTTCCACTTTTATTGTTAAACCTGTTTTGTTCCACATGTTGTGATTTGGAAATGTACCAAAAATGAAATATGTAACTTCATGAAATATTATTTGCGAAATAAATTTTGCACTTTGATTTTGGAAACAGGTTGGTTGCGTTTCTTTTGGAACAGGCTGTATATACCAGTTTATACAAGTAGCGCTATACTTACTATAAAATCTCATACCGTGCCGCCCAATAGATTATTCACAAGAAAAATTATCCAGTTATTATGAGATCCCCATATACCAGTTTATACAAGTAGCGCTTTACTTACTATAAAATCTCATACCGTGCCGCCCAATAGATGATTCACTGCTAGAAAATGGCTTTAAAATGCGTAAAAACTGGGAGGTGCAGCTCTGAAATGGGTAGGTTCCTGTTCTGCCCGTTTCTTAGTCAAAGTGCGCATGTCACAGCGACCAACACTAGTGGAATGTAACGCGTGGGTGAGATGCGTAATGGAGAGCGTGGGTAATCATCTTAATCCATCGAGAAATGACATGCTTCTACTGACACGATTTTACACATGGATTTTTTTTCGCTTGTGACGTAATCGGACCTATGTGTGATAAAATAAATAAAAGATTATCTCTGTCTCTGAATGTGCATGTCTGTCTGTCTGTCTGTTCTGTCTGTTCTGTCTGTCTCCAGTCAGTCTGTCTGTTTGTCTGAGTGTCTGTCTCACCTACTCTCCGCACCATCTCTTACCCCCCCCCCTCTCTCTCTCTCCTCTCCCTCTCCTCTCTCTCTCTCTCTCTCTCTAAAAAATAAAAAATAAAAATAATTCTCTCCCTACACTTAAAAATCATAACTGTTACTGCATCACATCTTAATCATCATTTTATTAATCCATGAACCACGTTATTATAGCTAGTGTTTTTGTTAGTTTTAACCTGATTACAAATTCTTAGTTAATTAGTTATTCGTTTGGCTGTTTAAAACGGGAGCATCTCGTTACTCCCCCGTATCGTTACTCCCCCGGCTCGTTACTCCCCCGGCTTGTTACTAACCCTAACCCTAACCCTAACCCTAATGGGGAGTAACGTGCCGGTTGAGTAACGAGCCGGGGGAGTAACGAGCTGATCCCGTTTAAAACATGTTATATACATATATAAATGTAATGTATAACATAATGTCATGTATGTCTAAAAGGGACAGGTTGGAAGATTAGGCATCGCCTTCAACCTTTATCCCTTTGTATTAAAGTGTTGAATCTGAATCTGAATCTGAATCTCTCTCTCTCTCTCTCTCTCTCTCTCTCTCTCTCTCTCTCTCTCTCTCTCTCTCTCTCTCTCTCTCTCTCTCTCTCTCTCTCTCTCTCTCTCTCTCTCTCTCTCTCTCTCTCTCTCTCTCCCTCCGCAAACGAAAGGTGAGCATGCTGTGTTCCGTAATTCTTTTAACAATATAAGAAACCCAAAACCTTTTTAGTACTATTGAGTAGGGTTTCCGTGTTCTGAACAATTAATCTAAGTTAGATTAAACACAAGTAAATGATATTATTGGTAAGCCTACAAATGCGTCTTTCGCAATGATCACACGAAAAAAAAAGTGCACACGATTTACCGATGCTGACGTCTTATCTCGCATGCAAGGTCAAGAAAAATGCTCGTCAGTTTCAGCAACAACTGACAATAATTGAAGAATGCATCTGTCCGTCTAAAATAGTACTTTCCTCTATTCCTTTATCGAAGTTAAACACGTAAAATACGAAGAAAAAGCAGGGATTCCCAATGGCAATGCATAGCAAACGTCAAGAAAACTAGACCTTATCCGCCTAAACGCGTGCCTTCTCGCTCATCCCTGATCGTCTGAGACAAAAATGACCTGTTAAAATGAGCGTGAAAAGAAATTAATGGTATTTGGCTATCTATGCTCGGGATCGCGAGGCGATGTCAAGGGTTTAATTTCCATGTCAACTTACGAAAACAGCAATTTTCCCCGATTCGGCTAACCCTCCTAACAAGAGTTGTAATTATTCACGCATGCGCCGATCAGGACCGAGGCAATCCAAAGGTCACCAACTCGAGAGCGAGGTGAAGAGAAAAGTGGCGATGCAGGAGCAGATAGGCATAGCCTCGTCATCAGATAACGACGTCAGAATGACGTGTTCTGACGTCGCCGCCTTCCCGTGAGGACTGCGCACTTCGCACCTTCGTCATTGTAGAACAAGACTTTGTGACAGTCCGCCTTTGATATGCTAATCAGCTGCCAAATATGGGCTACACTGGTCTGCCAACCAGAAACGAAGGTTTTAGGACTTTCATGAATATCCCTCCCTGGCAATGAATGTCTAAATATCGTGGAGAAAGAAAAGAAGGAAAAAAAGGAGAAAAAAAGCTGTGGATGATTTCTGATTGACAGAGGTTGCAAACTTAGAAAGACAGGCAGGCAGGCAGACATCCAGGCAGACAGTGAGAGAATAGGGACATAAAAGCTTGAAGAAAAAAACGGGTATCATGCGTCAGAAGCACGAACACGGAATAGATTTTAATTTCGTCAGTGTGGTCATGCAGCGGTTTTTTAAAATTTGTTGGTTTAATTTTTATTTAATATAATTAATGGAAGATAGATTTATGATGGTTCGATGGATGAATAGATGCACGTTCGACAAAATGACTCTTCCAGTGTAATGAAAGTTCTTCTTCTTCTTCAGCGTTCCAGAATGTTCTGTTTACGTGTGAGCTCGTTTGCCCATTTGGGTTCCCCAAACTATACTCTTAGAGCATAGTCAACTTCACTCCGCTTTCGTTGAGTAGGCATGCTGGGTATTTTCGTGTTTCTATAACCCACCGAACTCTGACATGGTTTACAGGATCGTTTCCGTGCGCACTTTGTCTTGTGCTTGCGTGTACACACGAAGGGGGTTAAGTCACTAGCAGGTCTGCACATAAGTTGACCTGGGAGATCGGAAAAATCTCCACTCACGTCTTACCACCACGCCACTGCGCCCGAAAGTTCAAACATTAAGGAATGAAAAAAAAGCTCTATTCATTACTTAAGCAATAGTCAACCACATCGCTCTTCTTCTCCACCCATACATCAACAAAACCAAAAATACGCAACCGCTCCACACACACACAAACACAGCAAAAAGAATAAATATAATTATTAACGGCTCAAACAGGAAATAACAATTCTCGAAATAAACATCAAAGAACAATTGTAAGATGATGAAGACTAAAATAAATTACAAAAAGAAATGTCTACCCCAAAGAGCCTTGAGTGGACGACATATAATGTGCAGTGTATAAAGCGCCTGGAGCCAATTGATGGGACTCGCGCTATAGAAAAGTTATTTATTATTATTATTATTATTATTATTATTATTATTATTATTATTATTATTATTATTATTATTATTATTATTATTATTATTATTATTATTATTATTATTATTATTATTATTATTATTATTATTATTATTATTATTATTATTATTATTATTATTATTATTATATACTTCATTTATATTCAGTTTCCCAAATGTCGAGGTCACTAGCACAATAAGCATGGTAACAACTGCACCGCAGCTTAATTTTACGGTCAAAAATGAAACCTGGTCGATAATTACCAAGCAATAAAAGTATTTAGTGATAGGGATTGTTTTCTTTATACATATATGTACCTTTGAATAAGAGCTCTCCGGCTGTCGTTTTCAACCCAACTTTTATTTTCCATTCCACATTCAACGTGTAACGGTACAGCATGCCAATTCAGTTTTATTGATACTGGTAGTATAACACCAGCTTGGCTATATCGTCTCACTTTTGTCCTTTCACTGAGAACCAGCTAATTTGCTTAAAAACTGTCCTGTTTATGGTGGACATGAATACAGAACTCTCGACGTATATCTTCTTCTTCTTCTTCTTGTTGCCGCTACACGTGGAGACCAGTCCAATTGAGAAATGTAGTGGTCATCTGCAGGGACGCCGCCGTGCCGTACAGCTTATCCTGGATGGGAGTCGGCTCCGGCCACATCTTCCTTCTCAACAACTGGAAGTTCCCGCAGTCTTGTAGGATGTGGTGGGTGTCCTGCTCTGCTTCTCCACAGGGACACATCGGGGACGGCATCGACGTATAGCCAAAGATCTTGTACGCTACGCTCTTAGCGTAGCGTACAAGATCTTTGGTATAGCTCATTCGAATACCATTGCTAATCCCCTGGTTATGGAGGCTCACAATTTACGATTTGCAGGAAATATTAAAAAGACTGCATAAAGACATTGAAACGAAGGTTATTTCGTTTGCCATAACAGATGCTGCTTATATTCTGTTGCCCCAATTCGTAATGTGGGTTCTGTTTTCAGGTATCGGTTTTTGTGGTGTGTTTAGTATACGTACAAGGGAACGGGGGATGATATTATAGGAGCGGGATAAGATTTTTGGACAGATGTGTGTCTTTGTAACAGTGTGTGTGTGTGTGTGTGTGTGTGTGTGTGTGTGTGTGTGTGTGTGTGTGTCCGTGTTTGTGTGTGTGTGTGTGTGTGTCTGTCTGTATGTCTGTGTGGCATGACATTGTGGTGTGTGTCTGTGTATGTGTGTTTGTGTATATGTCTGTATCTGTGTCTGTTTGTGTATGTGTGCGTGCGTGCGTGTGAAATTTATGTTTCATTAGATTAATACATTTGTTTCTAGTTGTTCAGGGGGCACCCGTTCAAAGTGCATGACAGGCAAATGAAAACCACACACAGGAAAGAAAGAAAAAAATAATAATTCAATAACGGTTACACGTGTAACCGTGTGCCGAAACACTACGATCACCTCGGGAAGCGAAGTGCAATCAAACAGGATTGAAAATGTTCGGGCTAATTTCTTAGCCCTATAAAAACTGGGTAGCTCAGTTGGTAGAGCACTGGACTTGTGATCGGAAGGTCGCAGGATCGAATTCGGGCCGGGACGGACACGGGTCAACTTTATGTGCAGACCCAGAGACGGAAGCCATGTCCCACCCCCGTGTCATCACAATGGCACGTAAAAGACCTTGGTCATTCTGCCATAAGTGCAGGTGGCTGAATACACCTAAACACGCAGACACCTGGGTAGCGCGACTCCGTTGCTGCTAGCTTTCCACTGGGAGGAAGCGACCCGAATTTCCCAGCGATGGGACAATAAAGTAATGAAAATGAAAATGAAATGAAAAATGAAATGAAAAATGAGTTATGCAAACCCGAAGGTTTCCATGAACATACAGACAATCGGAAACCACCAGACCCCATCACAAACAGACTTCTACAATCCACTGGTGTTGACTTTTAAAGGCCAACAACTCGGGTGCAGAGTCTGCTGTGAAAGGAGCGGTAGCCTCCCCTGTCACAATCGCCCCCGTTTGAAACGAACTTCGTCCCGAAGTTCCGAACCGGGGGACCACTGTCCATCCCAAGTTCGCACAATGGGAACAGCACGAAAATGTTCAGTGGTCATATTATGCCATTACCTGAACATATCATGCCGAGTCCCATCCCTGCTCGCAAGCGCCAGATATAACCGAGTGCCGAAACACTACGATCACCTCGGGAAGCGAAGTGCAATCAAACAGGATTGAAAATGTTAGGGCTAATTTCTTAGCCCTATAAAAACTGTTATGCAAACCCGAAGGTTTCCATGAACATACAGACAATCGGAAACCACCAGACACCATCACAAACAGACTTCTACAATCCACTGGTGTTGACTTTTAAAGGCCAACAACTCGGGTGCAGAGTGCACAAATAAGGAAAATCGGTCTGACTCCATACCAATCCCTTTATAAAATTTAGGAATACGACTCCTTCTGTTTCCCTTTTTGGAGAATCATAAACCATTCAAATTTAAACATCACGCTGCATGCAGACGCGTCCTACAAATAACCATGATGCCTGTAATAACTTGATACAATGAGTGTAACTTCTCAAAAACTGACGGCAGCGGGTAATACCCATCCGATTATTGCGCAACTCTGGCATTTGATTTATGAGCGCATAATTTTTAATAGTTTGACTCTCAAGTTAAATTGGCTGGTTCTTCAGTGTAATTGTCACTTCTTCTTGTCCACCACTGAACCCATGAGCACACTAACAACGAATTACTAAATAAATTAATTGATCCATGTACGGACAAACAAATGATAGGTACACGAACAAATATATTATGATGTGAATAAATAAAGACATGACAGAATACATTCCAGACCTTTACAAAGCACGCATGTTTGTTTCAGCTTCTTGTTGGAGAAAAGGCCTTTTTAAGAGCGTGCTTGTGAAAACGTACTCTTTTCCTACAGTTTACAGACAAATTAAAGCAGAGAATAAAATAATAAAAACGCTAGACGGGGTTCCATGTTTCAGTCGCATGGCATATTGGCGGCCATGACAATAGCAATGTGTCGCTGCGGTTTTATGAAAAGTGTATAAAGACAACTCTTTTCTGTCTGAACGATTCGATTCACCGTCTCGGCCCTGACCAAACTTTTACTTGGGATAGAAAATTATCATCCCTCAACGTAGACACATACCAAATATCATCAGCCGGGGTGCTTTGTGTGGATAGTTGGTCTTTCAACAAAATTCATTTCGCATCAGGCCAAACACAAACATTATGTTGGTTTAGGGTAACGTGACCAAAAAAGATAGGTCAGCATTTTTTAATTTTTTTATTTTATTTTTTATTTTTTTTATTTAGTCGATTTTAAGGAGGTTACTTCCCTTAAGTCTCGGTTAATGTTCACAAAAATAATGTGCCAAAAGTTTCGGTTTTTTTTTTTTTAGAAAATAATGAAAAACATGTATTAGAGGGGGGGGGGGGGGGATAGGCTCGGTCGGGTTACACTAAACTAACATATATTTTTGTTTGGCCTTGTTGAAACTGGTGTTTTTTTTAGAAATTAATTCAAAACAACATCCCATTATGTAAGGGTTCCTTCCCTGCTGTTGATTGTGGGCATGTGTCCATGTGGGGAATGACCTTACCTATGTTTTAAATAAAAAGCTTGGGCCAGTTCTTCTTCTTCTTCTTCTTCTTCTGCGTTCGTGGGCTGAAACTCCCACGTACACTCGTGTTTTTTGCACGAGTGGAATTTTACGTGTATGACCGTTTTTTACCCCGCCATTTAGGCAGCCATACGCCGTTTTCGGAGGAAGCATGCTGGGTATTTTCGTGTTTCTATAACCCACCGAACTCTGACATAGATTACAGGATCTTTTTCGTGCGCACTTGGTCTTGTGCTTGCGTGTACACACGGGGGTGTTCGGACACCGAGAAGAGTCTGCACACAAAGTTGACTCTGAGAAATAAATCTCTCGCCGAACGTGGGGACGAACTCACGCTGACAGCGGCCAACTGGATACAAATCCAGCGCGCTACCGACTGAGCTACATCCCCGCCCTGGGCCAGTTCTGAGATGGTGAGTCAAAGATTGCTTTACCAAAATGTCAATCAGATGAATACATTACCGCCAGAGAGAGAAATTCAAGTTTTACGCCCTCAGAGCAAAGCCATTAGGGGCATGTTCCCGGGTTTTAACCCGACTTTAGATGAGATACACTTGTTTAGGTGGTATCAGCCATCTGCACTTATGGCAGAATGACCGAGGTCTTTTACGTGCCACTGTGGTGACACGGGGGTGGGAGATGGATACCGTCTCTGGGTCTGCACATAAAGTTGACCCGTGTCCGTCCCGGCCCGGATTCGAACCAGCGACCTTTCGATCACAAGTCCAGTGCTCTACCACCTGAGCTACCCGGGCCACTCATCTACCGCCAAATACGAGTCTGTTTTAAATAGCTTGGATTTTAATGGGAGATCACTACAGGGACAAAAGACAGTTTAAAAAATAGCTTCGAATTAAATGCTTTACTATCGTCAAACGTAAAAGGTAAAGCCACCACCGATACATGGTTTTGTACTCCGGTTCACCTTTTATGCACAGCTGTGAAAACAAACACTCAGTCCGAAAGACAATGATGATTTCGAAGTGGAACGCAGGTGGTTTGAATACGATTCTAAGCGGTTTTTAGCAACGATTAGTCAGGCCGAAGCGATTTGCAACATATGGTTGGTGGATACAGTTTCCATAAAGAACTGAGCGGCAATTGTTTTCTCTGTGTAGCCAGATTGTTTCCAAGCTTTCCCTAACTGGTGAGCCGCTGGCATTGTTTCGACTTGGCTGCCTGTTTTGTGCGGTGGCTACTTGGGTACGATGCATTGTTTTCTGTGGTGTTTTGTGTGTGTTTTGCATCCGACATTCGTTTAATTGGTTCAACATTTGACTTATTGATTAATTAACACCTGGTTAAGCTGGTTAATCGAAAAACTGACTGACTGACTGAATGAATGAACGACAGACTGAATGAATAAATCAGTAAATCAATTAATAATTAAATAACATATTTATTGAATATCAACGGTATAAAAACACGACACAAAAAAGAACAAACACAAAAACACAGCAACTACAACAGCAGCTAGCAGCAACAACAACAGCAGCAACAGCAGCAGTTGTAGCAGCAGTAGCAGCAACAGGAACAATAACAATAACAACAACAACAACAACAAATACAACAAATACAACAACAAATACAACAACAACAAAAATACCTGATCAAAAACGGACAACCTTCCTCGTATGTGCATTCCAATCAAACCATACTGTGTTTGATCAGAACACCGGTTCGTCAACCGAACCTAGACGCAAAACTGAAAGTACATAGCACAGAATTAGCTTCGCGGTTTTTGGCCCTAGAACATGACACTATATATTAATAAAAATAATAAAAAATAATGAGCAAGAAAGTAAGTCACTTTTTAAGTTAACACTTTCACCTTGATTGTAATTTTCTGTTGCACAAAATGTCGGAAAGTCGTGAACACATTTAGATTTTAATAGACTAGTTGTTTTTGTTATTATATGGTGGTACAGTATCAGTTTCAAAGTTTAATAACTCGTCAGTCGCGTTAGGTGTTTTTACATTTAGTCAAGTTTTGATTAAATGTTTTAACATGGACGGGGAATCGAGACGAGGGTCGTGGTGTATGTGTGTGTGTGTGTGTGTGTGTGTGTGTGTGTGTGTGTGTGTGTGTGTGTGTGTGTGTGTGTGTGTGTGTGTGTGTGTATGTGTGTGTGTGTGTGTGAGTGTGTGTGTGTGTGTGTGTGTATGTGTATATGAGTAGAGCGATTCAGAAAAAAAACTACTGGACCGATTTTCATGAAACTTGACATGAGAGTTCCTGGATATGATATCCAGAGAACTCATTTTTCTTTTTTTCGATTAATCTCTTTGATGACGTCATATCCGGCTTTTAATGATAGTTGAGGCGGAACTGTCACGCCCTTTTTTTCAACAGAATTGATTGACATTTTGGTAAAGCAATCTTTGACTCAGTCCGGACTTTGGGATTGCATTTCAGCTCATAAGCTTTTAAATTAATTAATTAGTTTGCTCATTAAAGTTGTTTTTAAAAACGAATTTTCACTTACAGATTAAACAATCATAGCTTTGTATTCCTCACCTTCTCCTGAATTGAAAAATATATATAGACATGTTATGTTTACTTTAAAAACGCGCACAGAATGAAAGAAAATAGGTTTAGTATATATAATGTTCGCATGCATCACGGAGACGAGCGTGACCCGTCTCGGTCTTCGGGTATGGTTAGCCGAGACTATCTGAATGTAGTCTCGCCGATGACTGGTTTTTGGAGTTGATTTTTTAGTTTGACGCCTACAGATGGACACAATGTTTTTAAATCGCTAATCGCGACTTGTTTAAACTGGTGTTACCCATAAGACAAAAATAGTAAATATATTAATTAATAACTTAAAATATGTATTTATATATGTCTGTCTGTCTGTTTGTCTGTCTGTGTCAGTTCGTGACTGTGTCCATGTGTATGTGTGTGTGCAGTCTCACTTGTTTCAATCTTGCAGTCTCACTTGTTTCAATCTTGCAGTCTCACTTGTTTCAATCTTGCAGTCTCAATGTTGTGGTATGTCTGCCGGCGGACAGAACAATTACGGACTCTCAAAATTGCACGCACGTCTATAATTTTCTGAATCGCGCTCGGGCTATTCGGAAGAGCTTCATAGCAGTCTGTCTGTCTGTCTGTCTGTCTGTCTGTCTGTCTGTTTGTATATGCCTATGAATCTCTGTATGCAGTCTCAGTCAAACGTTTCACTCTTCTGGGTCTCCATGCTCCTACACTAATATTCGCTTGCAAGCAGACAGAGACAGATCTCTCTAAATTGCACACACGTCCATAATTTTCTAAAAACGAGCACGGGCAATTCGTGCGTGCTTTGCAGCAGTCCAGATTTGATCTATTACGGGCAGGGCCGATGAAATACCGTATTGAGGTTATGACAGCCACAATGACCGTTATTATCTGCCCCTTTCTCCGCGATTAGCTCCCCTGCCCTAGCCAGTTCCGACCCAGCACCTTCCGGGAACAAAACGCTTGGCTTACGATCAGCCCCCCATTTAAAAACAAAAACAAAACAAAACAAAACAAAACAAACAAGTCGCGTAAGGCGAAATAACAACATTTAGTCAAGATGTCGAACTCACAGAATGAAACTGAACGCTCTGCTTTTTTCACCAAAACCACATACTCGTAGTTTCGTCAGTCCACCGCTCGTGGCAAAGGCAGTGACATCGACAAGCCATGCAGAATAGTGCGGTAGTGGTCGCGCTGAGAAGGATAACACGCTTTTCTGTATGTCTATTCTTTTTAGCTTACTGAGTTTGTTTTTAATCCAAACATATCATATCTATATGTTTTTTGGAAACAGGGACAGACAAGGAATAAGATGAAATTGTTTTTAAATCGATTTCGGAAAATTAATTTTCATCATAATTTTCATATTTTTAATTTTCAGAGCTTGTTTGTAATCCAAATATAACATATGTATATGTTTTTGGAATCAGACAATGACGAAAAATAAGATGAACTTATTTTTGGATCGTTTAATAAAAAAATAATGTTAATTACAAGTTTCCGATTTATAATGACCAAACTCATTCCTTAGTTTTTAAGCCACCAAGCTGGAATGCAATACCAAAGTCCGGCCTTCGTCGAAGATTGCTTTGCCCAAATTTCAATCAATTTGATTGAAAAATGAGGGTGTGACAGTGCCACCTCAACTTTTACAAAAAGCCGGATATGACGTCATCAAAGGTATTTATCGAAAAAATATCATTCCCAGGAACTCTCATGTCAAATTTCATGAAGATCGGTCCAGTAGTTTAGTCTGAATCACTCTACACACACACACGCACAGACAGACACACACACACACACACACACACACACACACACACACACACACACACACACACACACACACACACACACACACACATACACCACGACCCTCGTCTCGATTCCCCCTCTATGTTAAAACATTTAGTCAAAACTTGACTAAATGTAAAAACACAAGTGCTGTGCTGCCATTATGACATTTTGAGTGTATTCAAATTCTGTCTGTATTTTGTGTGTGATGTGTATTTTCTTCCTTTTGACGCTTGGATCTGTGTGTATGTGTGTGCGAAGGACTCCAATGAATTTAGAAATGGACGACAACAGATGAAAAGTCAGTTATATTATAATTGAACGCACAGTTACAGACACAAAGCGCGGAAACACAGACACTTCGACACACAAACACAAGCACAGATACCCACATACACAGACGCCGACATCCAGACGCACAGGATCACAGTTTTGCGAAATTAGTAAAAATCTTTTAAATGAAACATCCGTAAAAGATCAGATTCCAAATGTTATACTAATTAAATTGTTCATACCAGTGAACTATTATTTTAGTCGGGTGTGCCTCTTCTTCACTACAACACCGCACCAACAGCCTTCTAAGACAACCACCAGGATAAGCGATGACAACCTTTGCTATTAACTATTATTTTAGCTGCATGCATCCGAATGCACACGGCGTCATAGTAGCCGAGACCTTTGATCTCGGTAGCAAAGACCTTCGTAAAATCTAACTTATTTGCTCAATGCATCCCAATGCACACGACGTGGTGGGAGCAAAATCCCTCATAAAATCGATTCCATTGACTGCATGCATCAATCAATCAATCAATCAATGAGGCTTATATCGCGCATATTCCGTGGGTACAGTTCTAGGCGCTCTGCAGTGATGCCGTGTGAGATGAAATTTTATACGGCCAGTAATTGCAGCCATTTCGGCGCATATTTACCTTTCACGGCCTATTATTCCAAGTCACACGGGTATAGGTAGACAATTATTAACTGTGCCTAAGCAATTTTTGCCAGGAAAGACCCTTTTGTCAATCGTGGGATCTTTAACGTGCACACCCAATGTAGTGTACACGGGGGGGAGTTCGGACACCGAAGAGAGTCTGCACACAAATTTGACTCTGAAATAAATTTCCGCCGAACCTGGGATCGAACTCACGCTGACAGCGGCCAACTGAATACAAATCCAGCGCGCTACCAACTGAGCTATATCCCCGCCCCAAGATGCACACGATGTCTTGCTAGCCAACACCTTCCGTTTTGGCAACCAGGTCACTTAGTTTTAGTAGCAAAGGCCCTCGTCGAATCCATTTTAGTGACAGCATGCATCAAATTGCACACGACGCCGTGGAAGTACCAAAAACCTCCGTAAAATCCATTGTGTTGACTGCATGCATCAAACGTCGCATAACTTATGGGTCACTAAACCAAGAATGAATACTACATCTTGGTACCAAAGTCTCTCGTGACAGTCATTGCATTGACTGCATGCATCAAAATACAAACGTCGTGAAAGACCCTAAAGTACCTCTTCAAAGTCTTGGTCACTAAATTAGGAATTAATACTAAATATTGGTAGCCAAGACCTTTCGTCTTGGTGGCAAAGACACTCGTGAAATTTATCTTATTGGCTCCATGCATTAAAATGCACACGACGTCCTGGTAGCCGAGACCTTTGCTCTTGGCAGCGAAGACCCTCCTCAAAGTCTCGGTCACTAAATCAGGACGCGAGAACGAGCGGGGTCACGGCACCTTACACGACTATTCCATGTCGGAATCCTATCAGCGTTCCGGGGAAAACGTGTCATTTTCTTCAGCCTCCAGACACCCAGCAGATGAAGGGGTACCCGCCGACAAAACGAAGAGATAATACACGCGTGTCATCCCGTGATTTATTGTATCTCCTGCTTGCATGGTGCTGGGGCTGGGAGAACCTCCTGGATGAGTTTCAAAGAACACGTTGTTGTGCATGCACGCAGGGTCAAAGTTCTTGACCTGCCCTTGCATGTTGATGCTGGGAAGGTTTGGCTTTTCGTTCCCTGATTCTCCCCTCGTGTATTTTGTTTATGTGTTAACACTTTATCAGGCGTGGTTGTTTTGTCCTCTGCATGCAAATGAAGTCATGTAGCTATTTTGTGGTTCGTCACTTTGCGTTTGCATCTTCTTAAACGATGCAAATTGCATTCACTGTCCAAATGCACACTCAATCCGGGTTTCTTTAAGTTGAAATGTTGTAAAACACTGTTGGGAGGTAGCTGCTGTCCAATAGCACACAATAGTGCATTTCAATGAACTCTCACAAGGAAACTAACGGACAATGTCCTGATCAGACTCTATTCAAGTTCCTCAGGGCATAATTGCATATGTCGTTCGGACACTGTTCGTTCTGCTGTGATCAAAGCGGTTATAAGTAATAGGAAAAGTAGATACATTGACGTTCGTGTCAGTTCAAAATCTGTTCAGTAAAACAATAAATGATAAATCAAATCAATCAATCAATCAATCAATCAATAGATAAATAAATATAGACAGAAAGAAAGAAAACTAAAATATAATCCCACTTTGCACAGAAGGCAGCCAAGGTGTAGATATTCAGTGTGTATCCAAGGTGAAGGATGCCTGTAGCCCAGGGCTGGGTGCACGAACGGAAAGTGGGTGCCATCCAAACGGGAGATAACAAACCGCGGGGTCTAATTCGTTGAAATCACAACAAATCTCAATTTCAACCAATCAAACACCGCGGCTGGCTCCATCCCGGTTGGTAACTTTTTCGTGCACCTCGGCCCCGGACATATTTGTGATGGTTGACATCATCGATTACACGACAAGGAGGGAATGTTATATAGTGGTGACCGTTACATAATATCAGACTATCCAACGCCTCTAAGTGCTCGTTCTCGAATGGTACGCAGGCACATGCACAGTACAAAATCATGGAATTGAATGCATATATATTCTGCCTAATATGCAACCATACAAGAACAACAGCGGCAGCAACAACAATTATGATAATAACAACAACGACGATCAATGTTTGTTGGTGTTCCATGCTTCAAATTGGATACAAAAGGATTTTTTCCGAATTTACAAGTAAAATCACTATGTTTAATGTTCTATTTTGCTTCCCTATTTCTCTTCTTCAGTTTGTGATCATCTGATTGTTATTTTGTTTACATTTTCACAATACAATATTACAATTAAAAAAAAATTAAAAAAAAGACGGCGACGTGAATAGCAACACCGGTTTATCCCAACACTTCAGAACTTTAAGCCATGGACCTGTCTTAGGCAATCGAAATTGTGTTAGGTATTATTCAATTAAATTAAAAATTGTGACTCATTAATGAAGTACCCTCAATTCCAAATACAAACCCACTGGACAAAAACAAAACTTTTGCAACCGATGCCAAAGCATCTTGTTCACCGACATCTCATCATCATCACCCTCCATTCCATCACGCCGGCCAACCCCTTACCCCCTTCCAACACCTACCTCCTCCCCACATTCTTCCTCCTCCCCACAATAACACAAAATAACATTCAATTTTAAAAGAAAAATAAAGCTGGTCAAAAAAGCAAAACTATTGCAACCAATGCCCAAAACGAGCATCTTCTTCGACACCTCATCATCATCCCTACCCCCACCCCGTCCCCCCTCCCCACCCCCTCCTCTCTACCTCTTTCTTCTTCTTTAACTTCTTTTTTCTACTCCCATGATGCCGTGAAATCCCCGTGCGGGCCTGTCCTTGTCAATGTCATTTTTCAGACTGTCGCGATACCCACCAGTCCTGCGCACCATTGATATGCAAATTACATCTTGGAAACGTGATACGTATCTGGGGCGATCGGGGCAGTCTCGGGGCCAACGTGGGCCCTCCCAGGGGGGCAAGGGGGATACGGCCAGGGGGGAGGCGAGAGGCCAGGGTGCTATCTGGCATGCAAATAGGCGTCCCAAACGATTTGCAAAACGTATCGTTGCGGAGCATCGCTGCATATGCTGGGGCCCGGGCCCCGGCCGACTGGAGAGGCGCAAGGAGACAATGTAAAAAGGATCACCCGGGGATCAGCAGAACTGCGCGGAATCGGCACGTAACCGCTTTACGCCAATTATTCCCCTTGTAACGCCATCACTGGTCCTCCTAGCCCCGGCCCGCTTGCGAAGAAACAACAGGAAGAAGGAGCTCCAAGGCTAAAATGAAGGCGTCCAGAAGAAGAAACAACAGGAAGGAGCTCCAGGATTAAAATGAAGACGACCAGAAGAGAAAACAATATGAAAGAGTTACAAGACTGAAATAAAAACGGCTATAAGGAGAATTAAGAAACAACACACGAAGACAATTCGAGGACCGTGGCCTATTTATGGCTTAAATATATACATGTAACATCTTACACGAGAAGAATGCGATATACAATACGGAGGTACAAGCTTACGTTAGAAATGGCGATGTAACTATGTCTTGGAGGGTACTGGTTTTATGTCTCATTGAAAATTCGCTGAGAACACGTTATTCACGAGAAAGAAAGTCTTAGGTATTGGTGCATAATTATTCACCTACGAAACACGTATGTGCTGATTGTCTGTAAAGGTACATATTGCTTTCATATTTGATGTGTGCTTAATTAATTCAGCAAAACAAAAATCCCATTTTGCGAAAAATGCAGGAGTGGAAATATTTGGTGTGTATATAAGCCGAAGAATACTTGTATTCCATGTAAAAGCCTGGATAGATACGTGTTGGTCGACATTAGAGGGGTTTTTCGCGGGAAGGAAGGTATTCTTAAAAATAGGTCAGCCACACCTACGCCAATTAAGAAAAGAGGACTGTCGTGTGTGTCATCTCAAAGTACATAAAGGAGAGAGAAATCAGGCCACAGTCTCAAGATGTCCTTCTTCTTCTTCTTCTGCGTTCGTGGGCTGAAACTCCCACGTACACTCGTGTTTTTTGCACGAGTGGAATTTTACGTGTATGACCGTTTTTTACCCCGTCATTTAGGCAGCCATACGCCGTTTTCGGAGGAAGCATGCTGGGTATTTTCGTGTTTCTATAACCCACCGAACTCTGACATGGATTACAGGATCTTTTTCGTGCGCACTTGGTCTTGTGCTTGCGTGTACACACGGAGGTGTTCGGACACCGAGGAGAGTCTGCACACAAAGTTGACTCTGAGAAATAAATCTCTCGCCAAACGTGGGGACGAACTCACGCTGACAGCGGCCAACTGGATACAAATCCAGCGCGCTACCGACTAAGCTACATCCCCGCCCTGGCAAGATGTCCCAGACACCTCTTTTTCAATGTAAAATATTCTGTCCATTTTTAATAAGGCTACCGTTTACGAGAATAGGTTTATCAAGTTAAGCAACATGTCAACTGTCACACGACTGTCACACCTATCAAAGTCCACGCGCGGAACCAGAAGTTCCAGGGCTGAGACAGCCGGGCAAGTCAGTCTTCTGGGGCGTAAGAATAGTGAAGAGTCCGTCCAGACAAAGTCTTCCTCGGGGACACTGAAAATGTCATAACTTTCGTCAAACTAAAATCAACTCTGCTCCAAGGTAGGCAATATGTCTCCGTTTGCTGTCACTTTGGCGACTTCAACCGAATCATCGCCCCTTCCTTCATCAGCCCAGTAACGCCCTCTACAATCGGGTGCAGGTGGGGCCGATGGTCGCTCTTGTCTAGGAAGTGACGAGGGCCGATGGGGTAGCCCTGCGGTAATCCAATTGCCGAGTCTCGTGGCATTTTTATGGCATGTGGTGCTTGCACTGTCTGCGGCGCTGCTTCTGCCAACTTTGCCTAATTTGGACACTGGAACACCAGAACTTCTCGGTCTCCGCGTATGAATAGGTACAAGGACCATTTCAGCTCGACGCCAGTGTCTCCCAATAGTCCCCTCTCGCTAAACCCAGCCTCAGAACCACTATAACCTAAAATGCTCCAGAATATCGCGGAGACTATCAACAAAATAAAGCCCAGACCGCTTTTCTGAGGTCTTAGCTCGTGCAGCACGTTTGAATGGCCGGGAAAATGGTAGGAAAAGGACCGTCTCGACGGAGGAAGTCGGGGAAACTCAATCTTAGCTCAGAGTTTGGTGGGTTTAATGCAATTTTTGGCGGCTGGAGCAACCCCGGGTTAATTTGCAGGCCTGCTTGTCACCTGAGGCCCCTGGCCAGTGGTACAGGCTTCACGTGCAGAGAGAGAGAGAGAGAGAGAGAGAGAGAGGGGTGTCAAGACAGTGCGTGTGTGGGGTTGGGATGGGGGTTAGGGTGGAGGTTTGTGTGTGTGTGTGTGTGTGTGTGTGTGTGTGTATATATCTGTCTGTCTGTCTGTCTGTCTGTCTGTGTCAGTTTGTGTGTCTTTGTGCCTTCCTGCAACTTTGTATTCTTTGAATAGAATTAAAACTACGGATAAACTTTACTAAGTAGTATGTACAGTAGTATTCAACAACAAGAACATGGAAAGAGAGCGAGGGAGAGAGAGAGAGAGGGAGAGAGAGAGAGAGAGAGAGGGAGAGAGAGAGAGAGAGAGAGGGGGGGTAGAGAGAGAAAGAGAGAGACAGACAGACAAACAGACACAGGAAGGCAGACTCAAAGGAAGACAGACAAAGAGAGGGAGAGTGGGAGGGGGGGAGAGGTAGGGGGGGGAGATTTAGGGAGAAAGAGTCCGACAATAAAATACGGACAGACAGATAGACAGACATACAGAAAGACAGACAATCAGAAAATCCGAGAGAAAGACAGACAGACATACAGAGAGACAGAGACAGTAATAAAAAGAGACAGACAGAGACAGAGAAGCTTTACTCATTATTTTCTCATCCTATCCTAAACTGCTTTATGAACAATAAACCTCTATTACCTCTCTCCTCTTTCCCAAAAAGGGTTGGCTGACTTTCTTAATCCCAGGAAAAAGTTGGATAAGACACTAATCCATGAGTGATAAGTTATCTCCCTTTACCGTCTCTGTAACAATTACTGCCCTTTTTCTGAACCCGACCGTTTGGGGTGGAAAAATTCGCTGACAGTGGGAGCCCTCTGTGCACAATTGACTGCAGGATAGACAAAGTTGACAACAGGTATTGCGTTGGAGGGTGGGTGGTAGCTGACTGCGTTCCTTCTTCGCTCCGAAACTCATTGTTGGTAGTGAAGGGTCTGCTTGAGGCTTGGATTTTCTTGTGAGTGGTTCTAAAAGTAGTTTTTGTCAACATTAAGTTTGTTTTACACTTTGTGGTTGTTTATTGTTGTTGTTCTTGATGTTGTACTTCCTTTTGTTCTTCTTTGCTTCTTTTCTTGTGCGTTATTTCTTTCCTTTGGTTTAAACAAAATTTTATTCAGAATTTCTTGTGTGTGTGTGCCTCATCCTGTTTTCTTGGTGTGTTTTTTTTTCCGGTTCCGCGGTCTGCTCCTTGTGTTCTTTCTCTTCCTTTGCTTTAACCATATGTTATTCTTTTACATATTCGTGAAATTTGCATTTATAGATATAAAAACAACAACAAACCTTTAGCTTATAGTAATGTCTTCAAAGCAGAGTTGCAACTAGTGATCAATATGCAAATGGCATCTTCTTCCTCCTCCTCCTCCTCCTCCTGTTCCTCCTCCTCCTCCTCCTGTTCCTCCTCCTCCTCCTGTTCCTCCTTCTCCTCCTCCTGTTCCTCCTCCTCCTCCTGTTCCTCCTCCTCCTCTTCCTCCTCCTCCTGTTCCTCCTCCTCCTCCTGTTCCTCCTCCTCCTCTTCCTCCTCCTCCTCTTCCTCCTCCTCCTCTTCCTCCTCCTCCTCCTGTTCCTCCTCCTCCTCCTCCTGTTCTTCCTCCTCCTCCTGTTCCTCCTCCTCCTGTTCCTCCTCCTCCTGTTCCTCCTCCTCCTCCTCCTCCTCCTCCACCTGTTTCTCCTCCTCCTGTTCCTCCTCCTCCTCCTGTTCCTCTTCCTCCTCCTCCTGTTCCTTCTCCTCCTCCTCCTGTTCCTCCTCCTCCTGTTCCTCCTCCTCCTCCTGTTCCTCCTCCTCCTCCTCCTCCTCCTCCTCCTGTTCCTCCTCCTCCTCCTCCTCCTCCTCCTGTTCCTCCTCCTCCTCCTCCTCCTCTTTTCTTCTTCTTCTTTTATTTAACCCCTTCTGCCAGTTCTTCGTGTAATGACATGTATCCTTTGCTTTCTCTTCGATGCCTTCACTTTCGTTGCCTTTCGCTTTCGCTTCGTTTTCCATCTCATCCTCGTTCTTCTCCTTCTCCGCTCTCCCCTATATAGCCTAGCTCTGCGTGCTCTTCTCTCATCTTCTTGTTGGTTCTTGAATGAGCCACTGAGGTTGTTTAAGACCTTTACAACAAAAGTCAAGAATCTTGTCTGCTTCATCATCATCATCATCATCAGCATCATCATCATCATCATCATCATCATCATCATCATCATCATCATCATCATCATCATCGTCATCGTCATCATCATCTTCATCATCATCATCATCATCATCATCATCATCATCATCATCATCATCATCATCATCATCATCATCATCATCATCATCATCATCATCATCCCCGTCGTCGTCGTCATCGTCGTCGTCGCCATTATCAACATCATCGCCATCACCATCACCATTATCATCTTCTTCTTCTTCGTCATCTTTGTCTCCTTCTCTTCCACCCTCATCGCCATCACTCCCCCCCCCCCCCCCCTGCTTCTACCCTAACCCAATCCAATTCAACTCTCAAGATGACCACTCAGAAATCTGGTCATAACATCTTAGCGGCCACCACCATCCGATGTCCAATATTCCGCGCTGGGAGTGACAGGGCAGCGGCGGACACCATCATACCAATCACAGCTCGGACCGACGGTTTCTTTCACAGACGATTTATGAATCCCCCTCACTCCATAAGCCCCCCATTCAACGGGGGAAGACTGGGGAACAAAAGGACGAGTGTTTCTCCTGACATACAAATAAATGCCAACAATGGAAGGGGCAGAACGCGGGGACTATTTGGAAGGGGGGTGCATTGAGACGGTTCTATCACTGGAGTTCTGGATATTGGTAATTCGAAGTCTGGCACCAATACTCGGGCGTCGTTTGTCATTTTCTCTGGGAGTAAAGTTTGGTTTGTGTAAAGGAGTGTGGATGGGAGATCGTGCCAGCTTGTTTGAGTGCAGCGGTTAGAAATGTTCAGATGATTTAAGTTGCTTGCAGCGTTTCAAAAATATGAATACTTTTGTGAGAGAATTCTAGGTTTGGTTTGGTTTTTATCGCAAGAAAAAAGTAACATATTACTTTGTTTCTGAGTGTTGTTGTTTTTTTGTCACGAAAGAAAACCATGCAAGAGGCTTGCTTTTTCTCCACATGTCGCTTAAATGCTGTGTTAACTCACACATTCCGCTCATACAACAACATACGCACATAAATATCACACACACTCACACACACACACACACACACACACGCACACACACACACACACACACACACACACACACACACACACACACACAAACGCACACGCATATTTTATCTCCCCCCTCTCCCCACCCCTCACTCCCTAACACCCCTCACTCCTATCACCCCACCCCAACCCCTGCCCACCACCCCCCCCCCCCCCACCATAAAACAATCCAAACACGCACAAAAGACAAGACCAGAGCGCCCTTCGGTTGATTGGACAAGACAAACACACACAACCAGTGGAAATGGAGCCCGAATGGAAAAGGAAACGGGAGAGGGTGTTCCAGAAATTGCCGCAATTCCTATACTTCAGCCACGGATGTGCTGCGTCCCAGGGAAAACCGAGGGAAGAAGAAGCTTCCAGGGCCTTCCAGACGTTCTTCCCGAGGAGGTGATTTATCCTCGAAGGCAGCCTAGTAGAATGGTGGGCCATAGAAGGGAGGCCTAATACCAGAGAGCAGGCGTGAATACATCTGACCAGGGGCGACAACTCGCTTGCATGGGCACGGAACTCTGTCAGGCCCGGCCACTCATCCCGTGACAAATGGTCTGCAGACCGGAGACTGGCTCCCTCCGCTCTGGGAGAGAGTGTCCCTCCGCCAGAACTGATGGTCCTGCCGGTATTGTGCGCGGGATCTAGCTAGGACCGCATCCCACACGTTCTATGTCTGTGGCCGCATCTAGGCACCTCTTCCTCCCCCCCGCCCCCCCCCCCCCCCGCCTCTTGTACTTTGCTTGTCATCCTTTTTAGCTGCAGTCAATCCATTTTAAACAGTGCCGTACACCTTGTCCAAGTTATGGGTCATACCCGTATACCTGCTTCGTTTCACTCTATAGTTGGTGAAAGTCAAAGATCTTACGATGACGATTACAATGTTTTCTATTTCTCTTTTGAGTTATGTTTTTGCATTCCCGTGCAGTTTACCTTCCCTGATTTAAGTGGCAGACCCTACACCTACTTCGTTTCCCTGTGAGGAGAGATGAAGTCAAAATTAATATTTTACGGATGAAAAAAGCATTTTAGTAATGGCAAATCTTTTTCAGTGGCTTTCACCTTCAATAAATGAAAAGTCCTATTATAAACCTACTTCTTTTCACTTTATGGATGGAGTCAAGTTTCTGTTTAACAAAAACACTGTTTAGCATGTCAAAATAATATCTTTTTTGCAGCGCGAAAGGATAGGGATTACCATTTAGACGTCTGATTTCTTGAGCGAGATTTTTTAACGTTTTATCGCGATGATTTTTTTTACCCCGCCATTTAGGCAGCCATCCTCCGATCGGCAGTACTCGCACTAGTCATCATGTCATCGCATAGCAAGTCCGTCTTTAACATATAAGACGATATAAACAAATAAATAAATAATCAAGGAAGCAAATAAATAAATACGACTGAACCCCATACACGTACCTAGAAATGGCAAACATGTCCTACTTCCGAGTAACCCGCAGCCGCTTGAGATTTACATTTTCAAAATATGACAATGAACAATGCGAAGAGTGGAGGACATTGTCACTCGCTAGTTGTGGACGGAATTAATGTGGCCATTTGTCTTGTAGGTGCGTTCTGTTAATTGCTTAGCTGACAGTCCACCGAGTGCTTTGTCTTTCGCTGGGAAACATTTGGCTACAGCAGCTGGGAAATACACTCCTGATATAGGCCTTAGGCTGCTGTTTGTATCATTTTAAACTGCGTTTTTTGTTGGTTGGTTTTTAGGACTTGTATATATGAGAGTTTCTGGGTGTGTGTGAATAGTGCGCATGATACGTGTTTTTTTTTATTGATGAATTTCTGTCTGTTCCTGTCCATGTCTCTGTTTCTCTCTCTCTCTGTCTCATTGTCTCTGTCTCTGTCTTTGTCTCTGTCTCTCTCTGTATCTGTCTCTCTCTGTCTCTGTCTCTCTGTCTCTCTGCCTCTGTCTCTGTCTGTCTCTCTGTCTGTCTCTCTCTGTCTCTCTGTCTCTGTCTCTGTCTCTCTCTCTGTCTGTCTCTCTCTCTCTCTTTCTCATTATCTGTCTCTGTCTGTCTCTGTCTGTCTCCCTCGCTCGCACACACACACACACACACACACACACACACACACACACACACACATACGCATACACACCCACACACACATGCGCGCGCGCACACACACACACACACACACACACACACAAACACACACACAAACACACACATACACACAGACACACGCACACAAACACACACACAAACACACACACACACACATAAGCACACACACACACACACACACACACACACACACACACACATACACACACACACATACCAAAATGAAACTTACGCACTCGCTTGTAACTTCTCGTTTTCCCTCGACCTTCCCTCGACCTTCGCTATAGAATCTCCTGTATCTGAACTTGTTAATAAATTTATGTCTGCACAATTACGTGACTTGTAAATTAAAAAATATTTTTTATTTTAATGTAGCACAAACACTCACGAACCCGGAACATCTCTTGACACGCATCATACTATGTACAGCGAAGACAAAAAGAATGTTATTTGAGAGAGCATTCAAGAAAACTTTTTCTTGAAAAATAACATTTTATGAAAATAAATGTGTTCCAAAAAAAAGTTGACAGTTTTATTATGATCATGAGATTCAAGATGATTAACAAATTCCATGTATTCTATAACATGTCTCAATTGCGTAACAGGTTTCACTTTTAGATGTTAAAGTTTAGGTTAAAACGCATGATCTTCTTCTTCTTCTTCGTTCATGGGCTTAGACTCCCACGTTCACTCATGTTTTAAGCACAAGTGGAGTTGTACGTGTATGACCGTTTTTACCCCGCCATTCAGGCAGCATACGCCGATTTCGGGGGAGGTATGCTGCGTATTTTCGTGTTTCTATAACCCACCGAACTCTGACATGGATTACAGGATCTTTTACGTGCGCACTTGGTCTTGTGCTTGCGTGTACACACGAAGGGGGTTAAATCACTAGCAGGTCTGCACATAAGTTGACCTGGGAGATCGGAAAAATCTCCACTCTGAACCCACCAGGCGGCAGCGACCGGGATTCGAACTCACGACCTCCCGATTAGGAGGCCCGCGTCTTACCACCACGCCACTGCGCCCGTCTAAAACGCATGACGAAGAGTGACATATTGGAACTTTTTGACAAAACAAGTTTTTAATGTCACTAAAAAAACAAACCCAACACTTTTATACTTTCCTTCTTAATTTAGAAATATATAGCAAATTGATCTTTTTTTCTTGTTTCAGATGTGTTACATGTAGTCTATGAATTAACGTATTTTTCATCTTATTTTACGGGGATCAGAAATAAAAAATGTATTTATTACTTCAAAAAGGCAATTTGGAGGTTTGTAAGACGACATGACCTGATATTTGTCCCCCTTCATAGTGTGTTATTATATCTTCGGTAATATGAGAAATAATTTCGCGTTTGATGTCCATGTCTGAATACAGAAAGGAATTTTTGTTTAAAAACATTTTTTAAGGCAATTTTTGGCAGAAAGACCAAAGCCATACATTCAGAAAGGTAATTTAAAGACCTGTTTCAAAAAGGCAATATTTGGCAGAAATGCAAAACCCATATGTTCAGAAAGACAATTTAAATACCTGTTTCAAAAAAATCATGTTGAGGCAGTAAGAACACGGCCGTGTACGGGCATTCCTCTCTTTATACAATGTGCGACTATCTTCGATACTCAAGGAATGTTTTCGCCGTTTGATTTTCCGATCATTCTCATTGTTGTCTCTTGGAGGAAAGGGGCTGCTCCCGGTTCAGCCCAAATCTCTCAAGGGGGAGATAAAAAGCGACATTCCTGACAGGTCCAAAGCCCGTTCCATCTTTACTGAATCCTCAAGTAAACCCGTCCGATGATCCATCCAGATTTTAGCGTCTTGGCTTATCGACAGGGGAGGCAACTCTCCGTCGAAAAGAAGACAAGGCCGGATATGGTTTGTCTGGCCGAGACTTAAATCGTTTGGCCAGGTCATTAACGTATTCATTAGCTTTTTATTTTATGTTTAGTTTTTTGGGTTTTTTTGGCGGTGTTTTTTTGCAATACTTTTGTGTCTGCCTGTTTCTGTCTTGACCGTCTGCCTGCCTGTCTGTCTGTACGTGTGTACGTCTGTCTGTACGTCTGTCTTTTTGTTCTTTTGGTTGTTGTTGGTGGCGGTGGTGGTGGTGTTGATTTGTCTGCTTTTGAGTTCTGCCGGTTGCATGCTGCTTGGGGTGCAAGTGTGCGTAGTTGAGTGCTTCGCGTTGACTCAGCACAAAGTGTAAGAAAAGGTATCAGATCAAATTATTTTAATTAATATGAACAATCAAATGCTCGTCATTTGGTTTCACATTATTAAGTTTTGCTTTGGACCTTCTGCACATTTTCTTGATGTTAGACCTCGGGGAATAACTATGCTCTTGTATTTCTTGAAAACCTACTCACACTTTCTCTGGTGGACATTTTTTGAAAAAAAAGGCACTTATAAATTCATCAGAATATGTTACAGTAGGGGAAAGTCGCTAAACCTGGAACAGTTAAGGAGAAACAGCCGTACCAGACACAAAAAAATGGATATTGCAAAGCGTTCTTTATATTGTCACATACTAGACTCTATCAGTAAATAAACGAACCACATAAAATAAAATAAAAGTCACGCAACTCATCAGACTGATCATAATAAAAATGTCTGCATTTGTTCCAGGTTGGACGCATGGGTGTGTAAAGTGGAACACTGTGTTGTCAAACTCGGAACACATACAAACACACCCTGACTCTCTTTCTAGCTCTGTCTGTGTCTCACACACACACTATACACCCACACACTCTCATTCACACACAAACAAGCACACTTTGCCACACACACAAGATAAATAAATACGTAATAACATTTTGATTAAGCCATTTTATGTAAATGTCTTTTTTTCAACATCATAGTTTGATTTTTACCAAGGAAATAACAAATCGGATAACAATTTAAGCCTTAAATGTAAAACAAAAAGATAAATAAGGGCTAGGTCTAAAAAGGACTGAAAAACAAAACCTTTAAAACAAGTCGCGTAAGGCGAAAATACAATATTTAGTCAAGTAGCTGTCGAACTCACAGAATGAAACTGAACGCAATGCAACGCAGCAAGACCGTATACTCGTGGTCCACCGCTCACGGCATAGGCAGTGAAATTGACAAGAAGAGCGGGGTAGTGGTTACGCTATGCTGCATAGCACGCTTTTCTGTACCTCTCTTCGTTTTAACTTTCTGAGCGTGTTTTTAATCTAAACATATCATATCTATATATTTTTGGAATCAGGAACCGACAAGGAATAAGATGAAAGTGTTTTTAAATTGATTTCGAAAAAAAAAATTTGATAATAATTTTTATATATTTAATTTTCAGAGCTTGTTTTTAATCCGAATATAACATATTTATATGTTTTTTGAATCAGCAAATGATGGAGAATAAGATAAACGTAAATTTGGATCGTTTTATAAATTTTTAATTTTTTTTACAATTTTCAGATTTTTAATGACCAAAGTCATTAATTAATTTTTAAGCCACCAAGCTGAAATGCAATACCGAACCCCGGGCTTCGTCGAAGAGTACTTGACCAAAATTTCAACCAATTTGGTTGAAAAATGAGGGCGTGACAGTGCCGCCTCAACTTTCACGAAAAGCCGGATATGACGTCATCAAAGACATTTATCAAAAAAATGAAAAAAACGTTCGGGAATTTCATACCCAGGAACTCTCATGTCAAATTTCATAAAGATCGGTCCAGTAGTTTAGTCTGAATCGCTCTACACACACACACACACACACACACGCACAGACAGACACACATACACCACGACCCTCGTTTCGATTCCCCCTCGATGTTAAAATATTTAGTCAAAACTTGACTAAATATAAAAAAAGAGGAAAAAATAGGCAAAGAACCGATTTCGCAGACAATGTCCTTTGTCTTCTACTGTCAGCGCAGTCATCGTGTGATTACTGTGTGCACTTCTGGCACTATAACATATCCTCAGGGGAGTTGGTGCCACACATGAAGCAGTACCACGAAATTTCGCAGCTTCATTTGTACCCCTCTTCTGTTGACAAATAGATATAAAAGGGCTACCTGCCCAATTGACTAAATGTAAAAATCATTAAGCATAAAGTCTCAAAGTAAATAACTAAGAACAGATTTAAGAACTGATTTTGCAGACACACAAACATTGCTAAGTACAGATTTCGAAGTCCTTTTTTCCGCTGCTGTCAGTGCAGTCCTCGTGTGCCCACTGTGTGCACCTCTGGCACTGTATCATGTTCTCAGGGGAGTTGGTGCCACACATGAAGCAGTACCAAGTGCTTTCCCCCGGGATAGAACGCATCGTCGAGAATGTTCTCCTTTTTTCCCTCTGATCAGAAGATATTCCCCTCTTGTTTCTCTGAGCAGAAGATTTTGTAGCTTCATTCTTTCCTCTTTTCTGTCTTTTTGCAAGTGAAATCTCCAGCTTTTGCTTGTAAGGAGAAGATTGTTTTTTTCGTGATGATCTCTTCGACGAGCTTGTGGTTGTGCGTTGCAGGACATCAGCAGCAGGTAAGCTTACATTTGCTGCTGACACCAAGCAATCATAATGACCAGAATCTCCATGTACAGTGTACAAAACAACGATGGGGGTGACGTTGGCAAATTTATTTCAGCTTCAAGAATGCTATTGATTAGTTCTTGTTCTATCTCTGGTGTTAATGTAGAAGGTCTTTCTGTGAACTTTACTTCTTCTTTTGCAAATTTGTTGTTTCCTTCTAAATGACTTTTAAGAGTTGTGACAGTAACACCATATGCTCTTGATGCGCAACGCAAACCCATATCTCCGTTTTTCACTGCAGACAAAGCGCAGCCCATTTCTTCTGGTAACCACCGCCGTTCGGGTCTCATAATACTGTCAAACAAATCAATCAATCATTCAATAAAACTTATAAAAAGGAAAAACACAACAAAATCGAAAAGAGAATTGAATACGTGAATAAAACAGCAGTGTTCTGTTTATTGTTTGATGAGGGTAAGATGGAACAAAATGCGGCAAAGCTGGAACACTGTTCCATGTTTGCCTCTCTTATGTGTTCCATCATTGCCGCATGGCACCTGCATGGATTTCGCGTTTTTCTGTTGGATACACGTGACGTTTCAAATCTTTTTTTCCGTTCAAGTTATTGCAAATCTATGGAGGTTTATCTAGCAATCAATCTTTTACGTGAACGTATTATAGATAAAGAGTAATAATACGAATTGTAGACGGTAGAAATAAGAAGAAGAAGGAAGAAAAGTTTAAAAAACGTACCATTTTTTGTTGTTTTGCCGCGGTAGTCATTTTTTTTGCTGGAATAATATCAAGGAATGTCACTAGACATTTCTGCAAAACAATTGTTCATGAATTGTTCCCCGTTGATCGCATATTGAGGTGTTCCAAGTTGGCCGACTGTTCCGGGATTGGCGACTTTCCCTTAATAAAAAAAAGATAAAAAAAAAGAGTGTACGAGAGTCATTGCTTTTACAGATTTAAAACAAACAAACAAGCTTCAAAAAGAACTAAACGCAAACGAAATGTAACTCCTTTTTCATTGAAAAAAATAACTTAATCAGTAAAAACAAGAACCTAACTCTTCCACCTGCTGAATCTATATTTGCAGATTTGAATCCTATTCCATTTTTGAAGCGTTTTAAATTTTCTTTGAATTAATGGGAAAAAAAAGAGGAGAAAAGGGGGGGGGGGGTTGCGACGAAGAGGAATATTAACCACCCCTCCCCCTTGAACAGATTTTTTACACCACAAAAACACACACAACAACAACAAAAAACAGATAATAAAAAATAAAAATACACTCAAACAATTTTATCTTTTTGCACTAAAAATCAGCTGATCCCAACAACCACACACACAAAATAGGTTAATCTCCAATCTTACAAGCAAGGCTGTGCAAACAAAAAACAAGGAATACAAGGTGTTGCTACCAGCAGGCGTACAAGACCTGCTCTCTGACAAGCACGATCTGTCTCCTCCCCGCGCAGCATAACCCCCTCCAGCCTCTCTGCGACATCCTGGGCAATAACTGTCTGTGAGGACAACCTCTGCCTTTGCGGTTTCTACCGGCGGCGTCGGCCGTGGGGTGGAGTGAATTTTTGTTTCTGTTTGTGTGAGTGTTTTTTTTTTAATGTTTTCGTTTTTTTTTACAGATTTTTGTTGTTTCTTTGTTGCAGGTTTGATTTGTTTGTATGGTTGTATTGTTTTGGTAGTTAATGTTTTTGGTGTTATTCTTGTGTTTTGTTTTGTTTCTGGGTTTTTTTTTTTTTTTTTTTTTTTTGCTTTACGAAAATCTGTTTTATATTGTTGTTGGAATGTTTGTTATTGTTATGTGCGTTTACTATATTTTCTCTCTCCTTCTCTCTCTCTCTCTCTCTCTCTCTCTCTCTCTCTCTCTCTCTCTCTCTCTCTCTCTCGCTCGCTCTCGCTCTTGCTCTCTCTCTCTCTCTCGCTCTCTCTCTCTCTCTCGCTCTCTCTCTCTCTCTCTCGCTCTCTCTCTCTCTCTCTCTTGCTCTCTCTCTCTCTCTCGCTCTCGCTCTCTCTCTCTCGCTCTCTCTCTCTCTCTCTCTCGCTCTCTCTCTCTCTCTCGCTCTCTCTCTCTCTCGCTCTCTCGTTCTCTCTCTCTCTCGCTCTCTCTCTCTCTCTCTCTCTCTCTCTCTCGCTCTCTCTCTTCTTCCTCCCTGACCCCCCCCCCTCCCCCCCACGTATAGCCTACTTCAACGTATTCTATCTCTCACACCACATCCCCGTTAGATCTTTTTCTTTTTCTTTACTCTTCTTTTTGAAAAGAGACTCTCAAACGTCCCAAGTCATTACCATTCCACCATTCCAGGTGGTTGAATCACTCATTAAAAACGCTTTTAAACGTCTCGGATCATATCTCGCCGAGACCATTAAGAATTCCTCACGTGACCTTTAGCAGCCACAGGTTCATCAGCTTAGCATGGTTGGGTGACGTCAGTTCATCGGGAAAGAAGGAAAGAATCTTCTTGTAGCTTTAAATAGCTTCACATGTAGGGCAATGCATTCCTATGGTCTGAATAATAACCGTAGAAAATTGATACCTTGGCACCCTCATTTCCTACCCCTCAAAAACTAAGAAGAGACCAGGTCTTAAAAAGCAAGGATTCTTAAAATTGAAGTACATTTTTGGAGGTTATGAACTGAAAATCTAAAAAAAGGCCAAGGTCTTATCAAAGGGAGCGAAATCTTAAATTTGAGGATGTCAGTGACGAGAGGGTTTAACTGTAGTTTCTGGAAATATTTAACTGTATATATTTGTGTCACCTTTTTGGTTAGAAAATTGGAGGTTTGGGGCAGTGGGGTGGATGGGTGATTGGGGTGCGAGCGATGGGGTGGATGGGTGATTGGGGTGCGAGCGATGGGGTGGATGGGTGATTGGGGTGCGAGCGATGGGGTGGATGGGTGATTGGGGTGCGAGCGATGGGGTGGATGGGTGATTGGGGTGCGAGCGATGGGGTGGATGGGTGGGAATGAGGTTTAGGGGATGAAAAAGATCAAAAGTTTTATCGTCCGTGGATTCTGTTGTCTTCTTTTATTAAAAAAATTAAAAAACCAATAATAAAAAAACAAGCTGCTGATAGATTCCAAATAACAAATTCAAGACAAACAATGTTATTGAACGAAGTGCTGGTTTGATATTTTGTCACACATTTGGAAACTCAACAATCTTAGAAATTGTTTTTGCAGTTGTTCCGAAAACGCAGTATGGCTGCCTTAAACAGCGGAGAAAAGTGGTAAAACACGTGGAAAAAACACAACAACAATCGTGCAAAACTTAGTGTACGTGGGAGTTGCAACACATGAATTCAGAAGGAAAGGAAGCTTATGCAGTTATGTGTTTTTCTCATTAGAGGGGGGAATCGAGACGAGGGTGTGGTGTATGTGTGTCTGTCTGTCTGTCTGTCTGTCTGTCTGTACGTGTGTGTGTGTAGAGCGATTCAGACGAAACTACTGGACCAATCTTTATAACATTTTACATGAGAGTTCCTGGGAATGATATCCCCGGACATTTTTTTCTTTTTTTCGATAAATGTCTTTGATGACGTCATATCCGGCTTTTTGTAAAAGTTGAGGCGGCACTGTCACACCCTCATTTTTCAATAAAATTGACTGAAATTTTGGCCAAGCAATCTTCGACGAAGGCCGGACTTCGGTATTGCATTTCAGCTTGGTGGCTTAAAAATTAATTAATGACTTTGGTCATTAAAAATCTGAAAATTGTAAAAAAAAAAAAAAATTATAAAACGATCCAAATTTACGTTCATCTTATTCTTCATCATTTCCTGATTCCAAAAACATATAAATATGTTATATTTGTGTGACAGGGGAGGCTACCGCTCCTTTCACAGCAGACTCTGCACCCGAGTTGTTGGCCTTTGAGTCAACACCCGTGGTTTGTGGAAATCTGTTTGTGATGGGGTCTGGTAGTTTCCGATTGTCTGATGTTCATGGAAACCTTCGGGTTTGCATAACAGTTTTTATAGGGCTAAGAAATTAGCCCTAACATTTTCAATCCTGTTTGATTGCACTTCGCTTCCCGAGGTGATCGTAGTGTTTCGGCACTCGGTTACATTTGTATTAAAAACAAGCTCTGAAAATTAAAAATATAAAAATTATGATCAAAATTAAATTTCCGAAATCGATTTTAAAACAATTTCATCTTATTTCTTGTCGGTTCCTGATTCCAAAAACATATAGATATGATATGTTTGGATTAAAAACACGCTCAGAAAGTTAAAACGAAGAGAGGTACAGTAAAGCGTGCTATGAAGCACAACGCAACCGCTACCGCGCCAAACAGGCTCGTCACTTTCACTGCCTTTTGCACTAGCGGCGGACTACGTTCAATTTCATTCTGTGAGTTCCACAGCTTGACTAAATGTAGTAATTTCGCCTTTCGCGACTTGTTTTGTTTGTTTTGTTTGTTTGCTTGAAAAAAAACACACAATCAATAACAAAAACTTGTATGAGGTGTTTTGGAAACGCCTATCATTTGCAAGTCTAAATTCTCTCCTCCGCCTGTCTATCTCTCTGCCTCTTTGTCTCTGTATCTATCCCTCTCTGTGCCTCTCAGTCTAGATCTCTCTCTCTCTCTCTCTCTCTCTCTCTCTCTCTCTCTCTCTCTCTCTCTCTCTCTCTCTCTCTCTAATAAGAGCAGTTAAGCTTATAATGCTAAAAAATCACACTCCTTCAGAATCTGATTATAAAAATTTGCAAGTATTACCATTTCAAAAAAGATTAATGTATAATAAAGGTGTTATGATGCATAAAGTGATGTCAGGATATGCACCGGAGACATTACGTGATAATTTTATTTTGAACTATAACAGACTAAACATCATAACACCGACTCCACGTATTGACCTTTTCAAATCAAGCCTTCTTTATTCAGGTGCGGTCCTATGGAACTCACTGCCTATTTTTCTTAAGCATAAAATAAACACAGACAGCTTCAAAAAAAATTATATGTCGCACATAATGCAACTAAACATGCGCTGAATGGTTCATCAATTCATTTAAAATGTATGTGCATGTTAAACAAAATTATAATAATATGCAGATCTAAATTAAGTTATGTTAAAAATTGACACTTGGAAATTGTACTTAAAATGCAGCATGACAAGTTATTTTTTAAATTTTTATCTGTATATACAGTTATAATGTATTAAGTTTGATGTGATAATTCTTTGATTATATTGTTTTCTGTTCTTGTTGACCCTATATTAGGGCGAGGGCTGGATGTAAAAAAGCAATATTCTTGCTTATCTATTACCCTCGATAATAAAGATTTTGTCTTGTCTTGTCTTGTCTCTCTCTCTCTCTCTCTCTCTCTCTCTCTCTCTCTCTCTCTCTCTCTCTCTCTCTCTCTCTCTCTCTCTCTCTCTCTCTAAATAAAGTCCATCGGAATGTTTGCTATGATGGATTAGGCATCAAACATGTCCACGCTTTAATGGCTCCGCACGGATTCTTGTCTGCGTACGGACGGAGATGATAAGTCGCTTGTTTATTCGTGTGTGTGTGTGTGTGTGTGTGTGTGTGTGCGTGTGTGTGTGTGTGTGTGTGTTTGTGTGTGTGTGTGAGTGTGTATTTGTGTGTGTGTGCGTGTGTGTTTGTGTGTGTGCGAGTGTGTGTGTGTGTGTGTTTGTGTGTGTGTGTGTTTGTGTGTGTGTGTGTGTGTGTGTGTGTGTGTGTGTAAGTGTAAGTGTAAGTTTTTGGTGGTGATTATGCGCCCATGCGCGTTTGTAGGTGCGTACGTGAGAATGCGTGCGTGCGTCCGTGTGCGGGCTTATGCGTTTGCGTGTATGTACGTTCATGCGGCGTGTGTGCGTGCGTGTATGTGTCGTGTCTAGGAATGACTCAGAATAAGTTAAAGTCGAGAAAGGCTCTGCGACCGAGATGTGTCTTGTGTGACATAAAACCTTGTGTTTTTGTTCTTCTCATGTATAACTGGGGTAACAGTCTTACATGTTGAAAACAAAAACAAAAATAAACCGAAAACCTCATATTCCAGCTGGTTTAGGGGTTAGCTGGTCGGCTTTCTTTCTTTATTTGGTGTTTAACGTCGTTTTCAACCACGAAGGTTATATCGCGACGGGGAAAGGGGGGGGGGATGGGATAGAGCCACTTGTTAATTGTTTCTTGTTCACAAAAGCACTAATCAAAAAATTGCTCCAGGGGCTTGCAACGTAGTACAATATATATATGACCTTACTGGGAGAATGCAAGTTTCCAGTACAAAGGACTTAACATTTCTTGCATACTGCTTGACTAAAATCTTTACAAACATTGACTATATTCTATACAAGAAACACTTAACAAGGGTAAAAGGAGAAACAGAATCCGTTAGTCGCCTCTTACGACATGCTGGGGAGCATCGGGTAAATTCTTCCCCCTAACCCGCGGGGGGTGCTGGTCGGCTGGTAAATTGGTGGGTAGGTGGGTGTCTTTTTTACACAAGGACGATTTGGTATTTTCCCGCTGACCACAGCGATTCTCGACATAGTTTGAAAATAAAATGTGTGTTTGCGTATTTTACCTCTGTTGCATGCAGGTTGCTTTTATCCTTCTTTCTGGTCTTTTTATCTCTCTTTCTTTTTCCTTTATTATTTGTTTTAATGCATGGAGCATCGAAAATAGAATTGTAACATGACGACATGAACGCTTGCAACTGAGGTGCGAAGCATATTTGTCCAAAGTAGATACACTATTTACGAAGTGCGTTCTATGCAGTGTTTGTTCGTTATTGTGTAAATGTAGCTGACCTCTTGTGTAACAGGTTGACACTAAGAAAGGTAACGGTCAAAGAGCCACCCATCCCTGAAACAAAACCACATATATCACGATGCCCAAGCCTCCCCGGTGCTCCAACATTGTATCTTTCTTTTCTTTCATCTTCCACGACGCAATACTTGTTTATTTCTGTCACTAATTATTCTCGCCCCCACACCCCCGTTTCTATAGCTCTCCCCCTTTTCGTCTTTACGTATCCGTAGCTATTGTTGTTTTCCACGACACCATACCTGCTTTAAGGCTCAGTCATTAGTTTCTCCCCCTCCCTCACTCCCCCTCTACCTATTACATATTCTCTTCTTCTTTTCTTTTTCACAAAAACCATACCTTTAAAAGTCTTCGTCACTCATTTTTCAGCCCCCCCCCCCCCCCCCCCCCCGCCTTTCTCCTTCCTATTCACGTATCCTCCTCTTCTGTCCTCTTTAACGAAACCATACCTGTTGCAAAGACTCAGGCACTAATTTCTCCCCCCCCCCACATCCCCCCACCAGCCCCACAAACCCACTCACACATACTAACGCCGACCACCAATCCACCTCCCACTCTATTCCCCCCCCCCCCACCTCCCCCATCATCACCACACCCACAACGAAAGGCAGGAGGTCACGCTATGCCCTGTTCCTCCCGGCGTCTTCCCCCTCTGTTTTAACGCAGCCAAGCGTGTCTGCGGGAGGATTTACATGAGTACCCTTAGGAGACGACCCACCTACGTTCTTCTGGCCGTGGGTCCACCACTTCAGAAGACCTCGAGGAGATAGGGGAGAGATAAGAACATCGCGATGAACCTGGCACCTGGACCGACGATCCTGTGTCTTGCTTACATGGCCCGAAGCAAGTGACAAAAGGAGACTTTGGGAGGTAGGGTCCCCCCATAAAACAATCCCGTGCTGACATCTACACAGAGTCGGGTCTTGGTTAATAAATGATGTGTCACTTGCTGAATATTCCCTTTTCTTTTTCTTTCTTTATTTGGTGTTTTACGTCGTTTTCAACCACGAAGGTTATATCGCGACGGGGGAAAGGGGGGGGGGGGAGATGGGATAGAGCCACTTGTCAATTGTTTCTTGTTCACAAAAGCACTAATCAAAAATTTGCTCCAGGGGCTTGCAACGTAGTACAATATAATTATGACCTTACTGGGAGAATGCAAGTTTCCAGTACAAAGGACTTAACATTTCTTACATACTGCTTGACTATAATCTTTACGAAAATTGACTATATTCTATACAAGAAACACTTAACAATGGTAAAAGGAGAAACAGAATCCGTTAGTCGCCTCTTACGACATGCTGGGGAGCATCGGGTAAATTCTTTCTCGTCCCAACCAATATGGGACTCCCCCTAACCCGCGGGGGGTAAATATCCCCATCCCTATACCTTCAGCTCACCCCTCCCTTCTCCTATCCATGCCCCTCTTCTGCTATGTTGTCTTCTTCAATCTGACCTGGGTCGTTTGGGTGAATCTAAAGAGCAGAATATACCCGCGCAGTTTCAGCGGCACAGACGACGCACTGCATATTATTGATGCTGCGATAGGGATTATGACGAGTACTTGGCCTGTTTTCCTTTCACGCAACGTGTAGCGGGCTGGGATAATCTGCAGTGCGTCGTCTGTCCTGCTGAAGTTACATAGGTGAGCGCCAGACCTAAGCATGGTCAAAGATTCTTCAGCTAGTGTAGTGTAGGCTACGCTGGAATCTTTGGTATGGTATAGCATGGTGAGGTGTACGTACGTATACTCTCAACATCGCTTATAACCTGGATGCTAAATGATTGTGTGTTATGCAGCTTGGCTGAGAAAAAAAAAAGTGCGAGATTTCGTTCTTGTCTCCAGAAAACTGTCCAGGATGTATTCGTTGTAAGTATTTTGCAGAGATAGATATGGCCAGGTAGGAAGACAGACCAAGAGACCAACATTAGCACACACGTAAGAAGAAAAGCTAGAGAAACGGAGACCGACAGGTAGGCAGAGAAACAGGCAGGTAGACGGGCCAACATATACAGAGTTAGACTGACAGTTTGACAGACAGACACTGACAGACAGACAGACAGACAGACAAACAGATGTTTGATCGGACAGACAAACAACCCAGACAAGAAAGACTGAGACAGCGTCTGAACCTTGACAAACATCACAGACAAGAAAGACTGAGACAGCGTCTGAACCTTGACAAACATCACAGACAAGAAAGACTGAGACAGCGTCTGAACCTTGACAAACATCACAGACAAGAAAGACTGAGACAGCGTCTGAACCTTGACAAACATCACAGACAAGAAAGACTGAGACAGCGTCTGAACCTTGACAAACATCACAGACAAGAAAGACTGAGACAGCGTCTGAACCTTGACAAACATCACAGACAAGAAAGACTGAGACAGCGTCTGAACCTTGACAAACATCACAGACAAGAAAGACTGAGACAGCGTCTGAACCTTGACAAACATCACAGACAAGAAAGACTGAGACAGCGTCTGAACCTTGACAAACATCACAGACAAGAAAGACTGAGACAGCGTCTGAACCTTGACAAACATCACAGACAAGAAAGACTGAGACAGCGTCTGAACCTTGACAAACATCACAGACAAGAAAGACTGAGACAGCGTCTGAACCTTGACAGACATCACAGACAAGAAAGACTGAGACAGCGTCTGAACCTTGACAAACATCACAGACAAGAAAGACTGAGACAGCGTCTGAACCTTGACAAACATCACAGACAAGAAAGACTGAGACAGCGTCTGAACCTTGACAAACATCACAACCCAGACAAGAAAGACTGAGACAGCGTCTGAACCTTGACAAACATCACAGACAAGAAAGACTGAGACAGCGTCTGAACCTTGACAAACATCACAGACAAGAAAGACTGAGACAGCGTCTGAACCTTGACAAACATCACAGACAAGAAAGACTGAGACAGCGTCTGAACCTTGACAAACATCACAGACAAGAAAGACTGAGACAGCGTCTGAACCTTGACAAACATCACAGACAAGAAAGACTGAGACAGCGTCTGAACCTTGACAAACATCACAGACAAGAAAGACTGAGACAGCGTCTGAACCTTGACAAACATCACAGACAAGAAAGACTGAGACAGCGTCTGAACCTTGACAAACATCACAGACAAGAAAGACTGAGACAGCGTCTGAACCTTGACAAACATCACAACCCAGACAAGAAAGACTGAGACAGCGTCTGAACCTTGACAAACATCACAACCGTACAGCAAAATAAAGGTAACATTTGGAATTAACAAGTTGAGAAAAATGCCGACAATTCGGAGTGGGCGTAGCCTCAATGACATTTTCACACAATAACGACAGCCAGAGGCGTATCCACTCACACAGAAATGTAGATAGAAGAGCTAAGTAGAAAATGTAAATGACAATGTTTTCCTCACAACTTTAGGGCAGATATTCACACCATTATACAATGACAAACAACACCCTGATGAAGCACAACATATGTATATGTCGTGCCGAATTCACGTAATTGCCGATTCCGCGTAATGGGCAACATTTTTGCCCATTTCGCGTAATCGGCAAAACGCTGCCCAATACGTGAAATCGGCAGCGTTTTGCCGAAATCGCGTAAACGCCTCTAAAACTTGCCTATTTCGCGAATTCGGCAGCCGATTACGCGGAATGGGCAGCCGATTACGCGTAGTGGGCAAGTTGCCCATTACGCGAAATCGGCAATAGCAAGTTAAGTGTGTGTGTGTGCGTACGTACATGCGTGTGTGTGT
The DNA here is from genome assembly GCF_037325665.1 of Littorina saxatilis. Classification (NCBI taxonomy): domain Eukaryota; kingdom Metazoa; phylum Mollusca; class Gastropoda; order Littorinimorpha; family Littorinidae; genus Littorina; species Littorina saxatilis. Next base: position 47,839,363 of record NC_090261.1, read on the forward strand.
GTGTGTGTGTGTGTGTGTGTGTGTGTGTGTGTGTGTGTGTGGTCGATCTGTCTCTCTCTCTATCTCTCTCTCTCTCGCTCTCTCTCTCTCTCTCTCTCTATCGCTCTCTCTATCTCTCTCTCTCTCTCTCTCTCGCTCTCATCACTCTCTCTCTCTCTATCTCTCTCTTGCGCTCTCTCTCTCTCTCTCTCTCTCTCTCTCTCTCTCTCTCTCTCTCTCTCTCTCTCTCTCTCTCTCTCTCTCTCTCTCTCTCTCCCATTGTGCGGCTGCGTGTATGTTTGACAAAGATTGTCTGCGCAAGAAAGCCGTCGTAAAACGGTTCCTGAAACGGGCTCAGAGAGCTAACAAGCAAGATTATGAGGTATGCAGGGAAGAATATGTACAGGAATGCAAAGAGTTCAAGGAATTGTTGTATAGAAAGAAACTTGATTTTGATTTAGAAAGACTTGCCAAGTTGAAAAATTCCATAAAAGACCCAAAAGTGTTTTGGCAAACTATTCGGTCATTGAACGCAAAGAAAGCAATCTTCCATGGCATCTCAAGTGAACAGTGGTACGAACATTTTTATGAGGTTTTTAACACCGTTGATTTTGTGTCTGGAGTTGAAAAGGATACCGATGAAGTTGAGGAGGAAGTAGTTGATGAATTATTTAGCGAAAACATTTCAAAGCAAGAAGTGATTGACAGTATCCGTAATTTAATAGTAGGAAAGAGTGCTGGGCCAGATATGATTGTGAGCCAAATGTTGAAGCATGCCAATGAAACAGTATTGGACTTTCTTGTTGATCTGTTCAACATGTTGTTTGACACGGGAACATTTCCTGAAGAGTGGTCAAGATCAATTATCATACCAATTCATAAGAAAGGAGACGTGAATGTACCGTGGCATAGCCTTGACCAGTGTTGTAAGCAAGGTTTATACACACATTCTCAACAAGAGATTGACGAAGTGGGCTGAGAAAGAGGAAACAATAATTAAAGAACAAGCCGGCTTCAGGTCAAGTTACAGTACTGTTGATCATATTTTTTCGTTATATGGCATTGTTCAGAAGCATTTATTAAAGAATACTAAACTGTACATAGCTTTTGTAGATTTTAAGAAGGCATTTGACTCTGTGAACAGAAATGCATTATGGGAGGTTTTGAGGAAAAGTGGTGTAAACGGGAAAATGTATAAGGCCCTAACAGCCGTTTACACATCAGTGAAAGCATGTGTGCGTGACCGATGTAATTATTCTGATTATTTTGAATGCCCAAGAGGGGTGAAACAAGGATGTTTATTGAGCCCTTTGATGTTCTCCTTCTTTATTAATGAACTGGCAACAGAAGTGTCCTGTAAGGGAAGACATGGTATACAGTTGATACCTGGTGCGACGGAGATATTCTTGCTACTTTTCGCTGACGATGTTGTTTTGATGTCTAATTCTGTCATAGGTTTACAAAACCAACTGAACAATTTAAAAAGAGAAGCAGATCGCCTGTGCTTATCAGTTAACTTGGATAAAACTGATGTCATGGTGTTCCGTATGGGAGGCCACCTTGCAGCTCACGAGAAATGGTCCTATGGTGGCGAGGCAGTCCGAGTAACCAACTCGTACAAATACCTCGGCATGTTGCTTACTACAAAACTGAGTGTAAATGTTGCTTTGAGTGAGATGTCCAGAAAGGGAAAGAAAGCAGTCATTGAGACACAGTCACTGCCACCCGAAAAACAGCAAATGTAAAAACAAATAAAAATTACTACCAAACTGCATGTCAGCCAAGCTATAACCTGTGTTTGTGGTACTGAAAGATGAAAATAGCAGCTTAACTTGTATTTTTGAGAAGCTGTTTTTTTCTCACAATTATGCGTAATTCTTCATCTATTTGTTCATCTTTTCCTATTATCGTTCTCTTGTTTCGAAAATAAATGTTTGCCTCGTTTGCACCACTAGTATACTGTGTATGTGTGTGTGTGTGTGTGTGTGTGTGTGTGTGTGTGTGTGTGTGTGTGTGTGTGTGTGTGTGTGTGTGTTTGTGTGTGTGTGTTTGTGAGTGTGTGCGCGTGCGTGGTAAAAAGTATATTAGGCCTAAAAAAAAAAATAGGTGTGGTTACGGTAACCCGACCTACCCTATTTTTAGGGGCCGACCCTATAACTTTTTATTACATTTGTCAAAAAAAAAAAAATAAAAAAAATAAAACGAGTGCAAATAAAATGTGTACACATTAGACAAAAAAGTTTAAAAAAAAAAAGTGATTGCCTACCTTCCTACCCTATTTTTTTTGGCTATGTTACCTTAACCACACCTATTTTTTTTTTGGCCTTATCACAGTCATGGTCAGTATCGACAACACACACACACACACACACACACACACACACACACAAACATACACACTAAACTCACTATTGCCGATTTCGCGTAATGGGCAACTTGCCTATTACGCGTAATCGGCTGCCGATTCCGCGTAATCGGCTGCTGAATTCGCGAAATAGGCAAGTTTTAGAGGCCTTTACGCGATTTCGGCAAAACGCTGCCGATTTCACGTATTGGGCAGCGTTTTGCCGATTACGCGAAATGGGCAAAAATGTTGCCCATTACGCGGAATCGGCAATTACGTGAATTCGGCACGACATATACACAAACAATCTCTGTCATGTGCTCTGCACCGGTATTTTTTATTTTTTTTATTGTTTACTGTAGACCAACAGTGTGCATAAAATGGGTATGGGTTTTCAACATCCGGCAAAGGTATGGCGTTCCACTACCTGGTCCGGCTGTTACATGTGAGAAAATATTCTTATACTTGCATGCATACCAAGAATCAGCTGCCTGGCTGCTTCCTAGGCAGGAATGATCTTTATGTTGAATTCATCTTTATGTTGAATTAATTTTGCACATTGACAAAGTTGTCAGTTAAGAAATTAATTAAGTTGCACAGAAGGGCAATCACACTGTTGATTTTTCTTTGTATTATGTCAAAATTGAAGGATGCTGTTATTACTTGGTAAAGTATGAAATGCTACACACACACACACACACACACACACACACACACACACACACACACACACACACACACAATCACACACACACACACACGCGCACGCACACAAACACACACACACACACGCACACTTTAACCCCACACCCCACCCACACCCCAATCCCCCACACCCCCCCTCCGACCCACCCCCCAATCCCCCACACCCCCCACACCCTCCCCCACCCCCACCCCAAATCCCCCACACCCCAATCCCCCACCCCCCCCACACCCTCCCCCCACCCCCACCCCCAATCCCCCACACCCCCACACCCTCCCCCCACCCCACCCCCAATCCCCCACACCCCCACCCCCCCCCACCCCCACACACAAAACGGGGTCGTCCTGTCCTCCCACAGGCTGCATGCGTTCACCCCTTTCCAAACTTTCTGGCCCTCTGGCAATCTCAGATCGAATCTGGAAGCGGCTCCGGGGCGTGATATTCCAAGCAGCTGATAAGTCTGCGAGTCTTGGGCCAGAGTCTGCTCGTGGTGATGATGGTGCTGGCAGCTTTACTGGGCTTTGATGGCCTTCTGATGGAACAACGCCTGCACCGGGATTGCCCATAACCACGGTTATGGTTCCTGCCACGGTTATGGCCCTTCGCCTTGCCCTGATGGCGCCTCGATTCTCTCCCTTGGCTGCAGGAGCGTTCTTGTGAGCGGGGTTTGAAGAGTGTTTTTTTTTTAGGGGTTGGGGTTGGGGTTGGTGGCGCTCTGTCTGTCTTCCTTCCCTCTGTTACCTTTCCGGTTTTAGTGTGAGTTATTGTCTTTGGTGCGGTACTTTTTCTCTGTGTCTGTGTTGTTGTGGTTGGTGTTAATGGTAAGATGAGTTTTTTGTTTGTTTTTGTGTGTGCTTTATTTCTTGTTTTCTGTTGCTGTTTTTGTGGTTGTTGTTGTTTTTAATGTTTGTGGTGCTGGTTTTTTTTGGTCTGTTTGACCTGATTTATGTGAAATATTACATGCTTTTATTTTCCTGTGCTTAGGTTTATTTTAGTTTTCTTTCATTGTTAGTAAGCTAAGTATTTGGGGACTTTTTCCATTGTTAGTAAGCTAAGTATTTGGGGACTTTTTTCTCATTATGAAGCACCGAGAGATTTTTCTTTCTATTTTCTCTTTTATAATTCGTTTGCTTTTTTTTATGGTTTCTTCTTGTAGTTGCTGTTTTTGACGGGAGAGTAGGATGGCGTGGGTGGGTGCGGGGGGAGAGTTGGAAAGGAGTTTTGGGATGGCGAGATTGTTGCAGCTTGTGTTCTTTCTTAGTTTGCTTGTTGGTATTCCTTTCCTGACATTAGATGAAATGTGCTTACATATAACCAAGCATCAAGTTGCCGGAATTTTCAATCTCGGTTTCCTCCTTGGCCCTCCCCCCCCCCTCTTCCTATCTACCCCCTACACTCCCCCTTACCCGTATTATCCATCCCCCACCCTCCAGTTCGTTTTACCCCACTACCCCCCTCCCTCTCTCCCCCCCTAAACCCCACCAATGCCATTGATAAGAAAATGACAAGTCTATCAAAAGGATGGCGAGACAGTGTTTCAAATTACTTATTTTTTTCTCAGATCCAATAAGGCGCCGGCTAGATCTAGCCATTGTCCAAGAAGCTGTCAGTTTTCCGCAACGACGGAGGGTCATTTTTCACAAAAGGACGTAGACATTGTATAGCTTAATTTCTCAGAGTCGTCGTGTGATACAGTATCGGCTGATTCATTGGGGTGATCTCGCCTATAGCCTTTCTTGTCAGCCTTGTCAGTTGGGGAGGATATGTGAAATATTGCACTGTTTCGCAAGCTTGTATGGTTTACGTGTACACGATATATGTGCTAAGTCGGACAGAGCGGGAATTCAGGGGGGAAACCTTGAAATAAGAGTAAGTTAGAGGGCATAAGAAACACGACAGAAAAAATCAAAACTTGACTAAATATAAAAAGAAACCAACATAGAACAAACCAAAAGAACAAACAAAATAAACAAACAAACAAACAAACTTAAAAACAAAAAGAAACGGATGAAATATAGAAGGAAAAGAAACAGAGTGCGCATGACTTGCCAACCTTTAAAAACATATTTTTAAAACGATACAGAAAAAATTGAAGAACAAAGGGAGAGAGTAAGAAAGATTGAAACAATGAAAGGCAGGAAAAGGAAACAAAGATGGATGGGTAGACAGAGGGAGGAAGAACGTTAGAGAGAAAGAAGCTGACACAAGAGAATCTTGATTATTGAACAAATCACCAAATAATTCTGAATTTACAGGCATATCAAAAAGCTCTATTTTCTCATTCAACGTCCACCGCCAGACACGGCCATGCTTAGAGTGGAGTTCGCCTTGAACAATGACGACAGAGAGCAACGTCAAAGACCCACTCCACACATAAAGGCACAATACCATCCCCAACTTGGTCACATACCAAAAATCAACAACCTGACTGCTTGCTGTACCGGCACGGTGGCCTAGTGGTGAGGCGTCCGCCCCGTGATCGGGAGGTCGTGGGTTCGAACCCCGGCCGGGTCATACCTAAGACTATAAAATTGGCAATCTAGTGGCTGCTCCGCCTGGCGTCTGGCATTATGGGGTTAGTGCTAGGACTGGTTGGTCCTGTGTCAGAATAATGTGACTGGGTGAGACATGAAGCCTGTGCTGCGACTTCTGTCTTGTGTGTGACGCACGTTATATGTCAAAGCAGCACCGCCCTGATATGGCCCTTCGTGGTCGGCTGGGCGTTAAGCAAACAAACAAACAAACTGCTTGCTGTGGTGAGTTGGATTTGTTAAAATTCATCAATTTGATAAACATCCACTAGTGAAGAAGGTAATCTATATACAAATGAGCATTCGTTTAATAACTGTGTAACCGAAGAAAATCTGCTTTTCAAGTAAAATGTTATTTAGTCAACTTTGTTTGCTTTATATTACACGTGGACTTATATACAGCATTTTTGTTCATTAGGATTCTAATTCGGGTTTTTTTACTATTATTTTTCTCCTTTCTATTCGTCTTGGTTGTCTTTTTTTCTTTCTTTTTTGTAAAACGAAACCGTTTCTGTAAATCAGAACACCGAGTTAGGGCACCTCAGCAGCAAATATGGGTTAGACCTGGGTTTTACCCTCATTTAACAAGTAATTATCTGGTCATGTTTTTCACGACCTACAACGGTGACAGTAGCATGTCAACACGATAAGAGTATCATAAAACGGGTAGATAGTGTTTCATACAGATTTTGATCTTCCCCCCAAGCTGAAGGCCGTGTCATATTCAGAGTGTCATCATTACGGCCTAAAAACTTCAGACCTCAGTGATTTTCTGGCGAATTAACATGTGTGTGATACTGCTGAGTTTTTCATCCTTCAGTGTCAGAGGCGGCGACACAGAGTCACATTTGGGGACAAGATACCATCGAGAATTCTTCCATTTTTGTAATCTTCCACCAAAAGTTCACTCACATTTGAGGGCCTCAGTGCTTTTCTGTTGCGCCCCTGGTCGTTTCTGTGGCCTTAACATTGCCATTGGTCTGTTACATCACGTTATTTCAAGTTCCTCTGCTTTTAGCAAATAGAAAAATTATATCAGCATTTGGAATATTGCAAAGGTCGATAAAGTTTCAGCATTAACATTAACCTTGTTCACTGAATTGGCTTTTATCAAAGCATCGCGGACAAGGGCCTTTTCAACGTCCAAGACTAAGCGCTCTTCGTCCCTTGAAGTTCTCAGAACAGCGCACGTTGTCCAAGGACCAATCCACAAGTCTTCACAGGTCTGAGCAGTGCTTTGAAAGCCGCGACTGACACTGACAGCCATCTTTGATGACCATCGCCTGCCATTCCCCTGATCCTATTTGTCGCTCTTCCCGGCGTGCAGTGCGCATCGCGTCTATCCGGCAAGGCCCTGTACTCTGGCAGCAGCATAATAAACCCATAAACACCTAGCGGTGCGGGCAGCATCATTGTCGACCTTTCAAGACCCTTGCGTCCCAGACCTGCTCTGACAAGACAGTCTTCTAGTCTTTAAAGGCACCCTCCTTCCAGTTCGCCTCCCCGTCTCAGACCTGCTCTGACAAGACAGGCTTCTAGTCTTTAAAGGCACCCTCCTTCCAGTTCGCCTCACCGTCTCAGACCTGCTCTGACAAGACAGGCTTCTAGTCTTTAAAGGCACCCTCCTTCCAGTTCGCCTCACCGTCCCAGACCTGCTCTGACAAGACAAGCTTCTAGTCTTTAAAGGCACCCTCCTTCCAGTTCGCCTCCCCGTCCCAGACCTGCTCTGACAAGACAGTCTTCTAGTCTTTAAAGGCACCCTCCTTCCAGTTCGCCTCCACGTCCCAGACCTGCTCTGACAAGACAGGCTTCTAGTCTTTAAAGGCACCCTCCTTCCAGTTCGCCTCCCCGTCTCAGACCTGCTCTGACAAGACAGGCTTCTAGTCTTTAAAGGCACCCCGCTCCTTCCAGTTCGCCTCACCGTCCCAGACCTGCTCTGACAAGACAAGCTTCTAGTCTTTAAAGGCACCCTCCTTCCAGTTCGCCTCACCGTCTCAGACCTGCTCTGACAAGACAGGCTTCTAGTCTTTAAAGGCACCCTCCTTCCAGTTCGCCTCCCCGTCCCAGTCCTGCTCTGACAAGACAGGCTTCTAATCTTTAAAGGCACCCTCCTTCCAGTTCGCCTCCCCGTCTCAGACCTGCTCTGACAAGACAGGCTTCTAGTCTTTAAAGGCACCCTCCTTCCAGTTCGCCTCACCGTCTCAGACCTGCTCTGACAAGACAGGCTTCTAATCTTTAAAGGCACCCTCCTTCCTGTTCGCCTCACCGTCTCAGACCTGCTCTGACAAGACAGGCTTCTTGTCTTTAAAGGCACCCTCCTTCCAGTTCGCCTCATCGTCCCAGACCTGCTCTGACAAGACAGGCTTCTAGTCTTTGAAGGCACTCTCCTTCCAGTTCGCCTCACCGTCCTAGTCCTGCTCTGACAAGACAGGCTTCTAATCTTTAAAGGCACCCTCCTTCCAGTTCGCCTCACCGTCCCAGTCCTGCTCTGACAAGACAGGCTTCTAGTCTTTAAAGGCACCCTCCTTCCAGTTCGCCTCCCGGTCTCAGTCCTGCTCTGACAAGACAGGCTTCTAGTCTTTAAAGGCACCCTCCTTCCAGTTCGCCTCCCCGTCTCAGACCTGCTCTGACAAGACAGGCTTCTAGTCTTTAAAGGCACCCTCCTTCCAGTTCGCCTCCCCGTCTCAGACCTGCTCTGACAAGACAGGCTTCTAGTCTTTAAAGGCACCCTCCTTCCAGTTCGCCTCAACGTCTCAGACCTGCTCTGACAAGACAGGCTTCTAGTCTTTAAAGGCACCCTCCTTCCAGTTCGCCTCACCGTCCCAGACCTGCTCTGACAAGACAAGCTTCTAGTCTTTAAAGGCACCCTCCTTCCAGTTCGCCTCACCGTCTCAGACCTGCTCTGACAAGACAGGCTTCTAGTCTTTAAAGGCACCCTCCTTCCAGTTCGCCTCCCCGTCTCAGACCTGCTCTGACAAGACAGGCTTCTAGTCTTTAAAGGCACCCTCCTTCCAGTTCGCCTCCCCGTCTCAGTCCTGCTCTGACAAGACAGGCTTCTAGTCTTTAAAGGCACCCTCCTTCCAGTTCGCCTCCCCGTCTCAGACCTGCTCTGACAAGACAGGCTTCTAGTCTTTAAAGGCACCCTCCTTCCAGTTCGCCTCCCGGTCTCAGTCCTGCTCTGACAAGACAGGCTTCTAGTCTTTAAAGGCACCCTCCTTCCAGTTCGCCTCCCGGTCTCAGTCCTGCTCTGACAAGACAGGCTTCTAGTCTTTAAAGGCACCCTCCTTCCAGTTCGCCTCCCCGTCTCAGACCTGCTCTGACAAGACAGGCTTCTAGTCTTTAAAGGCACCCTCCTTCCAGTTCGCCTCACTGTCTCAGATCTGCTCTGACAAGACAGGCTTCTAGTCTTTAAAGGCACCCTCCTTCCAGTTCGCCTCCCGGTCTCAGTCCTGCTCTGACAAGACAGGCTTCTAGTCTTTAAAGGCACCCTCCTTCCAGTTCGCCTCCCGGTCTCAGTCCTGCTCTGACAAGACAGGCTTCTAGTCTTTAAAGGCACCCTCCTTCCAGTTCGCCTCACCGTCTCAGTCCTGCTCTGACAAGACAGGCTTCTAGTCTTTAAAGGCACCCTCCTTCCAGTTCGCCTCATCGTCCCAGACCTGCTCTGACAAGACAGGCTTCTAGTCTTTAAAGGCACCCTCCTTCCAGTTCGCCTCACCGTCTCAGACCTGCTCTGACAAGACAGGCTTCTAGTCTTTAAAGGCACCCTCCTTCCAGTTCGCCTCCCGGTCTCAGTCCTGCTCTGACAAGACAGGCTTCTAGTCTTTAAAGGCACCCTCCTTCCAGTTCGCCTCCCGGTCTCAGTCCTGCTCTGACAAGACAGGCTTCTAGTCTTTAAAGGCACCCTCCTTCCAGTTCGCCTCACTGTCTCAGATCTGCTCTGACAAGACAGGCTTCTAGTCTTTAAAGGCACCCTCCTTCCAGTTCGCCTCACTGTCTCAGATCTGCTCTGACAAGACAGGCTTCTAGTCTTTAAAGGCACCCTCCTTCCAGTTCGCCTCACTGTCTCAGATCTGCTCTGACAAGACAGGCTTCTAGTCTTTAAAGGCACCCTCCTTCCAGTTCGCCTCACTGTCTCAGATCTGCTCTGACAAGACAGGCTTCTAGTCTTTAAAGGCACCCTCCTTCCAGTTCGCCTCCCGGTCTCAGTCCTGCTCTGACAAGACAGGCTTCTAGTCTTTAAAGGCACCCTCCTTCCAGTTCGCCTCACCGTCTCAGACCTGGCCAGATCTTGTCAGGCTTGCACATGAGATAAGACCATCTCTCCACTTGGTCACATACTAACAATGAACATCCTGGGAGCTCTATGTGCACCGTGAATGTTTTATATGAATTGATTTAGTAAAACCTACTGTATTATTTTGTTTTAAAGAAAATAATTCATCCCTCAAAAAAATCAAATCCAACCCACCACAGCAAGCAATAAGAGTGTTGATTTTTGGCATGGGTTCAAGTGGAGCAATGTTCTCATCTCATGTAAAAGCTTTGACCAATCTGAGATGGTGAGCCCAACTTTTTCAAAAGAAACACTTGTTTAGGCGGACAGTATCTCTTTAATTCGAGCAGTGTTCCTCTGTGAACACCGAGAAGGCCTGTGTGAGTGACAGAGGTGGCTGTGATGAGGGAACATAGACTCGTGTTATTTATTTCCTGATCTTCCGCCATGGCACAGCCCACCGTGACAGAGTTAACCCCCCTTGGCTGGTTTTCTGCGGGTGAAGTTTTGTGTTAAAGGTATAATTGTTCTTCCGATGTACACGATCGTTTCAACCGCAACAGATCTGACTAGGGCTGAGGCAAAGATAGCCTGGAATATCATTGGCTGAGGCAAAGATAGCCTGGAATATCATTGGCTGAGGCAAAGATAGCCTGGAATATCATTGGCTGAGGCAAAGATAGCCTGGAATATCATTGGCTGAGGCAAAGATAGGCTGGAATATCATTGGCTGAGGCAAAGATAGCCTGGAATATCATTGGCTGAGGCAAAGATAGCCTGGAATATCATTGGCTGAGGCAAAAATAGCCTGGAATATCATTGGCTGAGGCAAAGATAGCCTGGAATATCATTGGCTGAGGCAAATATAGCCTGGAATATCATTGGCTGAGGCAAAGATAGCCTGGAATATCATTGGCTGAGGTGCACGAAGCGAAACAAGCCGCGGGGTCTAAATGGTTGAAATCATAACAAATCTCAATTTCATAAAATCCATTTGGTTGGCACCCAGTTTCGCTTCAGCCCTGGCATCAACATGGAACATCAATGTCCTTATGACAGGCGCAAACGTGGAGAAGACGTCGGCCTCCCCTGTGGAAGGTTGAGTGCTCGAATCCCGGCCGCGCCTTGTCGATTAAGGGTGGAGATTTGTCCGATCTCGCAGGTCAACTTACATGCAGACCTGCTTGTGCCTTATCCCCCTTCATGATTGTGTACACGGCGCAAGCACAGGGAAAGGAATTTTTCTTGGATTTAAACACGAGTGTACATGGGAGTTTGAACCCATGAACGCAGAAGAAGATGAAGTAGAATGGCATCATTACACTTGGACAAATATTAAAAAAATCAATCATGTGTCTGCATTTTTTACAAAGTGAGATTTGTCTGAACTTATTTCAGATTGCATGCACTATATAGCCCGTTAGGAAAATAAATTCATTTGCATATTGTCCCTCTGCACGTATTATAACAGCGAGGTAGAGGAGTTTGGGAATGTGTTTTAGCTGGAGAATAGAGGGGCGGGGACGTAGCTCAGTTGGTAGCGCGCTGGCTTTGTAGCCAGTTGGTCGCTATCAGCGTGGGTTCGATCCCCACGTTCGGCGAGAGATTTATTTCTCGGAGTCAACTTTGTGCAGACTCTCTTCGGTGTCCGAACACCCCCGTGTGCACACATGCGCACGAACAAGATCCCACGTTCACAGCGAAAGTCTCAGGGCTTGGAAAACACGAAGACACGCATGCATCATCTCTCGTCTCCGATTATCATGATTGTATTTCGATACTTTGACGAGACAAACCCAATGCTGGTGTGTCGAAGAAGACAGCCACAGCGGGCTTGTTCGAATCAAAGTATCACACCATATCTTCAACGTATTACCAATACCTGTCCTAATATAGACCAGTTGGTCTAAGAGGACGTTAAACCCTAATAGTCAGTCAGTCTGGAGAATAGTGTCATCCGATCGATGTAATAACCTGGACTGGTCTGTGGGGGTGAATAGAATCGCTTACAAGGGAAGGACTGTGCCTTTAACCCCGAGTTGGTTTTCTACAGGTAAAGTTTCCTGTTAATTGGAGTCGACCTGGGGAGGTATATAGCCTACGACTCTTGGCAGAATGCTGAATGCCACCTACAACGAAGGGATTACCTTCCATGTAATCTTCCAAACATCTCCTGTCATCCGGCAAGCCTAACGCTAAGGCCCTGAGAATTTTTTTTTTTTAAGGGAGACATGTTTTTGGGGCGAATTTCGGATTGTTTTTTTTTATCAAATGGAATTTCCTGTTTGGATTTCTGGTCGTTAGATTTCTTGCAACATCATCACAATTGTAAAGTACAGAAGTTGTTGTTTGATTTTACTCTCGTCAGTAAGCAAAGGATAAATAATCATAATTATAAGCACGGGAGTGCGTACGTATGCCACGTTTTGAAGGTTTGTGTCGACGGGCGCTGTGGCGGGGTGGTAAGACGTCGGCCTCTTAATCGGAAGGTCGAGGGTTCGAATCCCGGCCGTGGCCGCCTGGTGGGTTAAGTGTGGAGATTTTTCCGACTCCCAGGTCAACTTATGTGCAGACCTGCTAGTGGCTTATCCCCCTTCGTGTGTACACGCAAGCACAAGACCAAGTGCGCACGTAAAAGATCCTGTAATCCATGTCAGAGTTCGGTGGGTTATAGAAACACGAAAATACCCAGCATGCTTCCTCCGAAAGCGGCGTATGGCTGCCTAAATGGCGGGGTAAAAACGGTCATACACGTAAAACTCCACTCGTGCAAAAACACGAGTGTACGTGGGAGTTTCAGCCCACGAACGCAGAAGAAAGAAGAAGAAGAAGAATGTTTGTGTGTGTGTGTGTGTGTGTGTGTGTGTGTGTGTGTGTGTGTGTGTGCGTGTGTGTGGATGCGTCAGCGTGCGTACATATTTGTGTATATGAGAGTGCGCTTACTAGCTTTAAAAAAATGAAAAAATATGTTTATATAGATATAACCCAAAGAGTATACAACAACCGCCCAATCATAATTTTGCCCACTTCAGTCCGGGTTCAACGAGAGCTCTCGGGGTTAATGTATTCCCTAAAATGGAGTGCTAAAGCCACAATGGGGTGGGGACTAGTTTCATAAAAACCGAAAAGCAAACAAAACTCGATCGCTTCTAATAGACACTGGCACTTGAACAATGGCAGGGGTGTAGGAATATTTATCCCTTGTCCATTCTTCAAATCGGTATCTCTGTCAGCCGGAGTTGACAAAGATTACTGTTCGCCTTAAAAAAGAATTACTACTAGAAGAAAGAAGCACTCGTGTTGAATTTGTCACGGGCGGAAAGTGTCTGAGGGAGAGAAGGAAGGGGGGGGAGGGATGGTGGTGGGGGAGTTAAGCTTAAAGTGGTATTACCCGCGGGATGTCAATGGCTAAACAACCCGATAATTTCTCTTTGGAGACAATCAAAGGTATTTCAAATATTGAGATTTGAGGTAGTACAACATGTGTTGGAAAAACTTTCTTCAAAATAGAAGAAAGAAGGACTGAATGTGACCGCGAAACCAGTACTGAATTCTCTAATGGCGGAGTCTTTGGTTTGCTCTATGTGCGAACAAATGGCAAACAATTTTTTAAACGCCTCAAGGCCATAAGAGATCCAATTTTACAGCATGATCGTGCGGCTTATTCTATCCCATTTACCTCGAGTTCTTGCTAAAAAAAACCACTTTATACAGGCGGACAATGCCTCTTTAAAGGGTAAGCCTTACCGTTGGAGGGGTTAAGGCGTTCTAAATACTTCACGATAGGTTTGAACCCACTTGTGGAAGTCTCTGTCAACGAAACCCGATCGGGATGTTTTAGCCATTATCTTTGCTAAGCACTCACAGGTGCCAGTGTCAATTCGCTGACATTCTCCGACAAGTCAGATCAGTTTCGATTTCATTTTGTACCTAAAAATCAAACATTGGAGACTCAAATGACCAAAATATGGAGTTATGGTAAAGGCGGGAACGGGAGGAGCTATTAAGTGAGCAATTAAAACAGAGGAACAGGAAAAAAGGACGATCAGATGTCTTTAATCGACCCAGACAAATTCAACGACGACGATGAGGACGCCGACGTTGACGAAGACGACGCCGACTACGACGCCGACGCCGACGCCGACGCCGACGCTGACGCCGACGCCGACGCCGACGCCGACGCTGACGCCGACGCCGACGTTGACGCCGCCGCCGCCGCCGCCGCCGACGACGATGATGATGATGATGATGATGATGATGATGATGATGATGATGATGACGATGACGATGACGATGACGACGACGACGACGACGCCGCCGACGACGACGACGACAAGCTGTCAATTTACTATTTAGATTTTAAAAGTTAGTTCTAGCGCCAAAACGAGGCCGTCCGATTGTGGTACAGACAATCCGGCTGGCCACGCAAAAATAAATTCTTTGAAAAATGCTCGCTTTTTACGGAGGGCACCTGGGGCGGGGATGTAGCTCAGTCGGTAGCGCGCTGGATTTGCATCCAGTTGGCCGCTGTCAGCGTGAGTTCGTCCCCACGTTCGGCGAGAGATTTATTTCTCAGAGTCAACTTTGTGTGCAGACTCTCCTCGGTGTCCGAACACCCCCGTGTGTACACGCAAGCACAGGACCAAGTGCGCACGAAAAAGATCCTGTAATCCATGTCAGAGTTCGGTGGGTTATAGAAACACGAAAATACCCAGCATGCTTCCTCCGAAAGCGGCGTATGGCTGCCTAAATGGCGGGGTAAAAACGGCCATACACGTAAAAGCCGTGGGAGTTTCAGCCCATGAACGAACAAACAAACGGCGGGCACCTTGGATGTTCTCAAGCGGCGAGTGTTTAAATGAAAGGGTGTTTGTACTGTGTGTAAAAGCCTGACCGTGTCTGTGACCAGAAACGGATGGTTTACGGGAGGTTGTGTGTGCCTTTAATGTGTCGTTCGTTTTAAACGTCGGATTGCTTGTATGTTGTGATATAATTGTTAAAACGGTAAGAATGTGAACTAATTGAAAACAGACATGCGTTCAGACACAGAAGCCGGGCGCAGCTTTCAACACTGTGATAAATGTCTCACGTTTCCTCTATGTTTTTCGATTTATGACACACAAATGGAATAGATCACAAATGCATCCATAAAAGTTAGTGTCAAGTACAAGAATGTTTCACGCACGTAATCGTGGTTTACCTGAGTGCGATGTTCATTAATGTCTTCAGTTTTTGTTATTTTACGGAAGTGACGTCTTGTTAGTCATCGCATCCGCTCATTCATAAAACTTGCGTATGACGGAAGCCCTACAGTTTTCGACGAATCAGATTTCTTTGTGCTTCAGGCTATAAAATACAATCCCCATCGGGGATTATGCCATGATGCTGAAGATCTTTTGGGAATGAAATATATTGTCCTATTTCAGGAAGTGCTCCTGGTCTGTGTTCATTTTGGACGGAATAATCCTCGGGTCATGCACTCCAGTCAAATAATACAAGGCAGTTTTATTTCAAGAATAATTATCCAGGCAGCATACGTGTAAATGCTACAGCAAAGGCACGCGCTAAGACAGACAGACAGACAGACAGAGGGACGGACAGACGGACGAACGGGCCCACAAACACGACAGACAGACAGACAGAAGGGCGTACGGACGGACGGACGGACGGTGGGGCGGACGGACGAACAGACACACATGCAAGCACACACACAGACACAGGCATACATATATATATATATAATTATATACAATAAGATGCAGAAAGCCGTAAAAAAATCCCTTCCCATTTTAACTGGAGTTTAGTTTTCCAGTACCTGTGGCATCACTACCACAAACACGAAATACTAAAAAAGAAAAAAAAACAAAAAAAAAACACTAACCCCACACACAAGTACACACAAACACACACACACACGATAGAACAAAACAAATCAGTATTCGGTTGCAGGTTTTCAAATTCGCGTAACCGTCAAACACAACTACGCCACCACTGGTTGGTCCGGTGTCAGAATAATGTGACTGGGTGAGACATGAAGCCTGTGCTGCGACTTCTGTCTTGTGTGTGGCGCACGTTATATGTCAAAGCAGCACCGCCCTGATATGGCCCTTCGTGGTCGGCTGGGCGTTAAGCAAACAAACAAACAAACAAAAAACTACGCCACCAATCAAAGCAAAATTGAAAAGCATGAAAAGACAGTGAAGATAAATGAGCAAGCAAGCAAAACATTTACAAAGTAAATATACTCCCATATTCTATTACAGTTTTCAGCTAAGGCCGCATGTAAACAGAAGTATGACCGATGGACTAAAGCACAGAATGATTCAGACTAAAACAACAAAAACAAATCGAGCACATGATGCAAACAATAAACCCTCACGTTAAACACTCACCAGACACAACAAGTAAGACAGACACACAGATTATATAAACAGACACACACACACACACACACTCTCACACCGACAAACAGACACACACACACACACGCGCACATACGCACTCAGACACACACAGACACACACACACACACACACACACACACACACACACGCAGACAGACATACAGATAGACACACACACACACACACAGACACAGACACACACACACACACACACACACACACACACCGACAGACACATACATATACACACGGACACACACACACACACACACACACACACACACACACACACACACGTATCGTGCAAAACCCATTTCAACACCACCCCAGACTAACTCCTCTTCCCACCACCAACCTTCCACCACCACCACCACCCATCCTCTTAACCTGCGCATAAACAAAACCGCGTCAATTAGAAGCCTTTAAAAGGGAGGTAATCGTCTAAGGGAGAGAGTTAGGGGTTCGATTCCACGAGGATGGCTGTTTTGAGTGGTGCGCTTGGCCATGTTACCCTGAGCCGCCCGATAGGTTTTGTGGACAAAGTAAACACTGGCCGGAGACGGGGGATTGTTCCGTCAGAAAGTGATACCCCCTTCTTTTGCCTGCTGTTTTCTCTCTATCTCTCTCCAGCTATGTCTGGTTGGCTGGTTGGCTGGTTGGCTGGTGTGTTTTGTTTGTTAGTTTATTTTAGTATTAGTGATTGCGTTGGTCGTGTTTGGGTTGGGTGTGGCACTCGCTGACGTGTTGTTGTTGTTGTTGCTGTGTTGTTGTTGTTTGTATGTGTGTGTGTGTGTGTGTGTGTGTGCGTTTGTGTGTGTGTATATGTGTGTGTGTGTGTGTGTGTGTTTGTGTGTGTGTGTTTGTGTGTGTGTGTGTTTGTGTGTGTGTGTGTGTGTGAGAGAGAGAGAGAGAGAGAGAGAGAGTAAGAGAGAAAGAGACAGACAGACAGACAGACAGACAGACAGACAGAGACCATGAGAAAGACAGACAGACAGACAGACAGACATGGAGACAGAGACACGCAGAGACTGAGAAAGAGACCGAGTCTGAACCAAGTAGAACAAATAGCGGTGGGTACTGGAAGCAATGGAGCGTCTCAATCTGGACACGTAGACCCTTTTTTGTCGCATCTGATCTATTGTCCGTGTGATTCTTTGGCATGTCTTTGTTACTTTTACACTCACTATGGCATGTCCCCTCAATATTTCAGTGCCAGCGTCAACGAAGTAATTCCTACGACAACTAGATAAGCCAATCTGCTTACTTCGGGTGAGTAAATCTGACATGGTGTAAAACCCTATACAAAATAAGAAATATAAATATAGATAAATAAAATAAGGAAATAAAAAAAGTGTCAGACTCCAAGCCAGAAAACGATGAGAAAATCGAACCGAAATACCCTCAAGGTTGCTTTTTATCCAGCCTTGTCTGGCGGTTTGTAGATTTATTGTGAAGGCGATGCGAAACTTAGGCGATAAAGCGACGGCTGGCATCTTCTCTCCGCGGAAAGTGATAACAGCAAACAAGTGCACGTAAAGCTAGCTAAGCAGCAAAAGTTTTAAGCCGCGCACGCGTTCAAGTCTGTATGGGTAAGCCAGGAAATAGTGTGCCAAATAAATCATAATTATCTAATCTTCCCCAACGTGTCGTCAGGGGCACAGAGCGGGTCGAGAAGGAAAAACAGTTCAGGCATGCTTGGTGTAGTTTCGTATATATATCTATACCCGCGGACAAACTGTGATATCTACCGCGTATACGTGTGACTCAACTTTGAGGAGACCTCCTCTCTCCTCCTTTCTTCTTCATCCTTGGATTTTGCCTTACAGAAGCATAGCCACTTCAAGGACGAACGTGTGTTCAAGGCGTGCTCGTCCTAAAACTGGATTTTGAATTTTGTGTCTGAGAGAAAAAAACTATAAGCTCGACAAGAAAGAGAACTCCCTTCTTTCTGGGTGTTGCGTCGTGTCAGGTAAGTTAAGAACTGTGGGGTCTGATAATCAGTTTGATGTGCATGGAAGTTGAAGATACTTTGGGCGGCTTTTTTTTGTCTAGTTTAAGAAAAAAAGTTGTGTGGCATTATTTCAGAAGTTGTTTTTTTCTACAAGGACTGACGTGCATTTGTGAACGTTGGGTTCGAAGTGACTCAAATGCGAACGCACGCGCGCACCCACGTTTAACATACACTCACGCAAACGAACAGACAAGGACAAGCTATTGTACAATACTAAATAAACAAGTCCTTTTAAATCAAAGTATCACGAGGAGCAAAAGAAGGTAAGACGTTTAGAAAGAAAGAACACCGAAAGAAAAAATGATAGAAGCATAGAAATAAATAAATAAAGGTTTATAATGTTGTCGACATTCAGTGTCCAGTCCCAGATATAGCTACATAGATTGTTTCAAAATAAATAAATAAATAAATAAACAAATAAATGTTAAACAAAGGAAAACTTATTTTTCTCTCTCTTTTTATTTTGCATAAGGCAAGTAAGCTAACCAGCATGCAAATTAACAAACGACCAAATAATACAAGAAGGCAAAACACACATAACAAAACGGAGAAAAAAAGAAACACACGCACGAGCACACGGTTCACTTCAAAAGAAAAACACAAACCTACCGCCTTGAAAGCCAAAATGTTGGCAACAAAAGAAACCCGTCTTTTGCTGGTATACTATAATAAACAACACCCCCCTTAAACAGACAGGACCTGCTGTGCCATCCGTTGAACACACACCCCGCACTGAACGGTAGAAAGCAGACGACAGGGAGACTGGGAGGAAAGACAAACAAACCACGACACGCATGGCATCAATATTCTATGCTTGGCTGAATTAAAGCAGCTCCCAAAGAGCCACACAACTCATGCAACATTTATTCTCACTTGCGCCTTCGGTTACGAATCTAGCAGGCACGCGCCATGATAGAAAACAAAAGCTGCGAGAAACTGAAGACTTTGTGAGTTTTTGTGTGAAACTGTGTTAAAAAAAAAAGAACAGACTTGTGAAGGCGTGATTACAATCTTTTTGAGAAAACGGTTTGTAGTTTATGGACGGAACAAGGATACGACGCTATCTAATTTCTTTAACGAGAGAGGAGTGTGATGGCTGGGGTTTCTTTGTTTTTCCACACACAGGAAAAATTCCTTCCTTTTTACATTTAGTCAACTTCGTTTTTCTTTCTTTTGTATTCTTCTTCTTTTTTCTTCTTTTCTGGCACGTGCAATCCGTGTCGTACGGTGCAACAAAGCTAGGTTTTATTTTGGTTTTCATTAAAGTCTTGTGATCTCTTGAAGTGGACGCAAACGAAGGTGGCAATCTAAAAAAAATGTACTGAACGAACGCAAGAACAATTATATATTGAAGGGCGTAAGATGAATTAAAGACGACACTCTGTTTTGTTCTGCCATTACGCAGTCACCCGCCAAACTATATTTTCTTAAACATACAGTTACCATTTCTATTTTTCTCTCATAATGATGTGTGTTTGTTTGTTATTTAAAAAAAAAAAAATGTTTGTGTGTGTTGTGTGTTGTTGTCAGCCCTATTTAGGGCGAGGGCTGGGCGTAAAAACAAAAGAAGAAAATGTTTTCCTTATCTCTTATTCTCGTTAACAAATATCTTGTCTTGTCTTGTCTTGTCTGTCCATCCTATCATTCCAGTTTCCAGTTCCTCTTTTACAGGTTGCATGACTGTTGCACGTGTTCCTTTTGAGAAAAGCCGAGAGTGCAGCAGGTCAAGTATTTCCATTTCAAGTTCATGGCACATTCATGGAATCGCTGCCTTCAGCGGCTCGCAGGCTGTTTAGTTAGAATTAAGAAGTAAAATCCAATCTGGCCCAGGCGTTATTGCATGTAGCACCTAGCATTTTCTGCACAGGAAACCAAGGTGAGCTTCAAAATGAGAGAAAAACAGTGTAATGGCAACAATGAGTTAAAAATTAACGGCAACGAAAACAGAAAACGCGTGGGAAAAAGAAAGAAAGATCAGCCAGAATCGTAGGTTATTTTTGAAATACTACCAGTACAATGCATTGTACCTCCCCTGGTTGGCCTAGTGGTAAGGCGTCCGCCCCGTGATCGGGAGGTCGTGGGTTCGAACCCCGGCCGGGTCATACCTAAGACTTTAAAATTGGCAATCTAGTGGCTGCTCCGCTTGGCGTCTGGCATTATGGGGTTAGTGCTAGGACTGGTTGATCCGGTGTCAGAATAATGTGACTGGGTGAGACATGAAGCCTGTGCTGCGACTTCTGTCTTGTGTGCGGCGCACGTTATATGTCAAAGCAGCACCGCCCTGATATGGCCCTTCGTGGTCGGCTGGGCGTTAAGCAAACAAACAAACAAAAAACCTCCCCCGTAGGACCATCTGAGAAGTTTAGATGTGACCAGCGAGGAAGTCTTATAATGAAGGTAAATTTAATACATTTATGAAAAATCGTCTGAGAACATGAGGTCGCATAGTGGAGGGAGTATCATAATGAGGGTAAATTTACTAACACTATGAAGAAAACGTCTGAGAAAAGGAGGTCGCATAGTGGAGGGAGTATCATAATGAGGGTACATTTACTAACACTATGAAGAAAACGTCTGAGAAAAGGAGGTCGCATAGTGGAGGGAGTATCATAATGAGGGTAAATTTACTAACACTATGAAGAAAACGTCTGAGAAAAGGAGGTCGCATAGTGGAGGGAGTATCATAATGAGGGTAAATTTACTAACACTATGAAGAAAACGTCTGAGAAAAGGAGGTCGCATAGTGGAGGGAGTATCATAATGAGGGTACATTTACTAACACTATGAGAACATGAGGTCGCATAGTGGAGGGAGTATCACAATGAGGGTAAATTTACTAACACAATATGAAGAAAACGTCTGAGAACATGAGGTCGCATAGTGGAGGGAGTATCATAATGAGGGTAAATTTACTAACACTATGAAGAAAACGTCTGAGAAAAGGAGGTCGCATAGTGGAGGGAGTATCATAATGAGGGTACATTTACTAACACTATGAGAACATGAGGTCGCATAGTGGAGAGGGTCTCATAATGGAGGGTCGTATATGAGAGGTTCCACAGTAATTATGTATGTGCACGAACCTACAGGTTCTCAAGAAAATCAGTCACTTCGGAAACTGGTCAAACACAGAGGCATTACGTTAAATATTTTTGAAGATGAAAAAAATCTGGCAGACGGTATTTTCAGATTTTCCCCTTAGTACATGTCGTCCTTGTCCGATTAAAACCTCGTAACTCGACTTTTTGCGAAATCTACTTTTCTACATCAAAACAATCTACGATGTTTTCTTTATTTTTTGGTTATTGTGGTAAAAGCCTAAGATCGCTGGAAGTCAGTTAAAAATGGGTACAAAAATACCTCGTATATCATTTTGGCAAAACCGCGAACCAAAATTACACGTAACTTGAGTTACGAGCTTTTTTTCGTTCGCGTGTTATTCAGTTTTGGCAGATGCAAACCTCGTATGTCGAATTACAAGTTTTCTAACATCTAAACACGGCGGTAAATGAACTGTTTCTGTTAGATATGAGGTTACGGTAAGATGTCCGTACGCTCAGAGTTTAGGTAAAATTCAATATTAGCGTCATTAATGAAGTTAGAAGTGCCCACATTACGTATTGTGTAGTAAAATGACAAACTACGACATCAGTTATTGTTCAAATGATTGTTTTGTCAGTATTTTTCCTTTGCTGAGTACAAAAACATTCTTTCTTTCTTTCTTTATTTGGTGTTTAACGTCGTTTTCAACCGTTCAAGGTTATATCGCGACGGTACAAAAACATAACTACAAAGAGAGATTAAGTAGTTAAAGTATTCTGACCATGTAATAGTTCAGTCCTGAACTTCTGATCTTATTTGTTAGCTGAAGATGTACAGGTATGCATATGTCACGTACTGAAGTTGTATTCTAGTGTCTGAATGCAGTCCATCATGTCTGGCAGTGGGTCCTTCACACCTGAAAGTCAATTATCTTCGTTTGAAGATCTTAGGTTGTTGTGCTGTGTGTGCCTG
>NC_090261.1:47866621-47881621 GCF_037325665.1 Littorina saxatilis
ATACTGGCCAGGTTTCTTCTCTAGTTTGTTTCTTTATTATTTTCCTTCTATTTTTCCTTCATTCTGTTTTCTATTTTCTTCTTTCTTTCTGTCCGAAACTTACTTTCAGATATTTTCTTTACCAAACAGTCCGCTGGTGTTGTTTATCTTTCACGTTGTATTATATACAACTTTGGCTTAAACAGTTATTTCTTTGTTGTTTAAGTTTACAATGCCGTGAAATATTTTTTGCAAGTGGATACTTCCTTCCTTTTGACCTTTTTTTCTTCGTCACAGTTGATGGCACTTGCACGTACTCTCTTGTAGGTTGTCAGGGAAACCAAGAAACGCCGGCGTGAGGACTTTGAAAATGACAAGAACCATTCAGTGATTGGGGGAAGAGGGGACGAAAAGAAGATCCTCCCTAGAAAATGAAAGAAACTCCCCAAGTTAATTCTGCTGTCACTGACCCTTATCCGTTCAGTTGTTTCCCAATTTCCTCGCCTAAATTACTCGCACTGGCTTTAACCCATCTTCTCTCTGGCGAAGCAAAAAGCAAAGAAAACTCGTTGAAGATATCTGCTTTCTGCTATGCGGCGGCTCCGCAGCTAAAAAGGCATCTCTCCCCACAATTCAGCTCCCCAAAGAAAAAAGCAAACGGTACACATGCGAGATCAGTCACTGATAACAAAACTCCGTGGCATTGCACTGACGAGGGAGAGAGAGAGAGAGAGAGAGAGAGAGAGAGAGAGAGAGAGAGAGAGAGACACACACACACACACACACACATACATACAAACACACACACGCACACACACACACACAGGGACACAGACATAGACAGGGAGACAGAGACAGGGAGACAGAGACAGGGAGACAGAGACAGGGAGATAGAGACATTACGAGTCATAGACTCTAGAGAGAGAGAGAGAGAGAGAGAGAGAGAGAGAGAGAGAGAGAGAGAGAGAGAGAGAGAAATAAACAGAGAGAGGGAAACAGAGAAGGAGTGAAAAAAAAGAAGGCGGGACCGGGAGATATATACCTCATGAATAAACATCAGCTTCTCGAGGGGCCGCAACTTCACTACACAGCCCAGACAAACTCCATTCTATACACACACTGAGAACGGATACGCCACCGCGACTTCGCCTGTTTTGCATGCGACCTCAACCTCTGACCCGCGCAGTGACAGAAAGTTGGGTGGGCACAAGAAGAAGAAGGTAGGCAAGTTGGGCTTCGAAGCTGTCTCGTTCTTCTTTCCTGGGGCTGGCAGTTGAAGGATCGTCTGGCACAATTTATTGACACCGATTACAGGAGTGAGAATCTCGCATACACAACGGACGAAGTCGTGATAGAAAAAAAGAAGGAAGAATTACTGATTCAGCGGCAGCGTCGTCTTGAAATCTGTACTACTCAGAGCGGACAGAGTGGAATTATTGCGGTAAAAGTGACTGTGGCGCATGTTGTCGTAACTTTGGCCAGATACCTGTCTCATGAAGGGTGGCTGATATCAGGGCGTGAATCCTGCGACAGGGCGTGTGACATTTTGACAACAGAGGGTCCCGGCTTGCTTTCTTCGCTCAGTTTTCTCACCCGATGTATGTCCTTTGGTGGTGTTAGGACTTTTGTGCTCCCTGTGTCAGTCACTATCTGATATTGTGCCAGAAAGAGAATTATTTTGTTTTATTTCCTCTGATGTTGTTTTCTTCAATTTGCTCTGTATTCATTGACGGGTTTCTATGTCTCCTGCGCAAGGACAATTGATTAATAATTGTTCTACACTAAAAAAAAACGATTTTGAAAAGTGCGCCTTTTTCTTTGAAAATACAGTCAGCAATAAAAACATTTTTAAACTACACCTGAGAAATAAGAAAAATATTGAAGGTAATTAATCGTATTCAAAGCGACTGCAATACTGATAATATCGCATACACGTGCTGTATAAAACAAGAGAACTTCCACGACTCAGTGAAAGCTCAGATACTTAGTGAAGGCTCGGTAAACTCTAAGTCTAAGTGAAAGGTCAGTAACTCAGTGAAATGTCTGCTACTCGGTGAAAGTTCCGTAACTCAGTACAAAAGCAGCCAACTCAGCAGCGAACTTGACTGACAAAGATCGGATCTGCTCATCAGTGAAACTTCAGCAACTCAGTGAAAAATCAGTAACCCAGTGAACTTTCAATGAAAACATCAGTAACTCAGTGAACTATCAGTGGAGAAAAAACACACCAATAACTCAGTGCATGAAAGCTCAGTAACTTACTCAGCAAACGACTTTGACAAAGATCGGATCATCTCCAGCGGCAGTGTTTATACCCTTACTCTGGCATCGGTGGATTTGTATACTTGTGTGAGCCGTGTGTGTGTCTTCTGTTCTTATCTATGCACTGGAAGCTTTGGTGATTGATAATCAACGTCTGCCATTTTTCACTGTGTCGTCGGCTTGCCGCTTTCTGCAGCTGGAGAAGTATCGACACTTTGTTGGAGAGAAAAATAAATCTGCTACACATTTTTCTTCTTCTGTGTAAGGTGAGTCAGCGATATTGTTGAGAAGATACGATGTGGATGTGAAAGAATTGTTATGGTGTGGGTTTTGTCAGTAGATATTGTATGTCAAATGTATATTTATATTAAGGCACATTTCTTTGGACAAAAAATTAAAGCCCCTTGCAATATTAATCCGACGATGAAGTGGTCTGCTGAAAAAAAGGTGTTTCTTGCTGTTTTAGTAATTTTTTGTTTGTTTGCTTGTTTGTTCATTTGTTTGTTTGTTCGTCTGGTCGTTTGTTTGTTTTGTTTTGTTGTTGTTTGTTCGTTTATTTGTTTCTGTGTTTCCAAAGGGATGAAGAAAGTATACCTTTTTATAATAGTCTTTCATTGCTCTTTTTCTATTTATTTTTATTTTAAAAGAACCCATGACTCGTATACATTTTGTATGACTGAATATATATATATTTAGTGTGTTACTTACGTAGGTGTCATTTGTTTTCTGATTTTCGGTTACCTTTCAAAATAATAGACAAACAACCGAACAGACTGACGCACAGAAACTGTATATGTATATATAGGCTTCATACAATTTCGTTTCGATAATTAATTATAATACAGTTTTCATTTTTACGATGTACCGTCACACGTTGCACACATTTTACCAAGTTCATTACCGCAGAAATTGAGTTAAGCTCCTCATTAACAGAAAACAGAGATACTGTTTCCTATTGGTAATTTAAAAAAGCACAAAATGAACACCCCCTCTACATGTCTACATCAAATTCACAGCTTGCTGGTGATACAGATTACCTACAGAAACACTGCACATCGCTACACACAGCTATAGCCGGCTGGCTTGATATACAAATTGAGAACCCTGTTCATAAGACCTCCCAATTGGAGAACCACCCCCACCCCATTTGAAACCTTGCTTCTTCCGATTTTATGTTCATTATCTTTGGGAATGAACCCCCATTTTAAATTTAAGACTCCCTTTTTTTGTAAGACCCGATTTTCTCAGATACTTGGAGGTCTCAAAATGGCGGTTCGGCTGTTCAAGACGCGGCTCTACCAGGATGATTTTCAACAAAAGGCTCACATCACCAAAGTGAAGTATTTGTAAATTTCCCCTGATGAGGTTTCTCGGCTCCCTGCCTCTTCCGGGGAGGTTCTAAGGAGAGAGAGGGGGGAAGAACCAAACAAGCCAGGTTTCCAGGATAAACGGGCAACTTGGGAGATTTACCTTGCGAAATAAACTTCACCATTCTGCAACGCGGTAGCCACCTCTCCAAGCCTCTCCGTTAAAACCCGGGCTACGTGATAAACTTTATCTAAGTGAACTTTTGGATACAAATATTTTTTTTCTTCGTAAGGGTGGATGGGGTTTTAAGTAGGAGTGGATTTGTAAGACAGGTGGACCCATAGATGCGGCATGCGGGGAGAATAATCTGTATATATAGGCTTATATGCCTGGTGTGCGTGCGGGTCGGAATGTAACAGTTTACTACTGTTTTGTTGGCATTTTCGTAAAATAAACTGGTGACACAGATGTTTTATTTAAAATAACGTATATATATAAAACATCAGAAATTGTGAAAGAAACAATTGAAAGTCAGCAGAGACTTTCTTCCGAGATTTGTTAAAATCTCTTAGCAGATTATATATATATTGATTATTGTAATATTTTATATTTGTAATTTTTTGGGTGTGCATAATTTACTTGTTTACTTAAAGTCAGTAGAATAACAAACAAATAATAAATACAATATTTGTGAAAGCAAGTTTGTACTTACAACAAACAGACTAATTAATCTAATCCGTAAACAGAGTTTTTATTTGTGTTCTTCTATAGTTATGCAATTCGTTGAAAAATCAACAGGAGAATATTCTCAACTGTATAAGGTTTTTCTCGTTTTACGTTGTTGTTAAGCGCGATTATTTCAATTAGTCATATTTTGATTACAAACGACCCGGCGAATAATAATAATAATAATTGTCAGTAAGTACTGGTGTCACATGACTGATGTGAACCAGTTGATTGGCTAATGGCGATGCGCTAAAACTGTTAGCGCACTCTTGGAGTGCGCTAACTTTTCCACAGAGCGTATTCTTCCGCCCTTTGCCTAAGCAAGAGTGTACTCTCATCCTCAGAATTAATTAATGACATGTAGCTTATATTCTCCACAATACCAATGATTATGACCATAAATTTCCTGCTTCTCAATTAAAGCAGAAGTGGTTTTTTTCTGACAGATTGCATGTGCCTGTGCCACAGTTGCCACTGATCTAAAAATAGAACCCGCTGTGTCTAATTTTTCAGTTTCGACTTGCGAAGATTCCTCTCATAATTATGCCATGTTAGTGGCATGTAGCTTATTATCCACATTACCAAATGATGAGTTAGTATACAATTCCCAGCAGCTAATAGAAAACACAAGTGTTATTCCGATAACGTAGCAGCTAGATCAGCACGTAGCAGACTACACTGAAATACGACTGCATCTGTTCAGTAAATGAATGTTTTCCGAATTATTATTTCAAGGCAAGAACAATCGGAATCGAAAACGTGTATGGTTTAGAACGTTCTTACCATATATAAGACTTATTACCAGCCTGCCTCATGCGTGCAGACTCAGTGCAACGTGACGATTTATTCACTCAATTGTGTTTTTGATATAGTAATTGTAGAGATATTTATCAATATTGTCGGTTAAACAATAATTATTTACAAGCATTTGTGAAAAGATAAACTCTTTTTTTAAATAGCCGGGAAGACCGAAAAGAAACGCATGTTTGTTTATGTGTTTGTTTGCCTGTTTGGTTGTTTGTTTGTTTGTTTGTTTGTTTGTTTGTTTGTTTGTTTGTTTGTTTGTTTTTAAGCTCAGTTTGGGTAGGTCATGTCTGAGTATACAAAGTGAATCAATTCTGAAAATTCCTTATCATGTTAGTAGGGCTTCGTCTTGCAATCCAGTGCTTTCAGGCTTGTCTTCTCAGATAACCTGGCGAGATGGGTAAGGCTTGTGTTACAAGTGTGAAAAGGGAAGGATCCGATTTAGCCAGCTTGTAATAGATGCCCTGAATGAATTTAATTTTCACTTTGTGTGAAACGGTGTCAAGCGCGGTATTATGTGTGTGTGTGTGTGTGCGTGTGTGTGTGTGTGTGTGTGTGTGTGTGTGTGTACCCCCGTTTCCACAGGTTTGGTTGCCTAAATCACCATAAGGCAACCATCCACACGTGGATGGCAACCTAAACTCTGGATGACAACCTAATTGTGTGGATGGTCGCTTCATTTAACACCGTTAAATTGACTTTTTTGACGGAAAGAATGTCATAACAATGTTCAAAATGACATTCTTTCCGTCCTCTATAGGCGACGAAATAGGTCAAATTTTGTGCATTTTTTAGTGCAAAATTCTTCGATGCCGGAGCGAGTACTGCACCCAGTGCTGTTGTAGTGCAAGTGCACTAGAAAGGCACTACACCCAGTGCCGCCTCTTAGGTAACCATCCACACTTTAGGTATGTGTGTGTGTGTGTGTGCGTGTGCGTGTGTGTATGTGTCTGTCTGTATGCATATGTTACAGGCATTAAGTGAAACCAGGCATTACGCGTAATGCCTAACTGAAATGCTCAAGCATTACGCGTAATGCCTGTGACCACTAGGCATTACTCCCCCCGCGGGTTAGGGGGAAGAATTTACCCGATGCTCCCCAGCATGTCGTAAGAGGCGACTAACGGATTCTGTTTCTCCTTTTACCCTTGTTAAGTGTTTCTTGTATAGAATATAGTCAATGTTTGTAAAGATTTTAGTCAAGCAGTATGTAAGAAATGTTAAGTCCTTTGCACTGGAAACTTGCATTCTCCCAGTAAGGTCATATATTGTACTACGTTGCAAGCCCCTGGAGCAATTTTTGGCTCACGAAGTGTAGCCTATGCGATGCTAACTTTTGTCTGTCTGTGCGTGCGTGCGTGCGTGCGTATGTATGTATGTATGTATGTCTGTGGTAGAAACTTTAACATTTGAAGACGTCATATTACATTGACGTCACATTATGACGTACGAGGGTTAGACGTCACGCGATGGAATTACTGAAAGTCTCGGTGATTGTTATTTTGAGCGGGCCGAGACTATTTGGCAGTCGTGTCCATGTAAGTAGGCTACATGCAGACAGACAGATCTAGATCTAGTGTCTCGCTTTCTTGCACAGTTTCACCTATGCTCTTTCTGTGTGTGTGTGTGTGTGTGTGTGTGTGTGTGTGTGTGTGTGTGTGTGTGTGTGTGTGTGTGTTCGTGCGTGCTTGTGTGTGTGTGTGTGTGTGTGTGTGTGTGTGTGTGTGTGTGTGTGTGTGTGTGTGTGTGTGTGACGGAGTGATTGAGTTTGTGTTACTGTTTGTCGATTTCTTACGTGAGCCTTGAAGGCTTCGCCTCTTGTTTGATTAGTGCTTTTGTGAACAAGAAACAATTAACAAGTGGCTCTATCCCATCTCCCCCCTTTCCCCGTCGCGATATAACCTTGAACGGTTGAAAACGACGTTAAACACCAAATAAAGAAAAGAAAGAAACTATGCATTACACGTAATGCCTGAAATTTGACTCTCAAAATTACGCTTAGGCCCTACAACATGAAAGCCTATTGCACTGAACAGTTATCCAGTACCTCTTGGATGACGATGAGAACATTTTTTAAGGGCAAAGTGTTGACAAAATGTCATGGTGTGAATATAGTAATGAGTGATGGTTCGCAATGCAAAATAATGTATTTCTGACATAGTGTTCATCACAGTTTGAATTTCACGTAAGTGTGAGTGCATGTCACAATGGAAAGCCGAGGTCCAATATTTCCAGTCGAGTTTTCACCAGTTGCTTATTCGTCACCATGGAGGATAATGAAAAAGAACAATTGTTTACTCGACGTTTGTTTGAACATTATGAAAAGGACGGTAGAAAGTTGCTCCCGAAAGCTGTGTACTTCAGAACAACCGAAGAAGTAAAAGCTGCCTTCCAGAAAACGACTAAGTCACGTCATGAGTATCATCTCTTGGGAAAGTAAGTAATGTGTGGTGTTTGTCAAAAACAGATTTGAGTGTTAATATTCAGCTCTACGTCTATCGTGAAACAATACTGAAACCGGGTTATCTCCAATGCTGTCTCTGATAGAGTAATTGACACATAATTATAATGTCAAAGGGAGGTAACAAAAAAGGTTTAGTATACACTGACTGTATCGTTCTTGCTGGAACAAAAACAGCTAATAAGAAAATTGCGTTGTGTTATCTCACATACCGGGGTTGTTGAAAGCTACGATATCAAATTATTATTAATGTTCGCTTGAGAAACACTGTGTAAACGGGTTTTTTTGTCATAAGGAAGATTTTTTATTATTATTCACGATCTTTAGTAGTTTGCATGTAGCGCTCGGGTACATTGACATGTTGTTGTTTTAGCAAGATGAATTCAATCTGGACCCTGTCCTACGTGTTATAATTATATATCACAATGAATGCACACAATAACAACGACAACAACAACAACAAATCAACAACCAACAACAAACCACCACCCACCAACCAACCACGACCCACCACGACCAACTACCAAACAACCAACCATGACCCAGCACCACCCACGACCAACCACCAACAAACCATCCACAAACCACCAACAAACATTTTTTTTTTTTCATTTTTTTTTTCATTACTTTATTGTCCCATCGCTGGGAAATTCGGGTCGCTTCCTCCCAGTGGAAAGCTAGCAGCAACGGAGTCGCGCTACCCAGGTGTCTGCGTGTTTAGGTGTATTCAGCCACCTGCACTTATGGCAGAATGACCAAGGTCTTTTACGTGCCATTGTGATGACACGCGGGTGGGGCATGGCTTCCGTCTCTGGGTCTGCACATAAAGTTGACCCGTGTCCATCAGCAGAAACCTCACCTACAACAATTGCAGAGAGGTTTCAGACATTATATACGTTTAGGCATTACGTGTAATGCCTAGTGGTCACAGTCCTGAACATTTCAGGCATTACACGTAATGCCTGGTTTTACTTAATGCCTCTCTCTCTCTCTCTCCCATTTTCTCACTCTTTCTTTCTATCACTTTCGTTCTCTCTCTCTCTCTCTCTCTCTCTCTCTCTCTCTCTCTCTCTCTCTCTCTCTCTCTCTCTCTCTCGCTCTCTCTCTCTCTCTCTCTCTCTCTCTTTATTTTCCCCTATTCCTGTGTATGTCTGATAGACTGCACCATTGCAAGTTATTCGTCGCATGTTTAATTGTCATGTTCTTTTCTTTTGTGATCCATTGCTTTTTTGTTGAGGTAACAGTTACTGTTGCCTTTGTCACCGCTTACAAGCTGGCTATACCTGTAGACTTTTAGGGAGGGAGAGAGAGAGAGAGAGAGAGAGAGAGAGAGAGAGAGAGAGAGAGAGAGAGAGATAAATAGAGAAATAGAGAGAGAGAGAGGAAAAGAAACTGGAAAGAGAGTGAGAAAGAGAGAGAGAAAGAGAAAAAGGGTGAAAGACAGAGATGCTATAATACAGAGAAAGAAAGAGAAATAAAGAGAGATATATACAGACAGACAGACAGACAGACAGACAGAGAAAAAGGGACAGAGACAGAGACATAGACATTTCGACAAAGTGAGAGAGAGAGTTAGCTAGACATTGTTCACACATGTTTTTCATCCTCTCACCAAAACGTTGCACAGACCATAAAACTGACACCCTCTGCGAAAGAAAAGAGGGGGGAAGAAAACAATCTTCGATCGTCACTTCATAAACTTTAGAATTAAAAAAACCAAGCATAACCCCAGATAAAAAGGTGAAAACGCGGGAACGTAGACACCATAATGTCAAAGCATGATGCATGGACGGCGTTGACCACAAAATAACAAAGAGTAAGCTGCTTCAAGTTCAAACAGAAACAAATACTACAATGTTGTTACCCTGACACGCACACATAGCTACAGACACAGACACTTACACACACATGTATACCTTAACACGTCATAGTACAGGCACAAGCATTCGTTTCTTCCCTCTCCCTCAGTCTCTCTCTAGCTCTCTCTCTCTCTCTCTCTCTCTCTCTCTCTCTCTCTCTCTCTCTCTCTCTAGCTCTCTCTAGCTCTCTCTCTCTCTCCCTCACCACCCCCCCCCTTATACCTCTCCCTCTCCTTGGAAAATAAAGTTCCATCATCATCACCATCTTTTTCTCCCTCCCTCACCCCCTCTCTCTCTCACTCACTCTCTCTCTTTCTCTTAAGATGTTCTTGTTGAAAGCTAAAGTGTCCCAAATTATAAGCACATTATTAACACATAAGTAAACACAACATACAACACGCTCGCAAATCAAGTAAGCAGGAAGGCCCAAACAGGCAGACGCATAGACAAACAGACAGACACACCAACAGACACACAGACAGACACACCCACCCACCACCCCCACACTCACACACGCACACACACACACAAACACAAACACAAACACAAACACAAACACACACACACACATACACACACACGCAGGCACAAACACACACTTTTAAACGCAAAACACATTGAATATTTTCTTGAGCTTCGAATACATTTATGACACACGCAAGGGGCAAGCACTCGTGGCGGACAGAGGGACGAGAGCCAAAGTTGTCTTGTCAGAGCGGTATCGATTTTGCATACATAATGTCTCGCTCTCTGCGCGTGCTTCGTTGCTGACAGCTAACTCGGATTGGTCAAGAATTCCAGACTGGTAACTGGATAATGTTTCATCCCAATTTCCTGCTTCTTTCAAGTCAAAATGGCCGAGAAGACGAATGATAGAACTAAGAAGCAGAAATGTTATTGTTTTGGCCTTGCGTACTACACATATTTGTGTGTTGAGAATGACCAGTTTTCTTGTTCCTCTGATAAGACTGACGTGCAGAATCATTTTGGGGGTTGACATTATTTTTCTCGAGTTTGCAGAGGTGTGAAAAATGCAAGAAAGTCAGAAAAAGAACAAAAGAGAGATTAAAAAAAAGGGTGAACGTAACACAGGAGTCAAATCAGTATTGTGTGTGGTTGTTTTTTTTTTAAATAACGATACGACCAAATAGGAATACGAAAGACTGGTCCAAGATTCACGTTTCATAAATGTATAGCCGTGGAGTTTTATTTTGTTCCAACAGAAGTTTGGAACTATTTAAAATACTGTTTTTCTTTTGATTTCTTTGTTTGTTTATTTGTGTGTTTGTTTACTGCATACCTGGTTGTCACTTAAATTCTGAAATGATGTTGAACCCCCAACGAAACTGACCATAGTCGCCGGTTCCATCCCCGCAAACGCACTCATACACACACACACACACAACCACTGCAAACATGAGAATCAATGTCCAGCGGGCGGTACTGATGGTCATTCAGCCTCCTGGAGGTTTTGTTAGTTCAGCCAGTGGACGCAGCTCCGTGGCGACAGCTTTACGGCCTGCTACTGACCACTGGCTACTTCACTGTCCTCTAAACTCCCCGGGACTGCTCAAGCCACTCAGAAGCTTTTTGGTCATCGGACTAATTTCGGCCGTTCTGCTTTTTCTGCGCGGCAGTCAGCCCTCGAGGCCGTCCGGTTCTATGAGAAAGCCAGGCCGGCTATTGCTAGTTTTTATGGCGATTTTACCTTCCCTGCCAACATTCGTCGGCAAAATTCTTGTCGGGAACGACATTCTTTGCTGGTGTTGCAATCGCCATTAAGGTTTAGGGACGGGGCAGGCAAGTTATTGGCCAAACCCCCTCACTACGCTTGCGGGTTTATTTCGGAAGGCAAAGAAGAGCGCCGGGTTTAGCGAAGGGCAGTGTCAACACGCGCTGTTCTAAGCTCCCAGACCCGGGTAGGATACGATGCAATAAGTATGGAGGTTGATGATATAAGTGTGACATTTGGCCTCCGCCGCCATGCAAAGGGAGAAATGGAAGGTTGTGGGCATTGACAGGCGAGAGCCTTGGGGGCGAACGTTCGCCATTGTCGCCCAGTAACGATCATCCACATTTTGCCCTTTGTTAGTGCCAGTGGCGTCCCTTGCCAGATCTCCATTATGAGGTCATTAATGTCGAAAGCGCGAGAGATCCTCCTCGGACCTTTATTTACCTTGATCGATTTCACAGCTTTTCAATGGCTGACACGCTGCTGTCATTCCAAACGTCTTCGGGCTACGGGGTTTAAAGTCAGTGTACACTTTGTGGAGGGGGGGGGGATGGGCTATCTGTTTGACCAACAACAAATTGACCAGGTGAGAAAGGGATGGGGTGCATTACGGACGGTAGAAATTAAGCTAAGCCGTTAGGTATTGAGGCAAATCTGAATGTCTCACAGGGATGCCGGTTTTCATTGACATTTGATAGAAATGTACCGTTTAAGGAATTACAATAACTGATAGCTCAATAATGATAACGATGTCAAGAGAATGGCGATTTAACAGACTTTGTGATAAATATATCAGGGGATTTACAAAATCTGGAAACTTGGTCAAATAAGAGCTGTGCGTAGAAGAATTGTTTGCGTTCAAAATCAAATCACAATACTATACCGAATTAAACACAAAGTAAATAGAAAAATGAATTAAAAAATAAATCGATAGCTTAAACAGGGGAATGAAAGAATATATATAGATAAATAGAAACGAAAGTACATACATTATTGGATAAACCATGAATTTAAAATAATGAATAAATAAATAAACTACTAAATGAATCATACAGCGAATGAAAACATTAAAAAATAGATATGGATAATAAATGTATAATAACGGCAGTAGTCGTTTACTCGTTGCGGTCATCATTTCTAGAAGATTATGATTAAAAATAATAATAATCATGATAATGATTCGCATAATACCGCTCAAAAACAACAATTACTGAGCGAATCGTCGTTAAAGTAAACACTGATAACATGGTGCGAGTGTTTGCATAACATTTTATGAACGAATCACCCCACGATTGCTAATGTGCATTAATTCTTTTTATTATTCCGTCATTGTTTTCAGAATTGAGTATCTGTATACATTTATTCAGTACAGGTGGTTCGAGCGCTCATGAAAACTTATATATATATATATGATTATGGCAGATAACGAATATATATGCTTTGGAATTATAATTCAAAACAAAAAGCACTCATGAATATTCAAAAGATAGTTATAAGCCCTACTTTTTTTCAAAACCGTCAACTCTTAAAAAGGGTTGCTCCCTTCTTGATTTTTAATATCCACCAAGTAAAAACGCTTTATTTACAAACTTCAATAATTTACGTTTTGCTTCGTGTTTTGATCATAACCCAAAGCCGAGTCAAACGTCACAGCTTATGATGCCTGTGAAATAATGACAATTACCAAACTAAGATTATTTTTAATGTCCGCAGTGATAATATTTCGTTGATCAATTAACAATACTCTTTAGTTTACAGTCACTTGCTCGATAATGTCATTTTTTTCTCTCTCTCATAATAAGACTCAACGATTGTTCACAAGTAAACGCGTGTTCAGGCTTCAAGCCTTAATCTAACGGCTAAAAGAAACCCCACAACAGACAAGACAAGAAAATTGATGAGGCTACACATTTGCAAGGACGAGGTCTTTGTGGCCTAAACCGACGGTGCTTAATTAGACTGTTTACGCCTCCCAACGGACACAAAAAGGATGGAGGGGGGGTGGGGTGGGGGGGGGGGGGAGGACTGAGAAAAGGCCGTGCTTAAATAAAGAAAAGTACGATGCACGTGTCTTTTAGGCGAGCGAGAAAAAGCAACAACCAAACAAAATTAAAAACTGAAAAACTCACAGAGACAAACTAATCACGGACACAAAAAGAAAATGTTAAAAACAAAAAAAGATCTTACACTCACCATTACAAAGACAGCACAAATGTTAAGTTTTCACACACGTAAATGCAGGACAAACGCATCAAAAAAGCAAAGCAGAACAAAAGGTAAAAATCCAAAACAGAAGCAAAACAAAAAATGAAAGGGCAGACAGACAGACAGACAGACAGCGTTATTACAGTGCATAAAGTCAGAGATAGCTGCGTGTAAGACGAGCAAGACAGACAGACAGACAGACAGACAGACAGCGTTATTACAGTGCATAAAGTCAGAGATAGCTGCGTGTAAGACGAGCAAGACAGACAGACAGACAGACAGACAGACAGCGTTATTACAGTGCATTAAGTCAGAGATAGCTGCGTGTAAGACGAGCAAGACAGACAGACAGACAGACAGACAGACAGACAGAGAGACAGCGTTATTACAGTGCATAAAGTCAGAGATAGCTGCGTGTAAGACGAGCAAGACAGACAGACAGTCAGAGAAACAGCGTTATTACAGTGCATAAAGTCAGAGATAGCTGCGTGTAAGACGAGCAAGACAGACAGACAGACAGACAGACAGACAGACAGACAGCGTTATTACAGTGCATAAAGTCAGAGATAGCTGCGTGTAAGACGAGCAAGACAGACAGACAGACAGACAGACAGACAGACAGACAGACAGACAGACAGACAGCGTTATTACAGTGCATAAAGTCAGAGATAGCTGCGTGTAAGACGAGGAAGACAGACAGACAGACAGACAGACAGACAGCGTTATTACAGTGCATAAAGTCAGAGATAGCTGCGTGTAAGACGAGCAAGACAGACAGACAGACAGACAGACAGACAGACAGACAGACAGACAGACAGACAGACAGACAGACAGCGTTATTACAGTGCATAAAGTCAGAGATAGCTGCGTGTAAGACGAGGAAGACAGACAGACAGACAGACAGAGAGACAGCGTTATTACAGTGCATAAAGTCAGAGATAGCTGCGTGTAAGACGAGCAAGACAGACAGCAAGACAGACAGACAGACAGACAGAGAGACAGCGTTATTACAGTGCATAAAGTCAGAGATAGCTGCGTGTAAGACGAGCAAGACAGACAGACAGACAGACAGAGAGACAGCGTTATTACAGTGCATAAAGTCAGAGATAGCTGCGTGTAAGACGAGCAAGACAGACAGACAGACAGACAGACAGACAGACAGACAGACAGACAGACAGACAGACAGACAGAGAAACAGCGTTATTACAGTGCATAAAGTCAGAGATAGCTGCGTGTAAGACGAGCAAGACAGACAGACAGACAGACAGACAGACAGACAGACAGACAGACAGACAGCGTTATTACAGTGCATAAAGTCAGAGATAGCTGAGTGTAAGACGAGCAAGACAGACAGACAGACAGACAGAGAAGAGAGACAGCGTTATTACAGTGCATAAAGTCAGAGATAGCTGCGTGTAAGACGAGCAAGACATACAGACAGACAGACAGACAGACAGACAGAGAGACAGCGTTATTACAGTGCATAAAGTCAGAGATAGCTGCGTGTAAGACGAGCAAGACGAGCAAGACAGACAGACAGACAGACAGACAGACAGACCGCGTTGTTTCAGTGCAGAAAGTCAGAGATAGCTGCGTGTAAGACGAGCAAGACACACAGACAGGCAGGCAGACAGGCAGACAGACAGACAGACAGACAGACCGAC
>NC_090261.1:47886621-47896621 GCF_037325665.1 Littorina saxatilis
GAGTGTACGTGGGAGTTTCAGCCCACGAACGCAGAAGAAGAATAAGAAGTGTGCGACTGGATCCATTGAATACCTCCATGAAATTGAACGTAACTGACACAAGCACACTCGTACAAGGGCACATCAGAACTATACCGTCAACGGAGTAATAATTTAGAGCACATGTATTGTCATTTTGAACTCAAAGCCATGACGTTCCCTACACAAGGCTTTGATAACGAACGGATAAGGGGCGTTTTGATTCATTCAAAGATGCAAAGATTTTCGTTGTTGATACAAAGGGACTTGACGCTCACTTTCTGCACGCTGAGAACGCCACTTCCTACAGTGACGCTGAGAACGTTCAAAAATACCATCAAAATATTAATCCTGCCCTACAGCGTTTTAGTTGGTCCATGATGGGTCCAACCATTTGTTTTCCTAATTTATGTCAAGCCTCTGATGCCAAGAAATTGAGTGAAGCCGACCCGCTTTGAATTTTCAACTGTAATATGACTAAGGAGTTACGCCCCTTATCCGTTCGTTATCAAAGCCTTGTGTAGGGAACGTCATGGCTTTGAGTTCAAAATGATGTACATTGTATTGTCATCAGGTAGACACAGTGTAGCCTCTTTTTTAAGACCCTTCATTTTAAGATCTGTCCTCTTTTTTCAGACTTGCTTGTTTTGTTTGAACTAACAATTTGGCCTTCACCACAAGATGACCTACGTTTCAGGACTTAATCTTCCATCAATGATAACAGGTCTTTGACCTTTAACAAAAGGGTCACTGTAATGCCTGCTTTAAATATTAAGTATGGCGCAAGAAAACATGTTGAACACGCAGATCAGGGCGAACTGACCGCTAACTATACAACGTAAGCCGCACAGGGAAGCCTGGCCCGACGGAAAAGCGCCTTATACCCACCAACGCGCCTTATGGCTGTCGCATGGTGCATGCCTTTATCACAGAACGACACGTCACATCCACCAATCACCCGCAAGAAAGGCCCCTCAATCACTTCAAAGCAGTCTTAGCCCAGTTACGGCCCCTTGATCATGCCTTTACGTCACGGCGAAAACAAGCTGTCGCGTCGTTGGTTTCTCTCGTCACTTCTCCGCTATTGCAGTGAGGTCACAGGAACCGTTAAAACTTCGACTGACTTCGGTCGTCTTTCTGTGGCTGCGGTTTCTTTTCTCCCCGCTGCTTGTCAAGTCGTTCCTACCTTCATTTGTTACGGCCGTTAAAACCTTGACGGTCCCTTTTCGGTGCTACACAAGGCTTTTCCGTCTCAGTCACTCACTTTCGCAAGGGCCCGTAACTCGCTGACGGGGGTTGTCCCTTAGGTGTTAAACAGTGTGGCCCGCCCCTCCCATGATCGTTTTTACACAGCATAGCTGTGCTAGCCGCTTTGAAGCCCTCTCTCTCCAGCGGCTTTGCGCTAATCCTGATTTACGTTTTATTGACGGATCCGGCTGAAGACTTGGACCTGTTTCTGGCTCTTGTCGTCGCCCTGATCACAGAGCCCTGCCTGCGCCTTGGGGGTTGTCCGGACCATGTTTTAGAATCGTGTTTATTGTGGAAGAATTTGTTGCTCTGAAGTTTTGAAAATCGAAGGATTAGATTTTGACATGGCGGCGGAAGATACAGCATTAAGTTTGTGTGGAAGTGACGTTAGATTTTCTTAAGCTTTTGTCTTTGATGTGAGTGATGCTACGGAATTAAAATTGCTATCATTTTGTCTTTGATCTGAATAACATTACTGAATTTAATTTAAGTTCCGCGGTAGCCTTTTGTTATTTCCAGGGAAAGTTATATTGCCTCGAAAAGCTTTAGAAAACCGCAGCCGTAGAAAGCTTCTTTATTAAGAATTGACCTTCGTTTTGAGTCAGCTTGAATCCCATATGTTATTCCCAGCACAAAAAAAGCAACAGATAAAACACGTGTTGCAGATTTGCGTGTATAGTAACGCCCATTGATCTCTAGTTGCAATATTTTTGACTGTGATCATTGAAAAGAAATGTTGGGGGCGGGCAGACATTTGATCCTTCACTTGAATTACGTCAAATAAAATCCTGCTTCCAGCGTCGTACTTGACATTGTTGCACTCTATAGCTGTAATATTTTTGACTGTGGACATTGACAAAAATGTTGGGGGCGGGAAGACATTTAATCCTTCACTTGAAATACGTCAAATAAAATCCTGCTTCCAGCGTCGTACTTGACATTGTTGCACTCTATAGCTGTACTATTTTTGACTGTGGACATTGACAAAAATGTGGGGGCGGGCAGACATTTGATCCTTCACTTGAAATACGTCGAACAAAATCCTGCTTCCAGCGCCTGTATATACCTGACATTGTCCCACAAACTCCCACACGCATGCGCAAGTGGGCGGGTGGTGGGGGGTGGAGAGTGGGGGTGGGGGTAGAAGCTATGTGAGTGGGGTGGGTGGGCGTTACGGCCGAGGTGGACATGCAGACGGTGGGTCCTTAGGGCAAGGAACTGTGTCTCCTGCCTGACAAGCCGGGGCTGACTGGACTTGACAGGGGCCTTTGTCAGTGCCCACCCTTCAGCGCAGGGGCTGGAGACTCGGGCCGTTCTCTACTACCTGCAGTCTCGGGTATCTGGCTAGTAAAGGACTACCCGGCCAGCCCCTGTGTGCTGCTTGGCTGTGTGTTCTCGTCACAACATACATAGTCACAGACACCAGGTCACGCCACACCGCACCACACCTCACGCTTCTGTTGTGGTCTACATTTCTTTTCTTTTTTTGGGTTTTAGTTTCTTTTTTTTCAGGATTTAAATCTGTCTGTCTGTCTGTCTCTCTGTCTCTCTCTGTCTCTGTCTGTCTGTCTGTCTGTCTGTCTCTCTCTCTCTCTCTCTCTCTGTCTGTCTGTCTGTCTCTCTCTTTCTCTCTCTCTCTCTCTTTCTCTCTCTCTCTCTTTCTCTCTCTCTCCTTTATTTTTCTTTCTCCCCACCCCCTTCTCTCTCTCGAGGTCTCTATACGCCTGTATCGCCTGTATGTCTGTCCTTGTGTGCGTCTATGTGTCAACCTATCTGGGCGAGTCTGAGGTGTCTACCAATATCTAGTCTCAGGATTTATTTCCTGGCACGATTTCCCGTTGGAAACAACAGTTTTATTTTTGTAATCCCCGTTCACGAAAATGATAGATCTGAGCGTTCAAGTTTAATTCGTTCTTCCTTGAATAAAACACTCCAAAATAAAGGTAAAAAATACACTTGGTACAGTATCCTATTCGGCTTAGATTTTCATGAAAAAGGAAACCTGCGTTTGAAAGATCTTTGTACGGCTCTGTTTAAGTGGAGGTATGTTTCCGGCTTTACTTTCAAACTTAAGGGTGTCAAAAACGTGTTTATTGCAATGCGCAGCCTCAGCAGACAGAGGTAGGTTCCTCATTCATACATTCACACATATAAATCTCCGCGTAAAACTGACAAACCAAAGAAAGATAGAAAGAAAGAAAGAAAGAAAGAAAGAAAGAAAGAAAGAAAGAAAGAAAGAAAGAAAGAAAAACAAAAAGAAAAGCAGAAAGAATGCAAACAAAAAGGCATCACTTGAATTTCTTTAAAACATCTTTAAACAAAAGTCAGTAACCAACTCTTTAACTGCACTGGTTTTGAAGTTGTCTTGTGTCTGAAGGGCGGGATTGTTTTC
Source organism: Littorina saxatilis (assembly GCF_037325665.1). NCBI lineage: Eukaryota > Metazoa > Mollusca > Gastropoda > Littorinimorpha > Littorinidae > Littorina > Littorina saxatilis. The sequence goes on from NC_090261.1 coordinate 47,890,280, forward strand.
TCTTGAACTTTTTTGCAAACATGACTGTTAGTGTATGTGTATAGTTTGGGTAGGTGTTCTGTTGTGGTAAGGGGCTACCCGCAGAGAAAGTCTGAGTCCCCAGAGCCGGGGCATAATATGGGTGTAATCCGGGCATTGCGGCTGGCTGTGCGCAGAACTATAGGGTACCCTCTGTCTGAACTTTTTAACTTCCTGACATTTGCTGTGGGAGAAAGGGTGATGATGGCGTGGTGTTGTGTGATGTAGTGTGGTGTGGTATCTTGGTGTGTGTGTGTGTGTGTGTGTGTGTGTGTGTGTGTGTGTGATGTCTGTCAATGTGTGTCTGTGTGTGTGTGTGTGTGTGTGTGTGTGTGTGCGTGTGTGTGTGTGTGTGTGTGCCTGATTATCTATTTACCTGTGTGTTGGTGTGTGGCTGTTAACCTTTTTTGTGTTTTCATTCCTGGTTTTCCAGCCTTTATTAAGCATCTTTTTGACTTTCAAAACTGTACATAAGCGTATAGTCTCCGTTATTGCACTCTCTGGCGCAGACTTGTGGAACTTTACACACATAGTTCAGAAAATGGGATGTGATATTGAAGGCGGTAAGTGATTCTATCAATTCTTTTTCCAAACTGACCAAGCCTTACTCCAAAGAACTCAACAGGTGTTTAACTTTAAAGCGTGCCAGCATGACCCGTTCCCAGAACCAGAATTTAGCGGAGCCAAGAAAAATCTACAGGAATGAACTGCCGGCCAGAAGACAGTAATCATATCAGTGGTCAATGTCTGAGGCTACCCGGGGTGGGCAATTACTCTCTCGTTTAGCGGCAGGAACCAACTCCCTTACGGGTACGGGTACGGCTTGTGATCCACTAAGCACTGGTCACGCTGATCTGGACTAAATGCGTTTCCGGTCATTTTAAGAGCGCTCAGGAAGTCGGAATTAACGGAAAGCAAAGTGTCTCGGTCTCCGTCTCGGATACTTATAAGATCATCAATCTTGCTCGTGATGACAGAACGTGCTGTAGACTTGACGAACTTGAACTGTACTTTTAAATAAATGACAAATGTTTTAATCATTTATTTACTTAAGTGTTTATTTATTGATGTGTATACTCACTTATTCCTCCATAACAAATTGGTTAGATTTAAGTGCGTGCGTAGGGGGGGGGGCGATGTTGATTGTGTGGATGTTTGTGAGTCTGTGCCCGTGCTCTGCGCAATCAGACACAAAAAGAAACAGACAAAGAGACAAATACGCAGAGAAACACCAAACACACACACACACACACACACACACACACACACACACACACACACACACACAAACACACGTCGCCCCCCCCCTCCCCCTCTCCTAACACTCGAACCCCACCCATCCTCCCGTCACCCACCATACACCTCATCCCACGCCCTCTCCCGAACACACCCCACACAACACAGACATAGTCTTCATCTTGAAGATGCAAGCCTTTTGAGCTCTCTAATCCATCAAACATGTCAGTGTAAAGGCCGTTTTACCTTCACGTAACCTTATCTCCCTGCAAATCAATCAGTCAGTGTCTATCACTGTCAGATGAGAGTGGCTATTGTTCGGCCTGTGGTTTGATGAACGGGTCCGGGACGCGTCTTCCTACGCCACCCATTTGTTACAGACAGGAGCGTAGTACTTGTACCCCCCGGCGATCGAGACCTACCGTTTGAGACGCCCCTTTGTCTTTACGAAGAATCAAGGTTGTTGCAACTCTCCCTCTCTATATATATGTGTCTTTAAACTCCATGTAGGTAATCTGCGGGGGTTCGTTTCAAGTTATTGAGGACTTTGTCTTAAACTGCGTTAGACTGTCCAATTTTGTGTGTTTTTGGTTGTTGTTTATTTTTTTGTTTTGTGTATTCAAAGAGGCTAAAGAACATTTTCTGTTTCAATGTTCTCATTTGAATAAACAATAAAATGTCTTTATTGTTTATTTTTATTTTTGAGGGAATGTGCCGTTGTTGTTTTCCCTCGTTTTGTTAATATTGTGCTGTTCAGCCTGAGTCTACGACAGGAGCGGAAGAGTTGAGCAAATGGTATGGAGATGAATGAGACCGACATCTTTACTCAAAGACAGACAGACAAGTAGTTTATCAGTCACACATTTATTGCAGCGTGTGTACAGCAATTGTTGGTCAATGCTCTCATGCGAACACAAATTACTAGTTCTTTTATCTTTCTCGCTCAGTCTTTTTCTTTTGACTCTTTGCCAATAGCCGCATACGTACGAGCATATTACACCACCAAAAGTACACGTACTGGCTTAACCTCTTCTCTTTACTCATTCCCCGTGCAACAACAATACCGCATCACCCATTATACGCCATCACCCATTATACCAGTTTGCATACGTAGACGAACGACACAAGCGCGAGCACAGTAATGATTGTGACAAGCGTGGTATGCTGAAACTGACAAGAAGTAAGGGGTCAAGTGAGGTTAACTTGGCAGTCTGACCTACTTTTCTCTTGCCCGCGAGTGTTAGCACGTGCCTTTGGCCATAAAGCGGTGCCGTGCTGTCAGGCTGTCGTCCTTGTCGGCTGCAACCATCTCATGCTTCGTCTTCGGCTACTTTTCGTCTTCTCGTCTGCTGAGCAAGACACGGCGTACAGTGGAAGGTAAAATTCAACAACAGTGTCCTTAATTAACACAATTTGTCAACCGTTTGCCACGTAGTAGTGGAAAGTTTGATGCCTTGCAAAAACTTCCGCGAACTAGGGGCACGCATTATTCTTCAACAACAAAAAAAACACAATAAAACAAAAGTTTAAAAACGACAACAACAATAAAACAAAAGTTTAAAAACGACAACAACAATAAAACAAAAGTTTAAAAAAGACAACAACAATAAAACAAAAGTTTAAAAACGACAACAACAATAAAACAAAAGTTTAAAAACGACAACAACAGTGGAATGTCTCTTTGGAGATCTCCATAAATTTGTGAGAAAAAAATCTGAAAATCAATGTTGTTTTAAAATGTATATAAAATCCACCAAGCTTATCGACAGAGACAGGGAGGGGTCTTACATTGGGAGGGTGGGGGGGGGGGGGGAGGGGGGTGGGTCTCCAACGTTTAGATTGTAGGGTCCTCTTGGACTCGAGTCAATTAATGCGGATGAAGTTGTTGTTGCATGTGAGAGTGGATTCCGGTCTTTGTGTCGTTATGATGACGAGGAGATGATAATGCTGTCTTCGTGCTTGTTTATTTTTGCGGGATGTTTCATATAATTCGTTCTTGTTTTTATTTTTTTTATTTTTTTTATTTTTTATTGCGCAGTTCTCGTTCTTGTTGTTTGTATTTGTCAAGAAGATGTGAATTGTGATTTTCAGAGCGTGTGGTATGTATGAATAATTTGACAGTATTCTGCTTGCCGTGCGGTAACAGGTGCTTTGTTTTCAATTTGACTGTTTTATTAGCATGTACAGTCATGATATGACAGGATGGTAGGTGTGTTCAGGTTCCTTAAATGTGTTTCTTTTTCCTTTAAGTCTTTCTTACTGTCTTTCTTTCGTTCTTTCTGTCTTTCTTTCGTTCTTTCTTTCTTTCTTTCTTTCTTTGTTGTTATGTCTCTTTGTCAGCCTGTCTCTCTATATTTGTATCTGCCTGTCTGTCTGTTTGGTGTGTCTGTCGGTCTATCGGTCTGTCCCCCCCCCCCCCCCCCCCACACACACACACACACACACCCGTTCTCTCTCTCCTCTCTCTCTCCCTCCGTCTTCCCCCTCCCTCTCCTTCTCTCCCCTCCCTCACCCCAACCCTTCCTCTCTTTTAACCCTATTTCTCCCCTCCAACAGAAATTATCACTGGACATAAATAAAGCCGAGGCACGATTAGAAATGTTTAGCACTAACTGCTCCACTCGCTGACTCACGGGCGATAAAGCCAAAGTGGGGGAAGGAGATAAGCTGCTAGACACGCCAACTCCAACTTTTCTTCGGTGGCACAAGTATACACAACTAGTGAAAATATATTTCAAATGTAAGTTTTTGTTTATTTATTTTTGTGTTTATATAACTGAAAATATGTTTGTGTTGAAATATGTTATGTAATTGCCCTTTCAGTCAACGGCATACGTATTCAAAACAAACATTTCTGTATTTTCAATTTTTGTTTATTTGCTTTTATAGTTGTTTGTGTCACTTTTGTGAGTTATATGTGTAATGCTTTTTTCAATGGCATACATTAACAGTCAAAGAAAACTGGTTTGATCTGAGCAAAATGTTCAAGGTTTTTAGGTTTTGTTTATTTGTTGTCTTTATTTTTTTATGCTAAAGCACCATGTAATGTATTTTTAATGGCACAAATGAAGAAAGCAAAAAACTAATTGTTCATTGTTCTAGTGTTTTTAACATTATTTTTGTTTTTAATTATTTTATTTCTTTTCTTTGCCGAATTTTGTGCTGTTGATGAAGTTTAGAAAATACGTAAAAACGTATTTATGAAATGGTTATGTTTTCTTAAGATTAATCGAGAGGGCCCATCTATACCTTAATTTCTGTCTTTTTTTTGGTCTACTGCTAACCCTCTTATTATCTAACGAGATACACACATCGGATAAACATATCACAGTAGTTAATAGCATCATTAACGGCACCTGTCCCTTTTCTCTTCTGGCTCCACCCTCCGCTTCAAGTTACCCCCCCCCCCCGACACACTCACACCACCACCACACACACAATCACCTTCCCTTTTACCCTGTCCCTTTTTGTATTTTTCTAGCCACCCTTTTTTACATGCACAAGCGAATAATGCAAATCAATTAAACAAACAAGAGGAAAGAGTCGCAAAAGCTTGACTAATTTCTGACATCACATCTCCCTAGATCCCCTACACACACACGCACACACACACACACACAAACACACACACACGCACGTAAGCACGCACGCACGTAAGCACGCACACACACACACACACACACACACACACACACACACTGCACACACACACACACACACCCTCCTCTCCATCATACGCTCACACCCTCCGTCTCCCATCTCTTCAGAACTACATACATGTATCTCCTTCTTTACCCTTTACCGTTACTATGACCCCCCCCCCCCCACTTCCCGCTCCTCCCAATCTTCGAAACATAAGTGTTCTCGTTCGTCCCCTCCTCCATTAAATATTATACTCTCTCATTAACTATTGTCTCTGCTTGCACCTCCACCCCTCTAAAAAGAAAGATTAAGTTTAAAATTGAGAGAAAACACCACCTGGATTGACGTCATCGGGACTGCATACATGCGAAAGCCACCGCCCATGCAGGGTTGTCGCCGCTTGGTGACTTTAGAATGGCGACTGTTCATGCTTGGTGAAGCAGGACATTTACATGGTTGTCGTGCCCACGCTTCGCAAGAGTGATCATCATTAATATCATATTATAGTGTTGCCCCATCGCCGGTTGGTCACGCTGTTACTTGTCAGTCAGCCAAATGTTCTCAGCGTAACTGTACCTGGTTGGGACCCGGTTGAAAGGATGGCTTTGGGAGGTAAGGGTATTGGAGGCGGGCGTGTGGATGGGAAGATGTGCACAGTCTTCTTGTTCTCCTTCTGCGTTCGACTGAATAATTATGTCAAGCTCGAAGTCGTGTACACAATTTGAAAGGATGGATGAGGGTAAGGGAAATGGAGTGTTAGGGGCAGGAGGCAAGGGCCGGACACTGACTTGTCACATTGTGTGTGTGTGTGTGTGTGTGTGTGTGTGTATGTGTGTGTATGTGTATGTGTGTCTGTGTGTCTGTGTGTGTGTCTGTGTGTCTGTCTGTCTGTCTGTCTGTGTGGCAGTGTGTGTGTGTGTGTGTGTGTGTGGGGGGGGGGGGGGGGGGTGAGCGTATGTACGTACGTCATGACAGGCTTTATATATGCTGCAAACTGCGACAGCGGATCTTTGCAACAAACTCTGTTTCACTTGATTTCACTCTCGGCCAGTGATTGCACGTGCGACAAGCTAACTAGGACGGGTGACAGGCAAATACTTTGTCACCAGTCCCGAAAGATAAGGAATTTAGTACAGTACTTTGGGGGAAGGGGACGGCTTCGCACACTTCCGTCTCGCAAGCTTCAACTTCTGAAGAGGAGAGAGGGGGTATTAGGGGAGGAAGATGTCGCTGTCGGGCAATGTCTTTTCTGTTTAATGTTTTGTGGTGATATGATGGAACGAGAGCTTGTTGCTGTAAAAATCAAGTGAAAAATTAGGTTGCTGTCTTTTGATTTTGTGTATTCCTCTTGTTGTTGTTACTATTGCTGCTCTTGCTGCTGTTGCTGTCGTTGTTGTTGTTGCTGTTGTTGTTGTTGTTGTTGTTGTTGTTGTTGTTGTTGTTGTT
>NC_090261.1:47901621-47904121 GCF_037325665.1 Littorina saxatilis
GAGAGAGAGAGAGAGAGAAAGAAAGAGAGAGAGAGAGAGAGAGAGAGAGAGAGAGAGAGAGAGAGAGAGAGATCGTCTATGGTCAAGCGGAGGCTGGAAGGAGTGGGGTCAAGCAGGATGGCTATGGAGGAGGAATGTATGACGGCTTACTAGTGCCAAAACCTGGGGTTACCCATTATCACGTGATAATTACTAATTAACGCTGTCGGTTACTGTTTTCACTCGTTAGTTACTCCTTTTCACGGGATAATTAGTAATTTTCACGGGAAAATGACTAATTTTTAGTTTTGGCACTAGCAATCCGTCAGGAAGTGAGCCAAAACTAAAAATTAGTAATTAACAGGTGAAAGTTAGTAATTATTCCGGGAAAATTAATAATTTTTCCCGGGAAAATCAGTAATAAACACCTGAAAATGGTAATTATCAAGGGAAAATTAGTACTTGATAATTACAATTATGAAGTTTTGGCACTAGTAACCCGTCATAGGAATGGGTGAAAGGGGAATTAGAGATAACGGAGAGGAAACACTGATGATTCAACCTCGATGAACAAAAAAACAACAAAAAAACAGTAACAGTGGTCTGGGTGGCCGAGTGGTAACGCACTTGCGCTCGGAATCGAGAGGTTGCGTGTTCGACCCTGGGTCGGGCCGCTATTTTCTCCCCCCTTTCCTAACCTAGATGGTGGGTTCAAGTGCTAGTCTTTCGGATGAGACGAAAAACCGAGGTCCCTTCGTGTACACTATATTGGGGTGTGCACGTTAAAGATCCCACGATTGACAAAAGGGTCTTTCCTGGCAAAATTGTATAGGCATAGATAAAAATGTCCATCAAATACCCGTGTGACTTGGAATAAAGGCCGCGAAAGGTGAACATTCGCCTAACAGGCTTGAGGTTTGCTGGTCGATGTGAATGCGTGATATATTGTGTAAAAAATTCCATCTCACACGGCATAAAGCGCTTTGAACTTCGGATAAGGCGCTATATAAATAAAGAGAATAATAATTAAAAAAAATAACACAAATAAAATGAAAAGCAGCGAGAATATAATTATGCTGACTTGACAACAGCGGCTTCCAACAACAACAAAAACTGACACAGACCCCCCTCCCCCCACCCCCCCCCCCCCTCCCCTTCCCCCGACCTCCTTACAAAATCAACAACTACGACAACAACAAATCTACCTGAAAGTTACTCAGCTACCTCCCCGTCCCCTATCTCACCCCCTCCTGCCCCTTCCTCCCTCCACCCCCACCTCTCGTTTTCCACTCATAACGGGTCGCACGCGCACTGTCGTCAGCAGATTTGTCAGAGCGATGATGCTGAGTGTTGTGTAGGTCACAGAATGACGTCCCCGCTCTTGTCTGATGACGGAGCTGCCACCCTCTGACAGCTAGTGTGGAAACATGCCTTGCTGTTTGTCATGGCGGACACTCTTACATGTAGTTGTATACTGACTTAGTATTTTCCCCTTTGTATACAAGGCAAATCAGCTGATATGAACTATCGCTTGGGAATAATGTTTTGATTTTTTTTAAATAAAAAACATAAAGAATCTTACTGACTTTTTCCTGTGTACAAGGCAAATCAGCTGATTTTAACTTTCACCGAGGAATGATGTTTTGTTTTGTTAAAAAGGGAAAAAAAGATAAATATATTTTAATATTTGATGGATATTTTACGTCCAGTCGTGCCTATACGCTTAGTCAGGGTGGCATTTTTAAAGATTTTTTTTGTCCCACCGTGCTTTGCCATGCAAGGCGGTTAGCTGATTTGAAATGTTTTATATCTTTTATTTACAAAGAAATCATATTCTGATTATTATGTGTTTTTGTTTTGTTAGAACAGTTGTCTTCATACATCGGCTTACTTCAGGTCGGTGATGTTGGGGGGTATAGATCTCCTGTCCTTGTGTTTGACAAAACAAAACATTCACAAACAAACAAACACGCAAACTTTATCTACACAACACTGTTAATCTAAATGACATGCACTCTTTCATGACCAAGATTTTCGTACGATATTTACATTTACCAGGAAACAATGGGGCAACGACCCGCACTCTATAAATACATCGTTTACGTTTTGCTTTACGTCATCGTGACTTATGTAATGTACACAAGTACTCGTTGACTTTTGACATGCGTGCTCCAAACTTGAAGACTCGTCTGTTGTGTTGACCTACACGATATGCACAACGTTTACATAACACGTCTTGAAACATGCCGTATAGCCTGTCAAAATACAACCCAAATACATTTTACTGCAATGAACTGTGGTGCGTTTTATTATATATAGTCTTTGTCTGTGTGCTGACTATGCAGAGTGCGGTATGACTCCACGTCATAGGTGGGTTGTTAAAAAAAAAGCACTTCTTGTAGTGCAGTTAACGTAACTCCAGTGGCTGAAGAGTGTCGGTGAAAATTGTACGAAGAAAGGAGAGATAGACAGACGGAAACTGAGACGGAAAGACGGACAGACAAACAAAAACGAAAAAAAA
>NC_090261.1:47909121-47981621 GCF_037325665.1 Littorina saxatilis
GCGCATGCGCTTACTTAAACGCTTCCGGTTCACCGTTTTTTGTCTCCCCTTTTCCGCATGGAGGTCTGTTGCAAACTGAACAGTGCGCCTTTTGGCTGTAGCTGCGAACACAAGACATGCATAATTCATTTTCCATCGTCACCACCTTTTTGTGTCGGCGCTTCGTCGTCAGCAATTGTCTGGAAAATGGCTGCAAAACCAGCTGCTTTCGCGGGCAAAAATGCGAGACACGCGAAAGAATTAATTGGTAAGCGTGGCTCGGTAACACAGGAGAGGGCTGTTCTCTTTGCAAAGTCAAGCGACGAGAAAAGCTATTGTGGAATTCTCACTGTGTATACGGCGGCGTCTCGTTCAGTTGTGTTCATATACGTGGCTTTCTGTTTTCTGTGTTTTTGCTTTTGTGTATATATAGGAATGATTTTTTTACTCTGTGAGAGTTCTGTTTGTTGTCGTTACTTATGTGCAATTTGAATCTATCCATCTCTTGTTTTCCCCTCAAACAACTAACACTCTTGTCTGTGCCTTTGTTCTTTCTAAACTTGACTACTGCAACTCTATTCTCTCTGGCTGTCCTCTGTACCTCCTGCATAAACTACAAAAAGTCCAAAACTCGGCAGCACGCCTCATTCTGAAAGCACGAAAACGAGATCACGCAACACCACTTCTTCACACACTGCACTGGTTATCTATTCAAGCCCGCATTGACTACAAACTGTCCACCCTCTGCTTTAACTTCTTTTCTGGCTCGTCTCCTGCTTACTTCTCTGAACTCCTCATCGTCTATTCTCCAGCAAGACAACTCCGTGCCTCTTCTGACTGTCGCATCCTCACCATTCCACACACCAAAACCAAAACATACGGACAACGCACTTTTACTTTCTGCGCACCCACACAATGGAATTCTCTCCCCTTTCACATCCGCCACTCTCAGTCACCCCAAGCATTCAAACGAGCACTTAAAACGCACCTCTTCAAGAAATACAACCCCTGATTTTGTTTTCTCAGTCCATCAATAGGCTACATGTAGTGTATTTGTTGTTTTAGTGATAATGTGATAATGTATATAAACATCTAGGGCTGTTTTCAGTATTGTTCTTCTTCTTCGTTCATGGGCTTAGACTCCCACGTTCACTCATGTTTTTAGCACGAGTGGATTTTTACGTGTATGGCCGTTTTTACCCCGCCATTCAGGCAGCATACGCCGATTTCGGGGGAGGCATGCTGGGTATTTTTGTGTTTCTATAACCCACCGAACTCTGACGTGGATTACAGGATCTTTTCCGTGCGCACTTGGTCTTGTGCTTGCGTGTACACACGAAGGGGGTTAAGTCACTAGCAGGTCTGCACATAAGTTGACCTGGGAGATCGGAAAAATCGCCACTCTTAACCCACCAGGCGGCAGCGACCGGGATTCGAACTCACGACCTACCGATTAGGAGGCCGACGTCTTACCACCACGCCACTGCGCCCGTTTCAGTATTGTTGATAACATGTTCTGTTTGATTAAGGGTATTCAGCTGGTATTTCCTTGTTTTCACTACCTATTTTATACATGTTTTTATTACTTAGTTAGTGGAAGAATCTTTTGTAATGTATGTTTGATGGTGTATGCTTTTAATTAAGCGTTGCTGACTATGAATGTAGATGTAAATGCTTGTATAACTGTGTTTTAATTTTAAATGTGTCAAGCGCAAAGAGCATAGTTTTAAAGTTATGATGTTGCGCTATATAAATGCTCATTTATTATTATTATTATTATTATTATTATTATTATTATTATTATTATTATTATTATTATTATTATTATTATTATTATTATTATTATTATTATTATTATTATTATTATTATTATTATTATTATTATTATTATTATTATTATTATTATTATTATTATTATTATTATTATTATTATTCTATACAAATAAAAAATAAAATAAAAATAGCGCGGAGAAAATTGACGTTTGATCTATTACAAGCGATTTGAACAAGTCTCACTACAAGTTGTAAGTGTTTTTAAAGCCGGTATTTTACAGTAATCGTAGCTCGCTCCTCCGCGCAGCTGCGTTGTCAATAAACAAGGGTTTAGTGTGCAAGATAAGTTATGTAGAAATGCATTAGCAAAGACTATACAAGAAATATAGCATCGCTGCAATGACGATGATGTTGATGACGATGATGCTGATGTCATGACAATGATCACAATGATGATGATGAAAACCAATAAAAGTAATCTGAAGAAGAAGAAAACAAAAAGCAAAAGCCCCACATCAGTCAAGGATGACAAACACAGCAATACGATACAGTCAGCAACAGACATAACTAGTACTTCTACTACTACTACTACTACTACTAACACTACTGCTGCCACAGCTACTACTGCTACTACTACTACTGCTACTTACTACCACTACTACTGCTGCTGCTACTGCTGCTGCTGCTGCTGCTGCTACTACTACTACTACTACTACTACTACTACTACTACTACTACTACTGCTGCTACTACTACTGCTACTGCTACTGCTGCTTCTATTACTACTACTGGTGCTGTTAACATCATCACTACTAAATTTGCTGCTAAAATAGGAGGATCATGCAACTAGTTCAATTAACCGACCTACGTAAAGATACGCTTTTCAAAAATCATCAGAGTATTGTGTTTTACTACCTAATATCGTGTATACATGCTTTGTGCTGAATGCTATAATTATGTCCTTAGAAATAAGCACTGACAAAAATCGAGTCCATGCAGCTTATCTGTTGAGTTAATCTTGAAAGAAAGGCAAATATCCCATTTCAGATCCTTTGTGTTTTGACACGCACACGTAATGAACTTGTGACAACAGTATTAGAATGCTATAGACTGTACTTAATCTAATTGGGCTTTGGAACGAAACTCTGTGATTGGTTAAGTCTGTTCCTCTATACTCATCAGCAACGCCCCTAAAACATCTCTTCAATCTTTATATATAAAGACGTTGCTTACAAAATGTGGGATGGCATGAGATCCTGAATCTGTAATCTATTCCCCCTCTTTCAGTGAATGTGAGCATTTAGGTGTCAGCGTTTTGACAGTGAAGTATTACAACTGAAGAAATAAATCATACCTCTTTTCATCAGTTTTAACAAGCCTGTTAAACCTCTTTTTTCTGCACGGATTATTGATTATTTAAACACAAAAACGACATCATTTTCTCTCATTCACAAACACCTCTCAAGTCTCGCTTCCGAAAGTGTCAAAGCACATGCATTTTCTAGATCTAACTGGAAGCAAAAATATTGCTGGACTCAGTTTCAGAGACATGGCAGGACTAGGATGCAAAGATGCACGAAAGCAATCAACAACTTTGTATGCACTTGTACAGTGGTGCTTTTTTTTTTAATCATACTCATCCCGCACCCCAAATAGTTTTGTAATGGTGCTTCAACAATCCAAATTCCCCCCCGCCCCCCCCCCCCCCCCCCCACACACACACACAAACAGACACCCGTTTCGTTTCTTCTGTTTCTGTTGTTGTGTTGAAGTGCAGTGTTGGGGGCGGGTCTGAACAGCAATGGGTTTAAGCGAACATGATTTTTACATTAGCTGTGATGTTAAAACGATTTTACATCTGTCTTGGGCTTTAACTTGTCCTGACAGTGTATTGTTTGCTCTACACTACAGATGAGAAAAGAATAGCAAAAAGGAAATCAAGGGTGTGTGGGGTAGGGGTGGGGTGTGGGTAAAGCCAGGGGGGCTGGGGGGGGGGGGGGGAGTCGATGGGTTAGGGAGGGGGGGGGTACGCAAAGCTGTCTCATACTTATTGCTGCAGGTACACAATTATGAACAGATTAATCAGGTCTGTATTTTGGAATGTTAACTTAATTGGACGTAAACTTGTGTACACCTCTTTCTACGATTGCTTCCTTACAACTCAGTGCTATCAATAGAGCAGCCCAGTGAACTGAACGCATGCAACGCTGCCGCAGTGTAACTGCTGTTGCCGGATACACAACCGTGAACTGATTAGATGGTGTTGATTTGGAGCTTCGTCTCAATAAGTCGTTTACTTGTATGTACTATTTTTTTTTTAAGTTACTTCCTACTTACAGTGCATGCAATGCCTCGGGTGCAGCCAAGTACTTTTCTTTTAATATATTGATATATATTCTGTTCGAAGAGTCACACTCATGATTACACGTTTTTGCATCGTTTCTTGAACATGTCAAAGTGACAGTATCTTTATTATCTAAAAGTGGCTTAATTTTGCTGCATGCCGAAGAAGTTTATTCATTGGGAGGCTTACTTGATGTAATTCTACCACGGGCATATAACTACCTAACAATAAATGTCGACATGTAGCCGCACAACATGATGAAAAATAACATATCTCCATTAACGTAACGCGTGTGTTTCAAAATGAAGCATGCAGATTAATAACACTTGTTTGTTTCTTGTGGTATATTTCTCTATTGATTTTTCTAACACCGTCACACAATCAGTTTGTGTGCAAGCTATATTCGTCTGCATACCGTTTGTCTTTATCTCCATATTGAATTTTCTTCAAGTAGGTTCTGCGTCTCTAATAGTTTCTGAACTAGAACTTGACAATATTTCCCCCGAGGAAGAATGGAAAAAGAAGCAAGATTAATGCGACGAATGCCCATCCTTATTCATATTCACAAACTCAACAGACACAACTGCGTATACCTGTCACCTGACATCTATATGTGACCCTCCACCACGAAATGAGTCGCATGTCACTTCGCGCGGTTCTGCGCTAGGCTTGATATAAGTCCGGGGAGTGTCTGGTAACAGCGTGAGGATCACCTTAGTCACAGGCTTATAACTCAAACAGTTTTCGCTCTTTTCTAAAACGGTTTTCACCACTGGATAGAGCATAAAAAAACTCTTTAGGAAAATGTAAAAATATGAAAATCATGCAAAGTTGACATGCGACTCATTCCGTGGGGGAGGGTCACAATTATTGTCTTTAAAGGCAGGGTCCTTCCCATGACAACAAAAGTTGGACGTATACCGTCTCATACCTGGCCAGGCTTTTACATGGAACGAGACCATCATAAATAATAAATAGATATGAGGCTTATATCGCGCGTATTCCGTGGGTACAGTTCTAAGCGCAGGGATTTATTTTAATTTTTTTTTAAATTTTTTATGCAATTTATATCGCGCACATATTCAAGGCGCAGGGATTTATTTATGCCGTGTGAGATGGAATTTTTTTGACACAATACATCACGCATTCACATCGGCCAGCAGATCGCAGCCATTTCGGCGCATATCCTACTTTTCACGGCCTATTATTCCAAGTCACACGGGTATTTTGGTGGACATTTTTATCTATGCCTATACAATTTTGCCAGGAAAGACCCTTTTGTCAATCGTGGGATCTTTAACGTGCACACCCCAATGTAGTGTACACGAAGGGACCTCGGTTTTTCGTCTCATCCGAAAGAATAGCACTTGAACCCACCACCTAGGTTAGGAAAGGGGGGAGAAAATTGCTAACGCCCTGACCCAGGGTCGAACTCGCAACCTCTCGCTTCCGAGCGCAAGTGCGTTACCACTCGGCCACCCAGACACCGCAAGTGCGTTACCACTCGGCCACCCACCATCATTCCACCCGGTCACATACCAAAAATGAACAGCCCGGGTGCTCTCTGTGCACAATTGGATTTTTTTTTAAATGAATTATTCATTTAAAAAAAAAAGTCCAAATCGCCACAACAAGCAGTCAGGATGTTGAGTTGTGCTATGTGCCCAAGTGGAGGGATAGTGTTATCCCATGTACTGAAAAGCCTGCATGCCAGATCGGAGATGGTGAGCCGAACCGATTTCGCGAGAAGAAAATAATGTGTTCTTCTTTCTTTATTTGGTGTTTAACGTCGTTTTCAACCACGAAGGTTATATCGCGACGGGGAAAGGGGGGGTGGGGGGGAGATGGGATAGAGCCACTTGTCAATTGTTTCTTGTTCACAAAAGCACTAATCAAAAATTTGCTGAGGGGGCTTGCAACGTAGTACAATTATGACCTTACTGGGAGAATGCAAGTTTCCAGTACAAAGGACTCTTACATACTGCTTGACTAAAAATCTTTACAAAAATGGACTATAATTCTATACAAGAAACACTTAACAAGGGTAAAAAGAGAAACAGAATCCGTTAGTCGCCTCTTACGACATGCTGGGGAGCATCGGGTAAATTCTTCCCCCTAATCCGCGGGGGGTGGAAAATAATGTGCCTTGGAGACTCTAGGTATACTTGTGCCACTCTGGGTGTCTTGAACCGATTTAACCTATACAAGGCATACTCAGAAATACATCCAGTAAGAACCATTACCAACTTAGTCGCAGCAACCAGTAAGGTTTTATCGTGTAGTAACGTAGAAATGGTTTAACATTTAAGTTGATAATGATACAATAAAAACGGGTTTACAGACTGATCGGTTGAAGATTTTGTTTCCTTGCATTTTCACATAAAAACCGATTAAATTACGGAAAAGTCCGATTAGAATGAACATTGTTTCAAACAACAAGAAAGGTAATTTATTGGAACGTTTGTTATTGACAAAACAATACGTTACAATAACAAATATGTCGACCCAACGGTCTTTTAAGTGCACAGACAAACAATAAGTAAAAAGAACTTAGCTTGGTTGAGTTTTCGGCCGCTTGCTGGTAAACCGCATTGTTTCATTTGAAACTGCACTCTACTATATACATGCACTGAATGTATAAATGAACAAGAGCATTCGATGTATAAAACCATCACGTGCAATCACTCGCTGTCAACCTGTTCACATGCATGGGGAAAAACGCTCTTACATTAACTTTCATTTTACTTGGTTATACATACACAGGTGTTTCAACAACATTCGCTTAACAAACCGCCCTTCATGTCAAACCATATGGAAAGAAAACGATCAGTTTTTTGATAAGGTGTCTTTCTTTCACAAAAGACGCATACTCACTCATGTACGAAGAAACACTTTCACACACATCAGTTACAAGGGATACATTTCTCCGTGTATCACCCAGGTATATTTCAGGAACTTTCGCTAAAAACATAGCTGAATATTAAACCATATGAATAGAGCACGAACACTGTTTATGTCGGCACCAAATTCACAACTTGTTCATCTAATTTGTAGAACTATTTTCACGTTTATTTTCCCTTCTCTTACTTTCTTACTTTCTATAGCTGCATAGTTAATCCTATCACACAAGCACTTTCCGTTTCTGTGTTTTTAGACAAAAAAAACGCACTCTTAGTTTATAACTTAGAAATACTTCACATTTCCTTTCACTTTTTTATCTTACTCGTGGTTACTTTCTTACTCGAAACTATACTATATAGCATAATAAAATATCAAAATAACACAAGCGCTCTCTGCGTGTGTATGTGATGCCTGTACCGCCACACTCAGAACACATCTCTTTATTTTCTGTCCCTACTTTTTGATTTCTCGGAGGCTGTCGATGAGATGGGTCTTGAGAAATGTGTACTATTGTGCAAAGGATAAAGAAATATGTCTTAGGAACGCGATCACTTGTCATCACGTTTATCTTTGTTTGGTGCAAAACTCATTATTGATATAAAGAAACAAGAATTCTTCTAGTTTTATTTCGTCTTCTTGCTCAGTTTTTGATGAACAATAAAAGCTTCCTTTTTACATTTAGTCAAGTTTTGACTAAATGTTTTAACGTAGAGGGGGGAATCGAGACGAGGGTCGTGGTGTATGTGTGTCTGTGTGTCTGTGTGTCTGTGTGTGTGTGTGTGTGTGTGTGTGTGTGTGTGTGTGTGTGTGTGTGTGTGTCTGTCTGTCTGTGCGTGTGTGTGTGTAGAGCGATTCAGACCAAACTACTGGACCGATCTTTATGAAATTTTACATGAGAGTTCCTGGGTATGATATCCCCGGAATTTTTTTTCTTTTTTTCGATAAATACCTTTGATGACGTCATATCCGGCTTTTTGTAAAAGTTGAGGCGGCACTGTCACACCCTCATTTTTCAATCAAATTGATTGAAATTTTGGCCAAGCAATCTTCGACGAAGGCCGGACTTCGGTATTGCATTTCAGCTTGGTGGCTTAAAAATTAATTAATGACTTTGGTCATCAAAAATCTGAAAATTGTAAAAAAAATAAATGAATTATAAAACGATCCAAATTTACGTTCATCTTATTCTTCATCATTTTCTGATTCCAAAAACATATAAATATGTTATATTTAGATTAAAAACAAGCTCTGAAAATTAAAAATATAAAAATTATGATCAAAATTAAATTTTCGAAATCAACTTAAAAACACTTTCATCTTATTCCTTGTCGGTTCCTGATTCCAAAAACATATAGATATGATATGTTTGGATTAAAAACTCGCTCAGAAAGTTAAAACGAAGAGAGGTACAGAAAAGCGTGCTATCCTTCTCAGCGCAACTACTACCCCGCTCTTCTTGTCAATTTCACTGCCTTTGCCACGAGCGGTGGACTGACGATGCTACGAGTATACGGTCTTGCTGAAAAATTGCATTGCGTTCAGTTTCATTCTATGAGTTCGACAGCTTGACTAAATGTTGTATTTTCGCCTTACGCGACTTGTTTGTCTTCTTCTTTCATCGTTAGCCTATAGGCATCTTCGCTAACCGACTGAGTTGAGATTACAATCAAATTCCATTACAGGAACACAAACTGTTTCTGTCAATTGGTTTGTCTGGTACAAAACACATGTCATGCATCAACGTAATGACAACGGTACTATGCATCGTTCAGGTGTACGTCTGTTTGCTTGCTTTTGTTTTGTTTTGTTTTTTGGTTGTTGTTGTTGTTGTTGTTGTTGTTGTTGTTGTTGTTGTTGTTGTTGTTGTTGTTGTTGTTGTTGTTGTTGTTGTTTGTTTTGTTTTATTTTGTTTTTGGTTGTAAACAAATTAGAAGTAGCATCGTAACAACATCCTACTCTAATTATACATATAAATTACCGTATATCAGCATGAACGTCTTTCCGTCAAGGTTTTTGTCTGGTACAAAACACACTCAGTTGTTAGCAACTCCGTATACTTAGGGCTATAGCTTTCCATCCAGCTTCACAAGATACAAAACACAGTCAACTATTGAAAACTCAATGTTTATATAGCTTTCAGTCAGGCTTTTTTTGTCCAGCACAAAACGCAGTCAAATATTCATAACTTGGATGTTTTGTTTTGGCTTTGATGTCAGCTTTTTGTCTAATGCTCCAAACAGTCAGTTATTAATACCTCCATGCACGAACTTTTCGTCCAGGTTTTGTCTGGTACAAAACACATGCAGTCAGTTGTTGATAACAGTGGGGTTTTTTCTTGCCTGGTACAAAACATACTCTCTTTTTAAAATAACTCCATGACTGTATGCTAGCTTTTTTCAGATTTGAAAAATTGCACAAGACACACCCACGCTTATTGATAAATCCGTGCACTCGCTTTCCGTTCTCTTTGTTACCCTGGAAGTCTCTGAACACTCGCTCCTCTAGCGCACTAGATTTTACGCCACTCATAAAGTATATCGTGGGAACACAATATGTTCCCTGTCATTCCTCTCGCGTTGTACAAGACAGACGTATTGATCAAGAGTTGCGACACAAGTAAATGAATGTGAACAAATATCGGTTACCTCCGTGAATAACGACTCAATGGAAGCCTAGTTTAAAATGTATTGCATGAACTTGTGCGGATGAAAAATGTGTCGTTGACTATGGGCTTTATCTTTTGAAAAAAAAGGGGGTTTGAGTTAGCAAGGTTTAGGGGATTTAGGGACAAATTTGGCTGAGGTGTGACGGGGAGGGGGTGGGTAAGGCCAGGAGACTCAGGGGGTACGTAGACAATTACTTTGATCATTACTTTGATCGGATTACTAAAAAGACTGAAGGTGAGATATTATGCTATACAAAAGATAAACCTTAACTTGTTTTTGCCTAAAGAAATGTGTGTAAGGTTAAGCTGTGTGAACGTATATGTACTTTAAGAAACCGTCTTAATCAAACAAACAAACAAACAAACAAACAAACAAGCAAACTAACTAACAAAACAACAAGCAAACAAAAAAACAAGCAAACAAACAAACAAGCAAACAAGCAAACAAACAAACATAGAAACAAACACACAAACAAACAAACTCACAAACCTGCTTCACACAATAGTGCTGGGCAAAGTATAACTTTCTTTTTGCATTCACCCCACACCAATATTACAACACATGTGGGCCCATTTTACATACAAGTAATGCATGAATACATGTGCAATGTATTTTGTGAACCATTTTACATACAAGTAATGCATGAATACATGTGCAATGTATTTTGTGAATCATTTTACATACAAGTAATGCATGACTACATGTGCAATGTATTCTGTGAAGGTTTCATTAATCTGTTAGAGTAACTCTATGATTTGAACAAAGCATCAGTAAATGTGTTTATTCTCCGCCCCTCTGGCACAGTCTAAAAGATGTTTCTTACATAAATATACCACGATAACATAGAGAAGTATGTATGTGAGAGTGCTTGTGGCTTTCTAATTTCCTTAGCAATATTGTATGAACTTGTGAGCACAGATTTGTTACAGGTCATAATACGTAATCGGATTTACTAACAGAATAAAACATCGAGGAAGGGGTTTGGGGGCTTGGGGAAAATAGAGAGAGAGAGAGAGAGAGAGAGAGAGAGAGAGAGAGAGAGAGAGAGAGAGAGAGAGAGAGAGAGAGAGAGAGATACAGAGAGAGAGAGAGAGAAAGAGAAAGAGAGAGAGAAAGAGAGAGAGAAAGAGAGAGAAAGAGAGAGAAAGAGAGAGAGAAAGAGATAGAGAGAGAGAGAGAGAGAGAGAGAGATAGAGAGAGAGAGAGAGAGAGAGAGAGAGAGAGAGAGAGAGAGAGAGAGTCATCATTTTCAAAACACAATACACAGAGCACCAATCAAATTACCTGCATAGAATAAATTGTAACTGAGCCGTATAGGACGATGCATGAAAAATACCCGCTTCATTGGTATTCACCAAACAATCATAACTGTTGTATTTTGTGAATATTAGACGACTCGTTTTATATAAGTATGCATAGGTTGTACATTGTGTACGAAACATTTACCGTTCATTCACTTATGAGAATGTAGCTTTCAACACTGAATAGGGTTTAAGCTTTACATAACAAGCACAGAGGAAAAGCTAAGTGAAAACACGGACTTCAACAAAACCCTACAGACACTATTTTTTTTTATGATGTGAATCGAGGTGTGTTCACCTACAGTTATCTGCAATCTCATCGTGTCTTTCAGTCAAAAGATAGATTCAAGTGTACTAAATGCGCGTTCAATTTCGGGCGGAAAGCTATGCTTCTGAAATATCAGCACAACGTATCAGTATTCACGTTTAACAACTATTACACGCCTGGATTGATAACACGTATATATAAAGCTTTTGCTTTCGCGCATTATTAAAAGATCGCTGGCAGTGCACACTCTTTAAAAGTTGGTTGCATTTTCGCAACATATTAATTGACAACTGATTTTCGTAACAACTGAACTATTGATATTCATTCATTCATTATTCACCCGATTACTTTTTATTTTTAGTGTTATGTTTCCATGTTTGAAGCGACGTTAAGATTCTGAAAGCTCGTCTTTTAAGTCTCATTTGGCAATGTTCATTGTTGACTTGATTTTTCGTATTCACATGTTTTGCTAATACTCGCTGTGATACACACAGTTTGTTTTGAATGATAATCGTAGTTTAAAAAGAGTGTTATAATATCATTAATCATATATTTTCTCTTATAGATCTTCTTTGCACTGGTACTATTGTTTTAGTTATACAGACGACTAATTCCGAGGTTTACTTTCAATAATTAATAGTCTTCTTATTCTGCGCTTCCTATATCCATTACACTTCTCACACCGTGCTTTTCTGATTTCAGTATTTTCTTATCTCTGTTTTTATTTCAAGAAAATACACACACATCAGTGCTTGAGATCGGGGTACACACGTTTATCTCTAAAGATTAATCATTTTATGAATTTCTATACGTTATAGTCATAATTATGTGGGATTTCTGACAGGAGATCATCATTAATCAAGATTAAAAATGAGAGCGGAGTACTTTGAAACAAAGGTAGCTGCCACAAACATTACAAATAAATACTATTGCTCGCCGACGAACGGATGCTAGGGTGAAATAATCTTTATAGCCACAAGTTTATTACTTATCTACAATCACCCTTTCACATATTTGAGGTCTTTGCACTGAAAACGTTACACTTGAAAAAACGTAGTTCTAAAAGATTCTTATTTCAAAGTTTAAACGCAACTTTTTATGACAAAAACACAGAACATGGTCCGCTAGTAAGAATTTCATAGCGGTATCTCGCATGCTTTCTTTGCGGTCTCTCTCCAGCACAGCAAAACTCGAATTTCCGCGGCTAGTAGAATGCACGCTCTCCCATTGGTCGGGAGGCGGGGACCTGATTTACGAACTGCCCGCCTCTGACAGGAGGGCGTGGCCTAGGGGCGGAGCGGTCGATTCCACTTTGCGTGAACAGGGGGAGGACAGGTTCGCGCGCGCCGTTAGTGCGAGGCTGAGAATGAAAGCGAAACGCGCGTTGGTGGAAAGTTACAATACGGGCGGTTCAAGCCGAATAAAACGGTTAAAATAAAGAGGAATCATGACAGTTTGGACAGCTCGGACGTAAAGCGGATGGATGGATTTGTGCATGTCTGACTAGCGACAAAATCTTGGCTATACCGTGAGTACATGCAGGCTTTTTGCCTTGCCTTGCCCGCACTAACTACGTTACTGTTATCTGCGTTACTCGTGTGGCGTGCATTTGTCCGTGTTTTGTGTCATAACTATACTAGTAGCGATAAATCACCTTGGCAGACGATAAGAGGAGAAAGCAATGCAAGAAACAGAACAGATAGAGATATCGTATGTCACTTTGAAATGCCATCCTATTTGTACGTTTTTCTTCCTCATGTGTCTGTGTTGAATGAAAAAGCATTTTGGTTCTATAAACTTCGTGTATATCACAAGCTTTTGATATTTTCTTTGTTTCATGTTAGCTTTGTTGATTCTCTTTATACATTCAACGCTTTTTCTTCAGCGTGTTTTTCCCTTTATTTATTTATTAATTCATTTACTTATTTTTGTTATGTTGCATTGAGAAATTCTAACGTTAACGCGCAGAGAAAATTCTGTCTTGGGACAATTTCAAGTTTCCAAATGTCACAGATTATCTAAAACAGCGATGCTTTCTATTTCGTTCGTATCATTATCCTCACAGATACATCCTCGAACGGCATCGGAAAAAAACTCGATAATTTTTTCACTCGTTTTATTCTGTTGCTTGCGACATGACATTTTTTTGTCAAGCGATCTTATTTGATACAAAGGATAGCATTTATTTTGCCCGAAAGTCATTTTATTGTTTGTGAAGACAGACCGAAAAAACACATGGATGTACTTGTTTGCTAGCAGAAAATACCCGCTTAATTAAGGAATAATCAAGGCACGCGTATCTTACTAACCTGTCGTACACGCATGCATGCACGCACGCACGCGCACGAGAACACAACCCAAGCATAGTAGTAGTGCAAAGTTTGCCGCGTGCACGCTTCAGCACAACAGAGTTGATACAAGCACGAAAACAATCCCAGAAATAGCGACACAATTCCTGTGTGTAATTGCGAGCAGATGATCCAAACCTCAGGAATGACTGAAAATATTTCTTCCGCAAGTAGCGTTTGCTTTACACCAACTTTAGCATGAATGTAAGACACGAAACTCATTTCAGATCGCTTCCACAAACAAGAGTTCCAAGACTAAACTTTTCGCCTTCGCAACTCCGATCTCACCAGACAGTTGCAGCCTGTATTTCGCGTGGAACCGAACAGAGGAGGAGGGAGGGAAGGGGTGTGGGGTGGGGTGGGGAAGGGTTTAGCGAGAGAAGGGTGCACACGCGCACACACAGTGTGTGACGTAGCGAGGGGCGGGCTCGCTGGTTGGCTGGTTCCCTCCTGCCAAAGTCAACTCGTCCAATGCTGGCGGGGCCTGACAGCTCATTTGTTATCCCTTTCTATAGTAACCCTGACTTGATTGACAGATTTAGTAGGGCTATCCGCGAGCTGCGACAGCTTACTTGGTAAAGTGTGCAAGTGTTGACGGCAGCGGTGGATGGAGGGCTAGGGCTGTTTGACAGTTTTCTCCTTCTTTGACAGGGCACCGGCATTTGTTTATACGCTCGGATATACGCTCTACGAAACTGGAGGAGCAAAAACTTTACGCAACTCTCCAAGCCGTGTAGCCGCCGCCGTTGAAGAGGGAAGCATCGCCGATCCGGACTGGAGAGTCCCTCTCTCTCTCTTCCTCTCTCTCTCCACATGGCTCAGCCAAGGGTATGTATCTCTCTCATTTCTCCAACTTTCACTCCTCCTCTCTATCCTTCTTTCCCCCACCAAAGGTCGCTGGAATCCCGCTTCAAAATCGTCTTCGGAAAACGTCGTACCAAGCAGAGCTAGCTTCTGGGAACAGCTCTCGGCCGACGCTCGATCCTTGTTGGAAAGTGCAGCAGTGTCCGTCCGAACTGAGTGGATTTGTGTGTGAAGTGAGTGACTGCTTTAAAGCACGTTGAGCACAGGATCAGTAGTGCAGACTTGCGGACCGTTCATCAAAGCCTGGCACTGGGGGAAGTACAGGAGGCATCATCACTCTTCAGTGGCAGTGGCGACACCAGTGTGCTGTCTGTGTGTTGTTGATACTACCTACCTCCGCACCGTGTTGTTGTTTTGGTGCTGTCTACGGCTAGGACTGTGTTCCTTCTCGTGCCTGTGCTGTGAAGATACTACATGAATACATACAGCTACCACAACATCTTGTAGTAGCGCTCGAAGCGACCTACACACAGAGACATTACTAGTTCATTGTTATTATTACTACTACTCCGCTGAAGTCGATGTATTATCAGTGCTACGGATCTGCAGGGTTTTAGGGCTCGTGTTGTGTGAATTGCCTTTCGGTGCATTCTATCACTCGGACAGTGACAGTGAGCGAGTTCTCTACGTTGTTTATGTGTGCTAAGAAGATGTCGCTTCTGGGACCCTACACACCTTCCACTACTTGACTTGACATGAAGTCGCTGGCTGTAAGTTTTTCACTCGGTTCTGGAAGATAGAATTTCACCTAGGCAGACTACAGTCTACAGTGCGTGCATAGAACCAGCGGAGCAGACGACAGCAAGAGGAAGTGAACAGTCACCTCCCTCTCAAGTTTAAAGGAGTGATTCATAGCCATAACAAATTCAGTGTTGATATATCAGTGGTTGTAAATGATTGTATGTTACAAGTAATGTTCTAAATTGCTTTCAAGAAAGGAGTAAACAAAAACAAAATCAAAAACACCCAAAATAAAAGGTTTTGTTCCTGAAAAAAAGGACGGTTATAAAACCCAGATCGGTAACTGATCAAAGATATTATTACCATCAGAACTGATTTCAACATTGACAGTTAGGTAATGGCGCGTTTTAATTTGTGTATTAAATAACACACTATTTGCATCGTAGACTAATCTGAGCAACGCACCAACCGCAGACAAATTCTACCTTTGCAGAAACAGTTTCGTATCGGCCATAATGGTCAAGGAACGGCGTGAGATAAAATGGACAACGGACAGATAGTATCATACAGATAGCCGTATGTATTCAGACCCGGACAGAAAGTAGATAGTCATGTTTAGTTTACACTCCAAACCGTTAAATCCGTTTGCTCGGCACACACCCAGGCATCGGTCGCTCTACTCAATACGCTCTTGTGTACCGTGTAACCGACTGTATACTCTGATACACAGACACTAACAGATTATGCAGAGTTGTAAGGTCAGTGAGAGTACAGTTACCTATACTTTGCGTTCATTACGCGCGGAATTGTTGAGTTTTAATCCATGCAAACACAGTCGGCAGATGTTTCTGTTTTTGTTTTGTTTATTATTTGATTCTATTCACACCATTTATTGTAAACCGGGAAAGAAGCCAAGCTTATGACCCCAACAGACATGTGGACATTCGCATAAAATGACTGTAAGACACCTCTGCCCACAATTGTTTAGAGTTTATTGAATTTGCCACCAGTAGTTGTATACGCTTCTGAATGTTTTAAACGTGTAAACAGCAAAAGTAGGAATAAGAAGGAACATTATGCATTGCAATTTGCATTCGCTTTACATTTGTGTGGTGTTACTACAGACACAGTGTCAGTTCCGATGTTAAAGTTAGCATAATATCCATTTCTCCAACCCAAACGAAGAAACTTCCACGAAACAATGATTAATTTGTACCAGCACCATGGTTCAACGGAAGGAAAAGATACAAATCATAAGGACGATTGCAAAGCGATAGGAACAAATAGTAAATAGCAGTATCTCTAACAATAATCAAAGTTGATTTTGACTAAACACATATTTCCAGAGATAGTCGCTGAAGGTGCGAATGACAATAATTATGACACACCTTCCCCGCAGAGATAACACACACTCATCTCCGATTTTATGCAGATCCCGGATTCTACCCTTTCACGTGTAAAGTATCATTTACCGTAACAGCCATCTAAGCGATCGTGCTGTGTTTATCTAGTCATCGTTTTGTGGTTGTTTGAACTGTGCGCCCCGTGCTTTTGCCACACGTAGTCATTAGTGATGTGTTTAATCAGTCTGTCATATCACTTTTCGTGTTCAGACGTGATTTTTGTCAGTTGTATGTACTGTGAAAAGAATGAATAAATGCGTGATTATTATACTGATCTGCATCTCTCTCTCTCTCTCTCTCTCTCTCTCTCTCTCTCTCTCTCTCTCTCTCTCTCTCTCTCTCTCTCTCTCTCTCTCTTTTATTTTGGTAAGCTCTCCTCAGTGTGTAAACTAGTGTGATGTGTTGTTGTGACCATTATTTTTAGAAGATAGCAGCAGAAGTATTTGCTGTGTCCATAAGTGTTGCCATATATTTAGTTTAAATTGTATATTTTGATTAAAAAAAGAGAGATAATTTACTTCTTTGATTCATGAGCGTATTCTTCCTTTCAAGAAATGTGTACAGTACTGTACAAACCAGTTCGTGTTAAAAATCTCATAACAACAAACTATTTGTATTGATTGTACTAATATTTTCACAGTGAAATTATTAGTATTATTACTATCATTATTATAATTTTTATTGATTATTATCCTTTTATTATTATCATCAACAAATACGGTAAGATACCACCATTACAAGAACAATAATAATTACATGATTCGTACACTTGTTATCATAACAAAAGTGACACCAGGGTAAACGCTTCAGGTAATCAATAACAACATGGTGATGTTTAAATGTTTACTGTGAAGCTATATGATTATTTATATTTAAATGGAAATGAACATAAAATCAGAGAGTGCTTAAAACATGAATGCATGTGCATACTGAATACATGATACCAGGAAAAAAAGGATAAAACAATCTATGTTCTTTGGGAAAAGAAAGTAACTCACAATTTGTCTACACATGCAGTTAAATACTTTTACAGAGGAAAAATTAAAAAGTTATAATTTTTATGATTTAGTTTATTTCATAACTTCGACAAATTGTTAAATGTTATAAATAAAATATTACTATTGAATCGTTATTTACATTAACTTTTAATATTGCATACTTTTGGATTTATTCATATTTTATTCAACCATCCCTTGTCATAGAACAAAACTAGCAGTTTAGAATCAACATCAATTTATAAGACTGTGTGGAAGTAGTACACGTGCAACTAGACTATTTTATTTAAAGCCAATAAGACAATATAAACATACACATTATGCCTAAGAACCACTACACATTTTTTTAACACACGTTTCTGATTTTCTTCTTGCAGTACGACGGAGAGATGGCCCACTACGGGGGCATGGATGGAGGGTCGGGTATGTACGATCCTCATCGGGGTATGTCCGCCGGACTCCCGCTGTCACATGCGTCTCTCAACCACACGTCCCCTCTGCACCAGTACCCTTCCTACTCTGCTGCTTCCGCGGCTGGCATGCCCAGTGTCATGAGCACATCTCAAGACAGTCAGATCAAAAGAGACAAAGACTCGATTTACTCGTAAGTGTCTTGAGTCTCTGTGGGTTTTTTTTAAAGTATATTATTTATTTAAATTATAGTCTAGCTTTTGCGGTCTAATTCGTCAAGGTGTATAATAATAAGCTGGTGTTGGGTTTTATGTAGAAGGTCTGATTCTTCAGGGTTCAGAAATTTATTGGTGTGGGTTTTATGTTGAAGCTCAAAGCCAAGGCTTCAAGATTCACGTCTTGAAGCTTATAGAAGTCTTCTGGTGTTTGAGGTTACGGGGTTCGGAGGTAGTGGAGACCAAAATTCGACAGGAAATAGCATTTTGCTCTTTTTCTTGTTTTAACTGGGGGGGGGGGGGGGGAACGGAGGGTTGTTAACACACAGCTTTGATTTAATCGGTGTGATTAAATCGCAAAGTGGAGGTAAGTACATGTGTGCAAAACAACGATGGAAACAAAGGGAGGAGAACCGTGGAAACACAAAAGGTCCTGGGGGAGCGACATTTTTGTGTGGATTATTTTCACTATGAGTCAGCGGTGTGTGCCACAACCCGGTCTTCATTCGGACTCCATGGAATGCTCTGAGAAGAGATGGATGTGGACATTATTCGGCGGGCGACAGGCCATATCTCAAAGCAGTGCAACACAGAATTGGATTTGTGTGTTTGTGTGTGGAAGACAAATGGACAGTCGTCAACAACCACAGCCACGCACTTCACGTGCACAAAAAATAAACACGGCGACCGCAGATGTGCAGCGTGCTTTTCTCCAACTACTGTGTCTTCAGTGACGGGACTTTCGTGCAAAGTGATTGTGTGAAGTTTTTGAAGACATTCAAAAGATTAGAACCAAAAAGAGTATTCGCTTCATCCGTGCACTCAAGTTTCACGGATATTGATCCACAAACACCGTGATACGTTGAACTGATTTGGGAACAGATCTGTCTTCCGACAGAATTTTAAACTAGTTTGACACCACCACCACCACCACTCAGAGTATAGGCCTACTATTCAAAGAAAGACAGTAATTCTTGCGGCCTATTTTGTTTAATTTCCATTTGTGTTTGCAAGAGGAGATAGGAAAGGATTTTAATACTAGGACGTACGGTCCCGCACAGCTATATCATTTGTAGGGACGTTACAAAAAAAACCACAATGACCAACTAGGACGTAGGACTGGAACACAGTGACTTGGAAGAACGTTGACGTCGTTTGTGGTCAATAAAAAAAAGTATCGAAAAGGAAGAAAAAGCTTGTCAGAAAGATTACTGCCGGATTATGAAGGATGTTTCGAATAGTGAGGCTTTCGCCTTTGTGGACTCACGCAGCGCTCCAGATATTTTGATTCTTTCGGCAGAGTTCCACTATCTGATAGTGTTTCTCTCTTTCCCTAATGTAAAAATGAAATAGGATAAGCCCTTTTAATTTCAATGAGGGGAAGAGGAGGGAGAAAAAGACTTCACACTCTGATGCCACAAATCGGATTTTCTGGTTTGAGTGAAAATTAATGTTATCGATTTCTGCAACATCTTCAGCTTGTATCTTTTTGAGGTTTTCCATCGGACTATTTTTTTTTCTCACTCGGTGAACTTTTTGGCGCAGGATGCCGATGGAAAAAATTAACACGATCATGAGGCCAGTGCAATCATATCATTTGGAAGCTCTCCCAATAACGACGTTTATATGATAAATAAAACATCTTCAAGAAAAAAGAACGAACGATGTCACCAATATAGCAACTTAGCTGTTTGTGCCTGAATTGTTTGTATTTGTGCTTGAATTAGAGAGATAAAGAGAGAAAAGTATCATAACATTCCAAGAGGTGGGTGCTTGTGATGGACAGAAAAAAAAGAAAGACAGAAGAATATCATCACATTGAAAGATATATATATATATATATGTGTGCTTGTGATAGAGAGAAAGAAGGGACAAAAAAGTATCATCACAGAAGGACAGAGAAAATGAAGAAAAGCATCATCACATGATTTGTGCTTGTGATACTGTCACAGAGAA
Organism: Littorina saxatilis; assembly: GCF_037325665.1. Classification (NCBI taxonomy): domain Eukaryota; kingdom Metazoa; phylum Mollusca; class Gastropoda; order Littorinimorpha; family Littorinidae; genus Littorina; species Littorina saxatilis. Next base: position 47,929,226 of record NC_090261.1, read on the forward strand.
CGAGAGAAAAATATCATCACATTCCATGAAGAGGTTTGTGCTTGTGATGGACACAGAAAGACAGAAAGAACTTGGAAACCATCATCACATTTCAAGAGGTTTGTGTTTGTGATGGACACAGAAGAAAGACAGAAAGAACTTGGAAAGCATCATCACATTTCAAGAGGTTTGTGCTTGTGATGGACACACAGGAAAAAACCAGAAAGAACTTTGGAAAGTATCACCGCATTCGAAAAGGATTTTCCATCCCGAGCGGAGGAGTGTTGAAGTAGACCAATAATGGATGGCACAGATCGGAGGTGGTTGAGAAATTTGCATTGATCTATTGTTTGACCCGGTTTCTGTGGAGCGCCGCGGCTTTATACTGGGACTGGCTTGTCGTAGAGCTAATGACATAGGAGGGGTGAAAACCTTCGTGCTTCAATCCTATCTCGTCCCGAATCTAACCCCTCTGTCTCTTGTATCGTGTGTTCTTATACTTGTCTTGTCTTGTCTTGTCTTGTCTTGTCTCTGGGGGTAGGTTTTCTTGCTGTGTCCCTGTGTGTGTGTACGGGTTTTCACTGGGTTCTGTCTCAAGATTTGTGTTGTTGTTGTTGTTGTTTTCCTTGCTTGTGTTTATTTATTTTTTCTGTTATTGTGGATTTTGTGTTTTGTGTACTATTTTATATTTTTGTCAGAATTTGTTGTTTTGTTTTTTCCTGACTTTTATTACTTATGTTTATGTGTGTGTGGGTGTGGGTGTGGGTGTGTGTGTGTGTGTGTGTGTGTGTGTGTTGCGTGTAGCTAATTTATGTCTTTCTTTATATTTTGTGTTTGTGCATATATTTTTCTGAAACAATGTTGGATCATGAAGGGACAAAAATGATTACAATTTGAGAAAGCAATTTTTGCAAACCTGAAAGGTCAGTGGATAGATTCCCTTCTTCTGCTTCCATGTTATGTCTGCCAAAACAATTATATTCGCAATTATTTTCTGTTACTGCTATGGTTAATTATTGCGTTTTACAACACAGCGTAATGTTTTGGAATCACAGAAGCATTCGGTTATATTTCACTTCATTCAATAATACGCGCTGTTTTATATTGCTATGCGACATGGCACAAGGAAACACTGAATCCATTTTAATGTATATTAACTTGTATACCTTTTTTGCTTCTCACACAAGGGATAAGCGTACACAACCGTTGCTAATGTTTCAACAAATTCAGTGGAATATTCCCCACAAACTATAGGCCCCGGTAACATGGCGGATAAAATTACCCGCAAACACGCTCGCCTCTGAAACGTACACGTATTTTCACTCTCTCTCGCTCTCCCCCTTCCCGTATTGTTGCTACTCATGCCAAGGCTGGGAAAGACCTTCGTGAGAAATATAATTATCTGGGGTTTCTGGCCCCCAAGCTACAAAATAGTTATGTGATTCTTCCTGCAAAGATGTATAATTATTCTGTTAGAATCTTTTTCCGTGCAATATGCCTCGGAAACATCCACCAGTTTCATGTTTTAATCTGTTAAATCCCCCTGCCTCACAGCCACTCCCCTCTTGTGGTTTCGCCGCAAGACTAACGTTTACCCCCCCCCCCCCCCCCCCTCGCTCTTCCAACATAAATGCCAATTATATTAATTTTTGTCAGTCGCATTTTCCTTGTTTTATCTCCTATAACCGCGTTTTATCCGATCCCTCCTCAACCGAATATATAAATTATGTGGAAAGCCTTTGTATGTTCTAAGCAATGCCTCGTACTGGAAAGATAGTTTTCATATAGTTGTTTGTTTTTTACAATATTTATTTGATTATTTATTTATTTATTAATATTTATTTGTTTATTTATTTATTTCGTCGCATACATATTTTTGTCCTAGCGGAAAGGTAAGACGTTTCTCGTCGAATTTTGCGCGCCTGTGTGTGCGTCTGTCTCACTTCCGCTTATTTATCCCCCTTGTTGGCTTTCTGCGTGTTACTTGTCTTGAGTCTTGATTTTTATTTTATTCCATCAAAATTGTGTTTTATATGACCAAAAGCTTTGAGGGGTTTCATTTGCGATTCACTTTCAATATTTAGTAAATTTGTAAATCCTGAGTCAAAAATGCAACACACTTATTTCATTTGTTAGTACGTTTGTTTGTTTGCAAATAAATATATATTTATATATTGGTTTTTTTACATACATCACAAATCTGTTGTAACTTATATTAATGAGAAATAATTACAAACACAAACTTTACAGTAATGTTCATTTTCCCTGGAAGCTGTTGTTGTTGTTGTTGTTGTTGTTGTTGTTGTTGTTGTTGTTGTTGTTGTTGTTGTTGTTGTTCTTGTGTTGTTTTGTTGTTGATTTTATTATTCTTGGTATCGCTCTGATTGATAATGTTTATTATAATATTTGACTTATGGTTGTTTGTTTGCAGACATCCGTTGTTCCCGCTGCTGGCTTTGATATTTGAAAAGTGTGAGCTAGCGACGTGTACCCCCCGGGAACCAGGGGTGGCAGGAGGAGATGTGTGTTCCTCCGAATCCTTCAACGAGGATATAGCTGTCTTTAGCAAACAAGTGCTCGTAAGTATAACCTTTCATTATCTTATTTTCTTTACCGTTTTGATGGTGATTGATAGATTGAGAGACAGAGAGAGTGTGTGTGTGTGTTTGTTTGTCTGTCGGTCTGTTTGTTTCAATTGCGGGTTGGTGTCTCGGCACCGTAGTTACCGTCGCTGTTCTAAATGAAACAAGTGTTCGAAACAATCTTTTTTTTATATTCATTTTGCATATTTTTCAATTTGAAATATTTTGGTTGCGATTTTTGTTGAAAATTAAATAAATCTATTATTCTTTTCAGAAATATTTAACGCATTAAAATCGCCATTTTTTTAAGTTTTAAGTTTTTGTTGTTGAAATTGCCCACCTATAGAAATATTTTGTTAATAATCATTTAGAAGTTAAACTAATGAAGATTTAACAGAAAGTATTCAGTAAATGTTCCTGACATATCCGGATACGTTCATTTGTGTCAACTGTTCAAAGATCGTAAAAGCTATTTTACTGTAACGCCAATAATTCCTTCACTAAAATTAAAGACGTAAGCAAAATATTTTAAATCTACAACTTGTCGACATAGCACACGTTTAGCTTTTTTTGATTTGGAAAGACCTTCCGCGATGGTTTGTTTTGTGGCCATTTTGTGGCCAGTGAAACTATCGTCCGCTCAATGCCTTGCGACCCGTTGGCCCGTAAAACGTTTATTTGCACGGTACATCGCGAGAAGTGTCTCCAACAATATTAACCCGTGCCGCTAAATTCACAGATAGTAGCTGAGCTAAATATCCACTGAGCTCAGTGTGAGCAATACATGACTCGGTGGCTGAGTTTTCTTGTTTTGAGGTCAGCCTGTGGAGGAAGATTGAATGTTGTGTCAGGCAGCAAAATCGATTGTTTTGTTTTAGCTTATTTATTTCTTCATTTATTTATTTCTTCATTTATTTATTCATCTTGTCATTGATTTATTGCTTTCTTTCTTTCTTTATTCATTTATTTACTTATCTACTTATCTATTTACTTACTTATATCTATTCATGCCAAGAAAACAACAACCCTATACATAAATCAAGCTTAAATTGCATTTGGTTATTTACTTTTATTTTGAGATATTATACGTTTTATTTTATTTATAAACACAGTAAATCCGATGTTATTGCAAAGCTTCGCAAATGCATTTATGACTTTTTTTAAAAAGTTTTTTTATATTAACTTCTTTAATGCTTTTTTTGTTTGTTTTTGAATTATTACTTTGTTTATTTTTTAACTCCTTATTTCTTTTCCGTGTAACTTATTACTTCTTTTTTTTAACAGAATAAGAGTTTTCTTGAATAAATAATATATATAATTAAAACAAACAGAGTAAATTAAAAAAAAGTGTAATATAGAATTCTTTCAAAGAAATCAGGTTGCAAAGAAATGACATGTCAGGGAATGCAAGTAAAAACAACTTCCCACTTGGTTGACTTGTTTCTTGGACAAGTAAGGCTTTATACATTTGTGTATGTGTATGCGACGTTGGAGAAAATGATTTCTGCCAATAAGAATTTTGATGTCTTTGAAGTGACAGCTGATACATCTTCTGTTTTACATTTTCTTTTAGTATATGTAGTTGTTTTTTTTGCAATTCTTCCCTTTGACGTAGGCGGTTGTTTTTTTTTACATTTTATTTTTACTTTTTGGTGGATACAATTAATGTACTTAATACATATCTATAGCATGCATATGTCCGACTAAAGAGTGGCGTCGTATAGGAGGATAGAATAAACTTATGACTTCATCAAGCAAGTTTAGCCTGAAGGTAGCGTAGCAACAGGGGAAAAAGTCAATCCTATCACATACGTACAGGCATACATGCATACCAGTCAAAGTGTGTGTTTGTGTGTGTGTGTGTGTGACAGAGAGAGAGGGGGGTGGTGGGTGGTTGCGCTGGTTTGACATGACGCGTGTCTTTGTGACGGTGACGCTCGGCGACACACTCATCTATCACTTTCTCCTCCCCCCCACCCATGTTCCCTCGGCGAACGCCAATGTTTGTGCGTGGATTTTGTGACCCTCTAGTACATGCCTATTTCCTCGATCGCTGTGCGCGTTTACGAGAGAAAGTAAAACTATTGGGGAAATGTAAAACAGAGATTCAGCGTTAGAAGATGAATTATAAATGCAGTTAAAATCCGACCGAAAATAAAGTGAGATAAAATGAATAGTTAGGGAACGAGGAAATATGTGAAACCAGGAAACAAAGAGAAGATTACTACTGCAAAGTCCCGTTTAAAATCGAAATGTACAAGGAAACTTAACATATTACGTTTGAAAACAAAAATGTCAAAACGTTTGACTACTGAATCATTCTTAAAATATTTTTATGTGTTTCGTATTTTGTTCTTTTCTATTTCATCCCCTTTTTGTCTCATTTGCAACTAAGCAGTATTGATAATAATAATATTATTATTATTATTATTATTATTATTATTATTATTATTATTATTAGTAGTAGTAGTATTTTCACACACACACACTCCACCCACCCCCCACAACCCACCCCGTATAATTAAGCGCGGCTGTCAGAAGGAATAAGTCATAATCCGACAACACTTTACTCGAGAACTTAAAAAATCCTCCGCCATAGTGTAGCAACTACTATCACGACCACAACTAAATATGGGCGACTTTGCGTTTGTACGCAGCGGCCACCATCATTAAAACTGTCATCATCTGGCTTGAGTGTAACCGATACCCCCCTGAGGCCGTTTTGTGTGTTGCCTTGAAAAAAAGAAGACGAAGTCAGTCACGAGAGAGAGAGTGAGAGAGAGAGGGAGAGGGAGAGGGAGAGAGAGAGAGAGAGAGAGAGAGAGAGAGAGAGAGAGAGGGAGAGAGAGAGAGAGAGAGAGAGAGAGGATGCTGAGGTTTCAATTCAGGGATAGAGACAGAGACAGAGACTGTTGCAAGACAGGAAAAACATAGACCGAGAGAGAGAGAGAGAGAAAGAGATACAGAGACAGGGGGGTTTGCGGGTGTTGGGGCTGATATGTGATTACACAAGGGTATTAGTATCAGTTGTCTAGCACCTTTTGTGTTAGGTCTTTGATACTGTCAAACCAAAAAATTGTTTTTGGTCATTTAAAGAGTAGGATATGGTTGTGGACAATAATAAAAACGTCTGGGGGTAATCGCAGGTGAAAGAATGTCATTGTAAATTAATGCCAAAAAAACCACAAAAAAACAAAAACAAACGGGCACCGTTTGTTTTGTGTGTGTGTGTGTTATTTATTTTTATTTTTATTTCGCTACTGCCGTTTTTGTCTGATACTAAGCTCTTCGATTTTCACAGGTTTTTTTTACACTTGTACTTTTAACCGTTTTGACATTTTCCGAAACAGATAGATCTACTCAAGTTTCGCTCCTCGATTTTCACTAATTTTTTTGTGGCACTAAGTTTTGTTTTTCTTGTGTGTGTTTATTTTTTACTTTTTATTAAGTGGACGACTAGTGTCAAGTACTTGTCTTCATATGTATTAAATTGTTCTCGATTAACCATGGTATTTGTTTTCCATTTTCCTCTACTGGGGAGACAGTCTCGGTCGGATAAACCGCTCTTTTCTACCAACCACGAGCTGGATAGTCTGGTAAGTCTGGCTTTATTTATAATTTGTTTTAACTTTCTAGTTTTATGTAAGTCCACAGTTCCTAGGACTGTTTGATGTCCATCATGTTTTCTGTTGTTGATTTTTTCTGTGTTTGTTTGTGTGTGAGTATGTGTGTGTGTGTGTGTGTGTGTGTGTGTGTGCGTGTGTGTGTGTGTACGTTCGTCTGTCTGTCTGTCTGTCTGTCTGTCTGTCTGTCTGTCTGACAGTTTGTCTGCATGTACGCATGGTTTGGTGTTTGTTCCTCCACTCTTACTCCCTCCCTCTTTCCACACAAACACAAACACCCCTCTCACTTTCTCAAGCAGCCAAACTAAATCGACTGTCCAAGCCAAGAGTGAACTGTACTACTAGATCTAAATATCCTTGCTTTCAGCAGTGCCACCACATTCACTACACCATTATCCTTTCCCCCATCGCAGAAAGCCACAACTACCATTTAGTCTATTCCCCAGTGGCCAGTGGCCGCGCGATATTCACTCATAATTTTTCTTGCGGAACTGCCCAATTTCATCAGCCTAGGCCCGTTTTCATCCTATCTGGCCACACAAGCATTTAGCTCGCTTCATTCCGTTGTGGACTAAGAGAGAGGAGGGGTGAGGGGGTCGGCGTGGGAGAGAGAGAGAGAGAGAGAGAGAGAGAGAGAGAGAGAGAGAGAGAGAGAGAGAGAGAGAGAGAGAGAGAGAGAGAGAGAGAGAGAGAGAGACACACACACACACACACACACACACACACACACACACACATTCACAGAAAACAGAAAAAATCCTCTCCTCTCGTCTTCTCTCCCAAAAGAAAGACTGTAAACCGAGAGCGAGAACGAACTCCATCGCTGGAGCCACAGTAAGAGCATAAATCACTCTCCTCTGAAATTCAAATTTCAGAATTCTCGCGCACAACGACCGATGACGGCGAAGATAACCAAACTGCCTACACACATTTTCCCCCGAACCATTATCACTCCCTCCCATGTTATGCCTTGTCATCGATGCCAGAATGACGCCTGCTCTGTAATTTAGTCCCTGGCCATGTCACACCGTGCCACAAAACGCATCCGTCTACACAACTAGTTTTTGGTTAGAGTTTGACCTCCATTGCTTTGGGCTTTTGCCACTACAGGCGTCGGGAGATAGCTTTTTTTTCTGTGTTTTTGTTGTTTTGGTGTAATGTGCTAACGGAATTAGTTTGAACATTTCGATTAAGTTTCAGATTCGAAGGGATAGGGAAGTGAAGAGTAAAACGACCTTTTCGCTAGACATCAAACAAATATTGAAGATAAACAAAAATGAAGCATATAAATATAATTGTTATCAAAAATGGCCATCAGTATTGAATTTCAAAAAAAAAAGATATTGGATAGAAAGAATTGATTTGTTGTTACATTCCTAATTCTAATTTCAGTTAAACCCAACTTTTCTCTTTCAAAAAAAGTCTAAAAATAAAAAAAAGACCAAATGTTCTAGTCTGAGCGCCTCAGTAGCGCAGTGGTCAGTAGTGCCAACATGAAAAGCAGGCTGCAGTTGTCAAACCTCTTGGTGGTGAAACTGAAAGTGGGTGTTGTTGTTGTCGTAGTGGTGGTGGTGGTGGTGGTTGTGGCTGTCCGTGATGGCGATGGAGGGGAAAGGGTTTCCGAGTGAACGGTGTAGCCTGGCCGCCGTTACTGGCCCTGTAATGAAGCATGCTCTCGCTGGGGAAATTCTGAAAATAGCGCCCTTGCTTCCGAGGCGCCAGGCTAGATTTCTGCTGGCTTTTCCGACTCGACCTGCTTGCTTGGGTCCCGTTGTGGAGCTGGTTGAGTTTGGATGGGGGGGGGGGGGGAGCGGGGGGGGGGGGAGAGGGAGGGGGAGAGAGAATTTCGGTGGAAGTGTGTGAGAGAGAGAGAGAGAGAGAGAGAGAGAGAGAGAGAGAGAGACAGAGAGAGAGAGATATGAAAATCTCAGCTCCCCAAGGGGGCAGACCCAGATGGCAGAACGAGTAGCCAAGCCAAGCGGAGTCGAAACCTAGCTCTGTGCAACCGCCCAACTACACACATAGGACCTTCTAACCTCTGGCCCTCCCCCCCCCCCCCCCCCCCCCACCCCTGCATTACCCCTCCCACTCTCTCTATTCATTCATACTTGTGAGCCATCACTTCTAACTTCACCCTGTATCCAACTTCGTTTTGAGTTTTATGCTACTCCCTCCCTCTCCCCCACCCCCCTTTCGTCAACAGATATAATATTTTCACCCTATGTCCAACCCCTATGTGTTTCAAACATATCACCCCCCCCCCCCCCAACAATATATTAATTGTATGTCCAAGCTCGTTCCGATTTTATACATACCAACTGACCCCCTCCCCACCTCATTCCTCACCCACCCTGTTATCAATCCATACATCGATGTCCAAGTTGTCATTGGTTTTATTCATTTACTACCTCCACCCCCCCCCCCCCCTCCCTCCACAAACTCCTTCCGCTACACACATCTCCTCCTCTTCACTCCATGTCCAAGCTCGCTTTTCTGTTATGCTACTCCGATCTTTATCCTTCACAAACCAGAACGAAACGATTCTACGGACCCCCAGATGGTAGTGTAAGGGGTGAGGTTTTGGTGGCATAATCACATGCACAGCGCTAAGCACAGGCACAGACACACACACACCACACACACACACAAGGAGGTAGCTGGTGGGGTAAAAGTTGTGTGTGAAGTCGTTCTATTCATCCAGTCAAGAGAGTTTTGTGTTAAATCGTTCATTTCATCGATTCACGTTTCACTCCCTCTCTGTGTGTGTGTGTGTGTGTGTGTGTGAGTGGTTTTTTTCTTCCTTTTTTTTTTTTTTTACCCTACTTTCTCTCGCAGGAGAATTGGTTTTTTGGGGGGAGGTATATTTTTGTATGTGTTCCTGCAAGAAAAAGTGTGTTTTTGCCTTCCGGTGCTTTTCAATAAACTGTCTGCTGTCAGTTTTGCTTCGTTTGTTAGCAAATAGTTGTAACAAGCCCTCCTGTCTCTCACAGACAGCAGACACGCGAGCAGACAGGTAGACAGACAGTCAGCCAAAGAGAAGACAGACCGTCAAACTATCCAACAGCACTGACAGACACACACACACACACACACACACCACACCACACACACACACACACACACACACACACACACACGCACACACACCCTCCCGACTCCCCCCCCCCCCCACACACACACATAGAGGGATTGTACATCCAAAAGCTCTAGCTTCTCACATTTATGTTGTCTTTACTGCAAGATGGAAAAGTTTGGAAAATAGGGATATAGGAAACGCAGGAGGGGGTTAGGGGAAAAGAGGAAGTGAAGCTAGAAGGAAGAAAAAACGGGTCAGTGGAATTTTATGAACCAAGAACACTTAACACGCAGCAAAAGGCTGTAGAAAGTTTAGGTTAAACGAACACACGAATAAATTAATCTGTAATTGGCGTGCACGCCTGGCACAACAACGGAAGAGGAGATGGAGGATGATGAAAAGGAGAGAGAGATAGAGAGTCATAGAGACACACAGAGACAGAGGGGGGGGGGGGGGGGGGGGGGGGTTACGTTTTCTGTGGATTTTGTTGTCATCCATCCACTTAAAGCAGTCTTACTTATTCTGGTCTTGAATACATTTATTTTCCTCGTGTGTAATTCTTAGTTTAATTGCTTTTTGTTGTTTTTAGTTTTTGTTGTTTGTTGTTTTGTCTCTTCTTTTTTTCATTTCATGCTGGCTGATATTCAGTGACTAACTTACTATTTGCATTTCAGATGATTCAAGCCATTCAAGTTTTACGGTTTCACCTTCTGGAGTTGGAAAAGGTGAGTTTTCTCCTCCCATGAAAAATCGTTTGTTTTCTTTCTTTGTTGTTACATAGCATGTGGGTATTATTTCAAGCAGCTGAAATACCCGTCCTATGCCTTTCTCCCCAAAAAATCTCCCTCCCCCATGCCCCTAGAAAAATCCCGTGAACGAAAATAAGATCGCCGAAGCAGCCATGCGTAAGGAACAAGCCAGAAACAAGTGTCAAATTTCACAACACTCGCCGCCATCTTGGTTTAAAGGCGCCTCCACCGTATACCTTCTTTCCCGGCAGCTAGTATGGTCTACTCGGCAGCGTGTGCGGTTATTTCCTGTTCGAACTGTTAGTTTTGTGGGTTCAATATCTGTGTACGCCAGTGAGGTTTGGTGCTGTTGAAAGACACGTTGAACATTGAAATGAAAGATTGCAGGTGACCCTTGCAAAAGCTCGTCGTTTTTCTTCTCTGTTCAAACAGCTAATTTAGTTACCTCAGTCAGTCAGAGTATGCCAGTGAGGTTAGCTGTTGAGGGACATACAGAAAATTGACATGAAAGATTTTAGGTGACCCCCGAAGCGATAGATGTAGGAAGCGGTTTGCTGTTGAAACACGCGTTCAAAACAAAATGAAAGGTTTGAGGTGACCCTACCAAAAGGTTGTTCTGTCGGAAACTGTAGACCTGGAAAAGACTTGCGGTTGAAACTCGCGTCGAAAACAAAATGAAAGCTTGTAGGTGACCCCTGAAGAGGTTTGTCCTGTTTGCAGCGGTAGGTCCTGAGAATTTAAATAGGGAGAAAAAAGTCCCGATTTTTTGTGATAACTGGCAAGACTTCTGAGACTTCATTAGGCAAAAATGTGTGCCACACCTCTCGTTGAACAAATACGGCGTTTCTACTGTTCGTGTTTTAAAACACTTTGCGAATATCCGGGTACCTAGCTGCGAGGTTATTCAAGATAGGGGTTGTAGGGGAGGGAGGCAGAAGAGAAGTATACCGGTTGAGAGAGAGAGAGAGAGAGAGAGAGAGAGAGAGAGAGAGAGAGAGAGAGAGAGAGAGAGAGAGAGAGAGAGAGAGAAAGAGAGAGAGAGAGAGAGAGGGAGGGGGGGAGAGAGAGAGAGGAAACATTCAAGAGAGAGACAGACAGACAAGAGAGAGAAGGTGGAAAGACTCAACGACGATTGTAAACCAGACATTTCTACACACACACGCACACCAACCAAGCCAAGGCCCTTTCTTCAACCCCATCATAAGCTGAGCTCGAAATCTCTAGCTCCTCACACGCTCACCTCGCTATTCCTTGGAGATGCCTCCGATAACCTCAGGAGGAGGACTAGAGTCCTCTAGCCTAGCGCCCAAGACACGGGATCGTGTACGATGCCTCACGACGGCGGAATGCTGGCCGCTAGCTTTCTAGGGTCTCGGGCCCCGATAACGCAGGTTCGACGTTCTGCTCTTCAAATAGACCGCTGCACGATAAGGAAGAAACGGAGCGAATGGTGAATGCAGCCAACCCCACTTCACTCTTACACGACCTTCGTTTTCATCCAGAAAATGTCTTTGTGCAAAGAGCACAGATGGAGATAAACAAGGCATTTTTTTTAAGGTGCATTGGTGTTTTTGTTGTTTCCCTGTCTAGTCGTTTTTAGCTATTTCTGACTACCCTTTATTTTTAATTTTTTATATGAAGTCTTATATCGCGCGCGTATCTCCAGACTCGGACTCAAGGCGCAGGGATCTATTTATTATTTCACTTATGCTAGGAGGAGAAAGTTAGCAAACAACAAAAGCAAGGTAGAGGAGATATGGGACGGGATATAGAATCAGTGAACAACCGAGCATTCCATTATTGACATGAAGGATATTTATTATTTTGAAAGTGAGGATTGTTGTCTTTGTTTGGCTTTCCACCTCGTAGTGTTATCAAAATGTTGTGCAGTGCAGGAAACTGCACTCGGAAATAAATTAGTAATTAAGAAATCATCGATTACATTTGGCCAATTCCATTCTTGTTCTTGGTGACTCATGAAAGTTAGCTAGTTTTTCTCGCTTCACTCTTTTTGTGGCTTAATCTTCTAAATTATGGTCATTTTGGCATTTTTTGTTGTTTAACGCTCGGGTATGTACTAGAAATTAATGACGAAGTAAGTATTTTGTATCATGATTTTCGTCGCGATATAACCTTCGTGGTTGAAAACGACGTTAAACACCAAATAAAGAAAGAAAGAAAGTATCATGATTTAGTTGAAAAAAAATCTTCTTAAAACCCACAGAATAAGACCAGGTAGACAGAATGCATTGCTTGTGTGGTCGTGAATACGTCTGCTCGTAGGGGGGTAGGCCACTTTTCGGGACTTCTCCTATCGACCACAAACGAGAGTAGACAAAAGGGGGAGAACTCGTGGCGACCGCACCTTTTGTGTTGTCATTTGCCAGCCTGTAGCGGTGATATCTCAGAGAAGGAGAGAGGGAGACAGAAATTGGTGAGAGGGGGGTATGTCTGAGGGGTGCAGTATGGCCCAACTGATAACCAACTCAAACAAAATCTCGCCACCCAAACTGAGAGACCCAACTGGCCACAAGCCTGCATACCCGCTTTTTCTACAGTTTGCCGGCATTTCGATTCAAAGAAACTGATAACAGGTTCCCTTGAGTTGCTGGGTTTTAAGAGCGGTTTATCAGCGCCGGCATGCGTGCGTTTAAATGGAAATGAACTTGTCGTGTAGCACGATTTTTAAAACAAAATTCACGATGCAATATTTTGTAGCACAATATATTGCGTAATAATATCGGAAGGAATAGAAAGCTTGTCGCAAACCTGTTAGCCTTTGTTTACGGTACAAAACGTCACAGTCGTCTTTACAACGCAAGCAGGTTTTTTTATGCACCGCAACTCAGCAGGAGAACCCCCCCCCCCCCCCCGAAAACAATATGCGCAGGATAGGTCTACTTCCCCGTCCCTCCCCATCCCGTCCCTCACGACCTAAAATATCCAGTATGATTTTAGCTCACTATTCTTCATTAATGTTGCTTCTTGATTTGTTCGTACATCGATCAAAGAAAACCATCCTTAAATTGTTACTTTGTATTTATTGTCAGGTTTATTGAAATACTTGAGTTGGAGCATAAATTAACAATATTTGAAAGTTATTTTGAAACCATGGTGAATTTTAAAATATTGTTGATGGAATTACAAATGTTGCACGACGGCGTAATACGTTTTCTGTTTTCGTTTAATATTTTTTTTAAAGTCGGTTTATTTATTTGTTTAAATACATTCATTCATTTATTGATTGATAAATCCAACCATTCAAACAGTTAATTTTTTTTTATAAATAAATTAACCATTCTTTTTCCAAAACGAAACCAACCAAATTCGGTAAACTGCGATAATTTTACACATTAACAACCAAACTTTACATGATTTTTTTTTATTTTCAGGTGCACGAGTTGTGTGACAATTTCTGTCATCGCTACATCAGCTGTTTGAAGGGGAAAATGCCCATAGACTTGGTCATCGACGAGCGAGATGGGGGTTCGAACCCAACTCCGCAAAAATCGTGTTCCTCCACAAGTACCTCCGTGTCTGAAAACCCCTTGGATCATACTCATTCTGATGTCACCGATCAGGTAAGAACGTTTTTTTTTAATTGATTTTTTTTTGGGGGGGATAGGTTGTTTGGTTGGTCTGGTTGGTGGGTTCGTGGGTGTGTTGTAAGCAGTATGTGGGTGTTTGTGTTGTTGTGTGTTTGTTTGTTTTGCTGATTTAAATGTGTGATTTTGTTTGTTTTAGCAGTGTTGTTAGTCTGTGTGTGTGTGTGTGTGTGTGTGTGTGTGTGTGTGTGTGTGTGTGTGTGTGTGTGTGTGTGCTACTGCTGGTTTGTTTATGTCTCTTGTTTGTGTGCAATTACAACAATTTCATTTGCAACGAACAAGAAAAGAAAAGATACAATGAACAGAAACAAAGCCCATGCACTCGTCATTTTGTCTTGACATTATTTTCCGATTCTCGACTAGTTGTTTTGAGCCTCTGTGTTTTATGATGTGGTTATGGTTCGTGCCTTTGCTGAAGATGGTAAACACAATTTTAGGACACTTATGCGGTTATATTTAGAATGGGGTACTGAATATGTGATTTTTACCGTTATGATAGCCGCTTCTTTTCATATGCGGTTTACAAGTAAGACAACCCCAGCGAGTCATTAGCCAGCCTAGTCGTTTAGTACTTCCTCGTCAGATGGTGTTCTGCTGTACCTATAAGAAATGTGATGGGATTATAGACATTGATTTAGTAATATTCTTGGTGTACACGCGATATTGTCAGAGAAATACGACTGGAGATTAGACATAATGAGTTTGATTTATGAACGCAGCTTCTAATCGATTGAGACAGACTAAATGGGGCCTGCCATTTTTTCAAGCATATATGTCAAGATAATATCGAGCTAGCAAGAAAGTCCGAGGTTGGTGTTTTTTTTGTGCTCGCCAATTAAACCGCGATTTTCTTGTTTTGACGATTTACTTTTTGAGATTTTATTTAGATTAGATTTTGTGTTGAGTACACAAAGTGTCAGGTTGGTTATGTGCTAAAGATTTCTAACTCAAAAAAGGGGGGGGGGGGGAGGGAGAGGGAGGAGGAGAGTCTCTTTCATTAAAAGTCAGAGCGTGGAGGGCTATCTCCAGCAAAGTCGGCTCGACAAGAGTTTGTCATTTGCCTGTTTATCGGCGAGAAATCGACTGGAATTAATCATGCAGAAATTCACCCCGCAAAGACCCCCCCCCCCCCCCCTCCTTTTCAGCAACCCCCCCCCCTCCCCTCTTCCCAATGTATAGGTAGGGGGTCCCTGGTTTTTGAGTTATGACCTAGCCCCCTGTATTCAAGTCCAATGGAAAGTCTGAGGCCTGGGTATTAGGGCTGTTTAGGGGCTGGAGGGTCGGCCTTTTTTGTTAAAATGAAAACTGGCGCGGGCTCTGTCTGTTATATAGCGTTTTGTCGGTCGGTTGTTTGTGTGCATAATTTGTCGGTCTTTTTAAAAAAAACTTTTAAGAGAGTTTTGTGGGTGTTATAGATTCCTTTGCGTTGCCAAGCACATTTAAAGGCTTGAAGGAGTGTGCTTTTACACACACACACACACAACCACACTCGTATATATCTGCAATCAGAAACCTGCTTTGTTTTCGATTTACGGAAAGTTTACTTTAACTTCGCTAATGAGTCGAAACACATTAGCAGATATATTGCTTCTATTAAGCCATGCCATGGGCTTATTTTGTTTAATTTCTGTTGTTGTCAAAACACATCTGTTGTAAGAGCCGTACTATTGAATGACATTCTTTCTTTGTGTTGCAAGAAGATACCTCCGACACACACAAACTCGGGCAAATGTATACATATATAACCAAACAATCAACAGGCAAATGTATACATATATAACCAAACAATCAACAGGCAAATGTATACATATATAACCAAACAATCAACAGGCAAAATGCAATAACATGAAACGGAAAATGAACAAGAGAGAATATGTGTAGTAGATCTTTGATAGCGACGCGCTAACGAGAGAGTTATTGTTACCGATATAAAGTTTCATTTTGTTATCATTCACCCCTTTCCCCCCCTCTGCATGTACATGGCGCAGCCGAGTGGAATCTGCGTTTTCATTTCGCTGTGAAGTCCCGCCGTGATGAGAATAAGGCGTGTTATTGGTGATGGTAGATAAAACAAAACACGGGGAGTTGTAAAGCCACGGAAAACCTGTGTCCCCATGTTGATGTTTGTTGCTAGCAGGATCGTTTATTTCCTCCACGTGTATCGACAGCTGTTTCTTATTAATTGGCTCTGACGGATGACAGTAGTATATACCGGGGGGAAGATTTATCCGTGTGGGGAAACTGTTGGGGAGAAGTCAATTTGAGTGTAGTGTTTGATCTGTTAGAAATGAAAAGTCCTCGCCAGGTTCGATACAGGTATAATTTGGCAGTAAATCCCCGCGTGGTGCGATGCGAATCGAACGCTGGCGTGACAGGACCAATCATGTTATGACAGTTGAAGCATATCATTATATTCGCTCCATCGATCTTATGAAACAACATAGTGATATATACAGGGAGAGAGCAAGGTATTGTGTCTGTGTTGCTACAATAGATGTACGAACGTGATTTGCTGCGTTACTGCTTGTCAGTTTCATCAAATCGCTCTCTCTCTCTCTCTCTCTCTCTCTCTCTCTCTCTCTCTCTCTCTCTCTCTCTCTCTCTCTCTCTTGTATCGTCACTACCTGTCTTTTGAGGACATAATCATTGGTGGTATTTTAAGAATTATTTTCTTCATAATATTATTATTAATTTTTAACGGAAGTGATAATCTTTATATTGGTGTAAGCTGCTTGACGGAAAAAAATACAAAGCTTTATTGGGAGGGTTGGGGAGGGACCACGTTTTGTGGCCTGTTGTTTACAGTTAGTTTCTCGATCTCTGTGTCTGACTTTTTGTCATCTTTCGATATTACGCGAGCGATATATACAGAATAAGCTCACATTCTGCTTCAGTGGGATCATTTTGTATGGGTAAAGTCCGTTTTTGAGCTTATTAATATTATACCACATCCAGCATACACGACCACACATGTTGCTCGTACTATTAAACGAAATAATAAACGATTATGGTATGAACGAACAGGATGTTCGGACATTTTATGACACGTATTCGTCGTCAAATCACTCCAAACATCTGGACTCTATATAAAGTCAAACGGGACCATTAGCTGAGGCGGGGTATTACCTGATCAATAAACTAATGAGTTTTTCGTCCATATAACGATGTTCTTGTTGATTTTGGCTGCGTTTAAATGTCAGATGAAGGCCACTTGGAAAATTATATATTGATTTGTGGTTCACCGAAAGATTGGGAACACAATCAAGTAAGATTTAGAAAATTAGTTCTAAACAAGAAAAACAATTGAAAGAGGAACAATGATGATGATCAACGACGAAAAGTAGTGAAATATCATGTTTGTTTATTTGAGAATAGTTTTATGTTAAAAACAGTGGTTATCCTTGCTATTTTTGGCAAATTTTACTAATAGCTGAAATAAAGAACGGCTTGACTTGTTCGTGTCAAGTTAGCTGCAGTGTTATGAATTTGAACAATCATAACCATCTCACTTAAACTACAGAACCAGAAACATGTTGTTGAACGAAGAAAAAAATAATTGCCAGTAAAACAAACTGGCAGTGTTATATTCATCATAACTGCAGCCGCGATGTTTATATATATAATGAAATATGTAATAAAATAAAACGACAAAAGCTACAAAACAACACCAGAAAACAACATACACGAATGCACAGAAGAAACAGAGTCACCATCGACCCACACAAAAGGGGGAAAAAAGATGAGAAACCGGCGGAGGCCCTAGTCGGAGAGAAACAAAGACATTGGGAAACTGTCATCTTTCGGAGACGGGAAGTATTAACGATCGCGTCTGGCTTTATTAGATGCATTAGGATAGGTATTGACAGTTTTATGGCTTCGTGTTTATCTCGCTTTTGAGCGCGCGCGTGCAAAAGTGATCCGCCTCAGATATGATTTTTGCATAGACTGCCTCCATGGAATGTCTTTCTTGTTTATGCTTTCTTTTACTTGGCTGAAGGAACTGTGAGAGAGAGAGAGAGAGCGAGAGAGAGAGAGAGAGAGAGAGAGAGAGAGAGAGAGAGAGAGAGAGAGAGAGAGAGCACGAGCGCAAGAGAGAGAGAGAGAGAGAGAGAGAGAGAGAGAGAGAGAGAGAGAGAGAGAGAGATAGAGAGAGAGAAGGGGGGGGGGGGGGGGAGAGTGTGTGTTACTAAGGTCTTTTTCTCATAAAATCGGTCGGCTTATTTTTTTTACTTTTCTACTCTCCTTTTAGAAACATGTCAGAATGCTTCACTACTTGTCTGTCTCAGTCCGTACAAGTTGATTAATCACGTTGCATGCTCGTGATGATGTCTAAATCGGTTGTACACTCCTTCCCTCGCCTTTGAGGGCTGTGTAATCTCTATCTGTCAGCGGTTTGACTTCAAACTTGCGCTTCGAGTGACCCCATCACGCAAACACCACTTTCAGATTGTCGTAAAGACCCGCTACAGTTTTAGATAGTCGTAAACAGCGGCGGCACACGGAGACAACACTTTAGCAGGGTTTGACCGAGACAACACGTTAGCGACAAGCAGGGTTTTTAGCACAAGTCGGGGTGGCGTGACACACGCTGGGAATATATAACTCGGTGGGACGGTCTCCTTTAGCCTTTTCGAGAAGGTAAAGAATCAAAATTGACAAGACAAGAAAGACAAGTCATAAGGAGGAAAGAGGTTTTATTATGCCACCCTCTGCGTTATGTACCCGTGTGTACATTCCATGATGACAGTAAACGAGTCGACAGGACAAATAACACGAGCTCCCTGCTCCAGATACCCCGGGTCGCAAAGGGGTGACCCCAATGACCCTGAAAATGATAAATGGCCGACTCGCGATCGTCTGCTGTGGGGAGGAAGTGTCCCCTCGCTTTCAGAACTGGCGCGGACAGGCGTACAACAGGGAGAGGACATTTATCACGATTTGCCTGTCCGACTGGTCTCCCCCCCCCCCCCCCCCTCTTCCCTCCTAGCTTCGGAGTGGTGTAGAGAATGGAAGATGTAGTGGTTGAAATGTGCAAGCTTTTACGGTCAGAGGGTAGTACTGACTTTAAATGTGAAAGCTGCAGAGAGAAAGTAGTAGTTATGTTGCAGTTAGTAGTTAATACTAATTTGCACATCTATCTTTTCAAATGGTGAATAGTGTTGAGGATGACACTGAAAAAGAAAGCATACCATGATTCTGCCCACAACAAATGGGGTTTTTTGTCTGAAGATTGAGGTGCCTTTTTTTCCGCAAATTTGGATAAATCAGGCCTTGAATAGAATCTAGATTATAGGTTTCGAAAAAAAAGGCTTAAAAAATACCAGTACTGAAAAATCGAATTTTCTTGAACAGTTATTTGAAATTAAGAAAGCGTTGACATTGTCAAACTTCACAGATTTGTTCTTGGTCACAGAGCAGACTTGCCACCCACACACATTGTCATTCTGCTCCCTTTGTTTTGCTGACGCAATGTTTATTACGCTGCCAGTGGAAGGGTGGTATTGGCACCACCAATATTGACGCAGAAGCAGAATAGGCCGAATCAGGCAGCTAACGTCTAAAACAATGGCGGCCACTCGTGTTGTGATACCAGACAATTACCAATAATTCTCAGCGCCGGTCAGTCGCGCGATCTAAACCCACTTCCGTTCCGACGGGCAGTGTCATTTTTCCACGGGACGGAGTTTAGCGTGTTTGTCTACGTGTTTACGCATTAGCGTGCACGGCCGGTGTCAGAGTTTGACGGATTGTGCTATGGTCCTCCCACCTTTTTAACGCGGTCATTTGGCCTTTGGCAGCCAGTGGTCACAGGCCTGGGGGCTAACTGCACACTGGCACTTGCCAGCTCAGATTAGTCTTAGCACTTCACTCGTCCGTAGTGGACACCTAATAATCGCAGGTGTGAATTTTTGTTGTTGCAAAGGTCACACAATATATAAGCGTAAGCTTGAGGTCGTGTCCTAAATAATTGTATTGCACTTCACCGTGATTGTGTGTGCTGTCTCGGCGGTTACAATTCTGTTTAAACAATCTTTATTAGCTTTTAAATTTTGTTCCCCCCTTTGTTGAAGTAAGGAACTTTCAAGAATCAAGATATCCATCCCTGCTTTCGCTCACGTTTGACTCTTATTTTCTTTTTTTTTTCGGCAATCTTGCATCGAATGTTGGCCTCTTGGAGTTGGTGTAAAAAGTTGACAGAAAAAGGACGGGCTCGCTGAACTTTCTATGCAAGTGTGCTAGTCTCGCTGGGACGGAGGGAGGTAGGGATCAGAAAAACGAAGCCATTGCAGAATTCGCTTGGCTGCCTCTGTCTCTGTCTCTGTCTATCTGTCTCTCTCTCTCTTTCTCTCTCTCTCTCTCTCTCTTTCTCTCTCTCTCTCTCTCTCTCTCTCTCTCTCTCTCTTCCAGTCAGTTTCCAAGTCTCCCTTGCCCCTCCTCCCCCCCCTACACACACACACACACTCCTCACACTACCCTTTTTTCCTTCAGACCTGCAGGTCGTCCGCCTCAGCGAGTTTTATCGTCTCTGAGCGGTTCCGCCTGCCGTTTCCAGTCCCATAAAAGTGACAGTTTGGAGGTCGCGCTTCGGCTCAGGCGTTTCGATCTCATGATTGCTCTTTACTCAACGTCCTCGTCCCTTCGCTCAGTCCCATGCAATCGCGTGCTGAGGCTCAAGCTCAGTTTCTTCAGTTTGGGCTTTAAGTTTATGGCTGATTGCAGTTATGGTACAGTGACACACACGCGGACATCAGTCGCACTTTGCAGTAGCCTCAAGTTATTGTTTGTGATGACCAGTCGTGAGTGTGTGATGAGACGGTTACGTTAATGCTCTTCACTAAAGGTGTAGACTTTAGCCCCTGGTGAGGAACAGTTGTCACGGGTTATTAGGTATTAGCCGGGTGGATGGCAAGCAGTACGGGTGGATGTCGTTCTTTGACAAGCAGTCGCGAGCGTGCGATGTGATGGTTACTGTACTGCCCAGCGACACATCGTTAGAGGTGTGGGGTTTAGCTCCTGGGTAGGAAAACTTTGACAGGTTGGGTATTGGACAGGTGGATTTCACGGTGGGTCACTTTTATTTTCTGACGACAAGTCGCGAGCATGTGATGTGATGGCTACTATACAGCTCAGCAACACATCACTTAAGGTGTAAACTTTTGCCCCTGGTTAGAAAAACTTTTGACAACTGTGTTGATGGCAAGCAGAAGTCAGGGTGGATGTCACGGGGTGGCTCGCTGCCTCCCGGCTATACTCGGGTCCCGTTGGGAGAGCTGTAGTGGTGATTAAAAGAAGTGACGTGCGAAGGAGGGGTATATCACCTAATACCACCCTGCCACGATGTTGCTTCCCGAAGAGCTGTTTTTATATTACCCTCTCGCTCTGTCTCCCTTTCCTTGCGGGCTTCGGGATGGTTTACTCTTTTGGAAAGAACTTCGTTGCGTGTTCGGTTCCTAACAACTGACCTATTTGCACATTCTTGTTCTTCCTTCTCTTCTTCTTCGTTTTCGCTGATATCCTGTCTAAGCCCTGTTTGTGTTTTTCTCTCCTGCTTAATTACTGTTTGCAGACTTGATTAACTTGTTTGTCTGAGGTCTGTCTGTTTTTTTGCTCATTTGCAGCTTCTTAGGTTTCCACCGCGGTTTGGGTTTTTGTTACGTTCTAATCTTCTTTGAAGCGCCCCAACGATTTCATAAATAGTGTAGGATATCTGTGCCTTTTGTGTACCTATTTTTGCTTTTTTTTCCATTTCGCTTCTTCTTCGGTTCTTTTCAAGTTTTTGTTTGGCGCCAGTCTCGAGTTCATTAGTTCTCTATTTCTTTTTTTGGCTCGAGCTTTTCAGAATTTCAAGTTCTTGTGTCTTCCTTGCAAATTCTCCCCTATTGGTTTTGATGAGAGAGAGAGAGAGAGAGAGAGAGAGAGAGAGAGAGAGAGAGAGAAAGAGAGAGAGAGAGATAGCGAGAGAGAGAGAGAGAGAGAGAGAGCATTATGCATGCGATCCCAACCAACTTTGATGTAAAAAAAAAAAGGGGGAGGGGAAGCTTTTGTAATGCATTTACACGAAATAGGGTTTTAGAGAAATAAAACCTGACGATTTTGAACGATTTGGGGTATTCAGCCTTTCATTTTTTTCGTGAAGAGGAGCACGCTTTCATTTTAAAAGAGAGAGTAAAATAGAAGAAAGAAAAATTAAGTTTTCTCCATGGCCCATTACGACCTCTTCAAGACCCCCCGCTAGGAGACTTGCCGGGTTTCTTATCGGGGCATCACGAGGAACAATTGTCACAAATGGTTATCTCTTTAATGATAATCACAGCCGCAGACAATGCACTTTTATTTTCAGGACGAGCGCTTCTAATGGTGGTTCTAATGGCTCGATTTTTTCCTTTCTTCTGCGTTATAGAAAAGAATCCACCGTTTTCGCAGCACACCCTCTTTGGTGTTTCCACCCTCCCCTTGCCGCCCCACAACCACCCCCAACCACCCCCAACTCTTCCCTGTTCTTCTCCATCTCCCCGCCCACTTTCCTTTGTGTTAGCTAAGTGCTGAAACGCTTCTGCTTTCTTTCATAGGGAGTGCAAGAGTGGTTGAATGTCTGCTGGATGTCTTGTATGGAGATGGGGGAAATGACGATGTCTTTTAGGGTTGATGCTGGCAAGCGAGGATGTAGAAGGTC
Source organism: Littorina saxatilis (assembly GCF_037325665.1). Classification (NCBI taxonomy): domain Eukaryota; kingdom Metazoa; phylum Mollusca; class Gastropoda; order Littorinimorpha; family Littorinidae; genus Littorina; species Littorina saxatilis. The sequence goes on from NC_090261.1 coordinate 47,951,514, forward strand.
ACGTTGAAGAGTCTCATCCTCTGATCTGGTTCCAGAAATTCGCAGGACAGGAAAGAACACTTGTGTTTTTTGTGTTTTGTTGTGTGTGCTGGGATAGGAAAGAGCAGTTGTCTGCAGCTATCTGTCGTAACCTTTCAGGCATGTAGCCTTTGTGCTTGAGCAGAAAGGACAGCTTGGTTACACTGTTTTCTCTTGCTGTCGTTGGCAAGGAGAGAACAGTGCTGCAAGGCTAAGGTCGAGTAATCGGCTGGTGCACCAGGTGCGCCGTAAAGGTTGGTTGGTCTTTAAATTAAAAAAAATAAAACTTAAAGAAAACAGAGAAAACAGTGGTATTTTTCTTTCACTCATGTTTATGTCTTGGAACGTTGCAGGTTCACGTCCTTTTTTCTTTAGTCATCAGTAATTCTTCTGCTCTTCATGTGTTTCTGGAGGAATCCCAAGCTAATGACCAGTACATATCCCACTAAAGGCTTATTGTTTTTAAGAGGATGTTTGGTTCGAATAGTCACTCGTTTAGAGAAATCTAGAGACGATTTTTCTGCCGTTTTTAGAGTTAGTTTCTGATAGCAAGATCTGAGGTGATTTGGTTAGTCAGGGGTATAACAATGAGCTCCCATCTGTCGAGACTCACCACCAGTGATTGGGTCACGGGTGTACCGATGCCAGCTCACCCGGTTCACCTGAGCTTGCTCACTCAGCTGTTATTATCAGCGACGACCATCGCGCCCCAACTGCTCCCTTCCGCAAATTTGAAACGTGGAGTAATTTTGAATTCACACGTCACTAACGACGAACCCTTTGCCCCTATTTTATGGGTGTAAGATTCCCGAAGTGTGGATCAGATTACTCGCCGATAAAACCCTATTGAGCACTTTTTTCGCACTCGGCTGCCTTTCAGACCCATCTCCGGACCACTGCTCTCCAGCGGTGAAAAACGAAAAGAACTCTAGCCCCTGTCTGAAGGGAAAGAAGAAAAGAAGGCGAAAAAGTAGGGTCAGTGGGCGAAGGGAGAGAAAGCGAGAGACTCGGAGAGAGAGAGAGAGAGAGAGAGAGAGAGAGAGAGAGAGAGAGAGAGAGAGAGAGAGAGAGAGAGAGAGAGAGAGAGAGAGAGAGAGAGAGAGAGAGAGAGAGAGAGAGAGAGAGAAAACAAGCAGACAGACAAAGATCAGAGTGACCGACTGACTTCAGAACATGCTTTTTTTCTCAAGAAGGGCAGGGGGTTTGAAGATTCAAGGATTCACAAAAAAGACAGGCGAAGCAGGAAATTGATGGCAGTAGAGGGGGCAAGGGGATATAAGAACTAAGGGAGGGGACAGGGCAGAGGAGCTGGAGGGATTAATTTCAGGGAATACCTGTAAGTGAAATGCGGCCTGTGTACGTGTTTGTACCGTGTCATCAGCTGTAACGAGAGACGCTCATATGGGATTTTCCAACAGAAGAAGAAAGAAGGGGTAACTAATAGCGTTTTATTTTGAGAATGACCTTTTAGGAGCCATTGCTTTTGAGAGGTTTCGTGTGTCACGGGGTGGGATGGGAGGGAGGGAGAGGAGGGGGGGGTGGGGGGGGGGCAAGGTAAGGGGGAACAGTTGGAGTACGTGTATATATTTTTGTATCGGCCTTGATAACTTGAATCCTCTTGTTGTTGAAGCCCCATAAACGAAGGGCCATCGTTTTGACAGCAAAATGCACTATTAAACATAATCCTCTTTCGCTAAACGATGTTTATCTGGCAGAGAACGCATGGAGAACACCTGACACTCCCCCTCCCAGTCCCCCCCCCCCCCCTTTCCTTCCCACATATAAAACAACTACAACTAAACGACCAAGATACGAGACATCATTCAACCTCGAGATCTTTAACTCCATAGAACGTACCACACAAAAAATCCCAATAAAATCCCCGAGTCCCATGGTAATGAGGCATCGCTTTACCTCTCGGCATAATCACTGTCGCTTTTCGTGTACTGAGCAATTTTCTGTTGGCCACCTTTCCGTCGCCGAGATTTCACCCGCACCCCAGTGGGCCACGCAGGCAAAAGGCGCGCGATGTCGCCGCTCCTATTCACTGGCTTCTGGCGTCGTGGGGCGCGCGATTGGAACTCACTACCGTGACCATTTTGACAGGCTGAAAGGAAATGCCGGATCGTGAATTTCAGAGGTGGAATTAGTCAGGAAAAAGGACACTTTTATAGCAGCTAAAAGGGGAGAGACATATATACATAGAAATACGCTGATGGAGGTAGATTTTTGTGTGTGTATCAGTCTAGAGAATTAAAAAGAAGTTAGTGGCGTCTCTTTCATTCTGAAAGACGGGGTGGTGGCGGCGGCAGGGATTACGAGTAGGGTATTTGTGGTAACGTGAATTTGATGCTGATTATTATTATTATTATTCAATGTCCCTTTTCTTGTTCTGTTTTGTAATGTTAGAATCTGTGTCCTTTGCCTGCAAAAAAAAAAGTCATGGTCGTCTGTGTCTGGGAGAAGTCCGAAGCAGGTTTAATTAAAACAATTGAAAGGCATCTCCGTCTAGTGCCGTTTTAAATCGAAACAAGTCTCGCTGAACCTTGCGCCTTGGTGTCGGCCTTTATGTTTGGGGAAAGGGGATCAGAAATTCATTTGGGATGGGAGGTAATTGGAGAGTTTAACACTGAAGCCACCAGTAAACAGAGCCAGGTAACCGCGTATAGAATTCCCCTCTTGTGTTTCCAGCGCAGTCCCACTAACTTCTTCAGACCCCCGTGTCGGGTTCCCCCCCCAAGCCGACCCCCTCCAGGGACCGCTGCTAAGGACCGGGTGGATCCCGACACCCGTAATTAAACTATTCCCGGGTGGAACATTAGTCGCGGCGTCCATGTAACGGGTAGCGGGTGCCACTTGCAGCCCCTCCCTCCGCTACGTCCCGTCGGACCGGGTGGATCGGGGGTTGGTGCCCCCGGGGTACGATGTCAAGGTGTGATAAGGCTGGACGCGCCGGGCTCGCTCGTTAACCCACGGGTCATTACTGGCGACAAAACGATGACCACTGGGAGGGAGGGACACTGGAAGTGGGGGGGGGGGGGAGGAGACGGGAAGGGTCAACAGGGGAGGAAGGCCAATGGAAGTTGGGGGTAGGGGAGAGATGGAGGAAGAAGAGAATAGGGAGAAGGCAGGGGTTTGTATGATGACCATGGGGGAAGGGGAGGGTGGAGGTCAGTAAGAAAGAGGAGGAGGACAGGGGGTGGTAGAGGAGGCGGATACACGGACAGAGGGGTCAGAAAATTCATTTTCCTAGGACAAAGTATCGTGGCCGCTAGGCTAGGGGAGGAGGAGGGGCAGGGAAATGGACAACTGGTGTTGGTGGCAACCATGACAGCAAATAAGCTGTGTCTGGTCAAACAATCGTTTAATGTTTGCTTTTGTTCCGTTGACATCTCGCACCAAAAAGAATGTCTAGATAGGCTAAATTGATACTGCCAGACAGGTATAATGCACACAGTCTATTCTTACTGATACTACACAGGTAGGTCGATGCACACGCAGTTTAATCTTCCTGAAATGACACTACTAGTCCTGGACAGGTAACATGCACACATACGTACACACACTATACAGTATACCTCTGGCAGAAATGCCCCACGCAGAGATAGGGGGTCTGGTAGGTTGACCTCTCGGGGAGGCAACACTGGGTTTTCCACCTGTTCTTATCGGGGCTAATCAGGGCTTTGCTGCAGGAGGTCCTGCACCTAGCCTCTTGACCTGCTGGCCACATGGCGAGGGGAGAGGGGAGGGGTCGACTGGTCTGGACCTTCTGGATTGTAGATCTGTTAGTTTACTAGTTGTGGTCTGACCACAACTGCTGAACGCTAGAAAAACGATGACAACGTCTGTGTATAACAAGTGAAGTTTGGTGCGGCGGCTTGCATTGTTTTGGATATCTTTGTGGAAGTCTGATGCTTCATTTTTTGGCAATTATGTTTTTATCGGTAGGTCTGAAAAAGGTGTAGTATTTAGGCTTACCGTTGAAAAGGACAGTTATGCGGAACGAATCTGCTGGTATCCTATTCCCCACAGTAAGAACCCTTGAGTGGAACAGCGATTTCTATCATTTTCAAGGTTAATGAATTAATAACCTCACTTTACAGCTCAATTAACAGCAAAGCCACATTTGTGTGGCAAAGCCTGCTGTGTAAGAAGACATACCGTCATTATACACGATAACCAGTAAGTACCAGACTCGTAGCGTCCGCACAAAGAGGTTTGCTGTTGGCTGTGATCATTATGACTTGACCGTAAGTGGCGCGGAGAACGACGGAGGGCGCTAAGGAGGAGCAGCCCAGTATGGTTCCATGCAATGCTTACCGCCACTAAAAGACTTATGCTGTTGGCTTTGAGCGCTGTGATTAAGACATGGTTGCGTGCGCTCCCTTGCCTAAGGTGTTCTGTTTAATTGGCAGGTATTAATTCTGCGGAAGTTGTACTAATTAACTGTGAAGAATTTGATATGTCTTTGATCCACATATTGCTTGAGAAGTAATTCTGACTTTCGGGGTCCCCCCGCTCACACATCTCTCCCCCCCCCCCCCCCCCCCCGTTTTTTTGTACAGGTACGCACACATAACATTATTTCACCAACATCACCACAACGCAGCAACAACAAAACAGATCATCAACGGCACCATCACCACCAAACATAACAACATAGCGGTTGAACTGCAACGCCAGTTCGATGACTCAGGTTTAGACACGTCCAAAAGCTGTGTCGATATTAATGGTGCATTGAAAGACACGGTCACACCTGTCGCAAAGTGTGAAAAGAAGCAAGAATTATGAATAAAAGTTAAAAAGGGAAACATACGACGCATTGATAGCACTGTTCATTGTCGCGGTGAGATCATCTAACATACATCATTTTTTTTACACCAGGAAACATTAAACCTGATTTCGTTAAAGATAACGGCAGATAAACTAGCATCAATTAGCAACAGAAGCAGCCAGTACTGGCTGTTATTCAGCCACAGACACATGCAAGTAGACAGCAGACAGACAGACAAATCCCCGACAAACAGCAGAACACAACTACTGGACCCTGGTAGCACTGTGTCCAGGAGGCAGGCGCTAATCTGGTGTACCAATTTAGCTCACTCCACAGGCGCTCCAAGCCTCTTAACCAAGGTGTCCATCCTCTGTCTTGGTCAGATCTGTCCTGGCCAATTTCACCGGACCTCCGTGACACCCTGAAGAAGGGGGATGCGGGGAGGAAAAAGGAGAGGGTCAAGGGAAAAAGGTGGAATGCAAGAGAGAAAAGGAGAGGATCAAGGGGAAAAGGGGGAAGAGTGAGGATAGGGGTGAGGGTTGTGATGACCAAGGGGGAGATGATGTCCATTGGATCCGGTGCTAGAGTCGCGGGGCCATCTCTATCGATCTGGTCAGCAGTGTGTTTGCAGGTCGTTAGAGCGTCATCAGCTCGCCTGCCACTGGACATTGCCTGGACGCCCAAGATGCGGGCGCGGGTCGTTAAACGATATTGGGTGGACAGTGTCCAGTGTCCGCAGCTCCTTGTTTTACTCTCTTGGTCCATCCTGGGTCTTCTGGTTAGATCGCGGGGTTTAGTATCAGTGGATGAGTGGAGTACCATCTTCTGCTCTCTCTCTCTCTCTCTCTCTCTCTCTCTCTCTCTCTCTCTCTCTCTCTCTCTCTCTCTCTCTCTCTCTCTCTCTCTCTCTCTCTCTCTCTCTCTCTCTCTTTTACTTTTATTTAGGCAGTAAAAACACAAAAAAGACATTTATGCCGTAAGAATGTTTCTCAGTTATTCAATACTTTCGTATCCTTCTATATTTTTTTGTTGACGGAAATTTAGGAACGCTCAAGGGTTTTTAAGGCTTGTGTTCGCGTGCCGTTTTGACGTTTGGGGACATTTATATTTTGATTTATTTAGGGTTTTTGTGTGTGAGGTGCTATCATTGTGAACATGATTGCATGCTGGGTCAGCTTACTGAAATACAAGCCAACACATACACATTAACAAGATAGGCGAACGCATGTGGTGCGTTTGGGACTTCATCAAAAATAGTTTCATCAGGTTGCAGGTTTCAGTTCCGCCTGTTTTAAATCTAATGTTTGTGTCTCTTGCGCGATCAATTTCTGATGTGGCTTTGTTTCAAATATAAAGACGTAATTACCAGTGCTAACATCGTCAGCAGCTGTGTCTTTGTACCTGGTATTAGGACTTGGCTACGTGGAAAGCGGCGGCAAACTTTTTACACTTGTTTCGCCCCCAAATCAAAAAGTAATCATAGCTCTGACATCTGTTGTGTCATTATGTCGTTGTAGGAAAGTGAGCGGGGCAGATATTTTATAAACCGTTCACCGTTGCAGTGGCAGTGCAGTTGAAAGCTGGGGCGGAAGGGGAAGGAAGAGGGGGTAAGGAGGGGGGGTGGGGGGGGTGGTGATGATGGGAGGGATGGTGGGTAGAGGGCAAGAAGAGCGGGGATTGTAGTGAACAAGTTTAAGAATTGAAATGTGGAACATTATGTACTTGTACCGGCATTTCAAACATTTTCGTTGCGTATTTGAGCTAAAAATGGTGTTTTCCTTTTTTTTTTTTAAGGAGAAAATAAATATCAGTAAAGATGATTTTCTTGAGTGATCGTTGTTTCTTAATAAACAACTGCAGTGGTTGTTTTTTGCATGCTTACCTTACATGTGTCTTTGTTTTGTATTATTCACGTACATTTTCTTCTCACTAATTGTTCCTAATTAAGATCTGTTTAAGTAATAATAATACGTAGCCAAGGGTGTGTGGTGTCTTTTTCAGGCTTGGTCTGCCCATAGGCTGCTTGGCAACCACAGTGTTTACGGTTCAAATCCGCAGTTCTGACCGTGAGTTGGTCCTTACTCCACACCTGTTGTTCAAAGTGCCCCCCTTTCATGCGGACCACATCTCCAAAACTTGACTGGGTTGGTTCTACTTGACTGTGCTTAAAATCTCGACAAACACTTGGGGATATATAAAGAAGTTTTCGAGTGTAAGTTTTCTAAGATGCAGACCACAGTTCCAACTTTGACTGGCTTGGTTCCAATCTATATTCATGACTGTGCTTAGAATCTAGATCAAAACTTGTGGAAAGGTGTTTCTATGTACACGTTTTCTATAATGGCGACCCACAGCTACAAACGTGACTGGTTTGGTTCCACTAAATAACTATAACTGTATTTTGAATCTTGACCAGAACTTGTGGGTTGAAATACATTTGTAGGTGTAAGTCGTTTTGTTTAGGAATATACTAGTCAGTCGGAGAGATGTGTGTAACTGTGATAACAGTTTGAAAGTTATTGCACCCACACAAAGCGAGCTTCGACTCAGTGTGAAATGAACTTGACTGATTTGTTTCAATTTATATCCATGACTGTGCGTAAAATCTGGACCAAAACTTGTAGACGGAAAGCAGTTTCTGCGTGAAAGTTTTCAAAGACGCTACTAGTCAGTCTGAGAAATATGTGTAACTGTGATATAACAGCTTGAACGTTCTTGCACTTGCACAAAGCAAGTTTCGACCATGAGTGTGTGAAATAACGTTAACGACACACTAGATGAACTTTGCTGCAAAGCTGTGACAACGAGACGACAGTGATGCATCATTACCTGCTCGAGTGAACAAAACGAAAAAAAGAGGAGTTAATCTTCAGGAAAGATGCAATGTTGTGGCGCTCAACATGGGACTCAACGGCTCGGCGCAAGATGGTGGTGTTTTGACGTGTTACATGGACAATACTAGCAACATAACATTTCAGAAACAGAAAACAATATATGTTTTGTTCTCCCTTTGTCTGTTTCGTTTTCCTCTTTTTTTGTTGTTGCGACATTCTGCCAACTCGGCAGCTGTTTTTATAGAACTTGGTGTCACTGTGACCTGGGGTTAGTGGTTTTGGTTTTACAAACAAAGAAGGAGTGATGTCAGTGGGAGTATTACGTACTTTTCAACACTGCCAAAGGCAAAGGTGGATTGAGCGCTGACGAGTGACATGCACTAGGCTTAGGCAAGTACGTGTGTGCATGTGCATTTTTGTATTGTCTCCGACCCCCTTTTTGTGTGCTAATATTGAAGGTTATGAAGTGAACATTGTGGTTTTGTTTGGACGTCATTGTTTTGCTCACCTGTGAATGTTTACTTAGATGAGCTGTTTTAATTTGATAACCACGCACCCTATTGTGACCAAGCCAAATAAAATGACTTTTTATCTTTTGTAAAAACATTTGTTCACAGCGTCCACCTGTTCTTTGTTATTTCGTATTAGCAGCTGCATGTAACACTATCATCATGAAAATCATCATCATTACTATCCCATTAGTTTGACTTGTCACTATCACATTTCCAGAACACATATTTTTGTACTATATACTTATTATCTGATTGAATGCAATATATGTGATCAAACAAGGAGCAATCGAGCAAGCAGTCAATACCAGTCATTCATTCAGTCAAGCATCCAACCGAGCAAACAATCAAGCAACTAACAATCCACCCAACCAATCAACCAACCTACAAACCAACCAATCGCTCTCAAAATCAATCAACCAATCAATCAACCAATCAGTCAATCAATTCTAGAACATTTTGTTTGTCCCGTTTAAGACATTACAAAACAACTTAACGTCAATAACCAAAAAAACACCCACCAGGATGAAAATGAATTTCCTTCAAAGTATAATATCATCCTGCCACTGCAGAAGCGTTCATTCAAACCTCACAGTACCCGACCAGCACCAATAAACAGCACCACAGAGAAACTAGTGAGGCTCAAAGCTGGGGCCTGTTTTGACAATTGGCAGCGTGATAGTAACTGGGTCTTAGCCATCATAAAGCCAGACACTTGACGGTTGCAGTTTTGGGCTGTGCAAACAACCGGTGGTGGTCACGAGCAAGCAATATCGCCGTTATGGACCGTAAAAGTCGCATGTAGCGCCACTGCTCACAATTGCTGTTATACCTCGTTGACATGTGGTCACAGTATGTTTAGAGAGTCTTCGCTGTAATTTGGTTGCTAGCTTGTACTATTCTGTCTTTGTGTATGTAGCACATGTGTCTAACTATTAGGAAGCAAAAAGACAGAGTTAGTGGAATATACACATTATCATACACTGCTAACACATCACCATTGCCCTTCAAATTCTCCTTGGGGGATGGTGGTGGGGTGGGGAGGGGGGGTCACATATTATGACCCGTGTAAGGAATGCCTGTCACTGCACTTTCACTGCTGTAAAAATAGCGATGCGTACGTGCATGCCCCCATTTGGAATAACGCTTTAGCCAAGGAATCCCACTTCTTCCCAGGCCTTTATAGTAGCTCTCAAGGGCCGCGGCAAAAGCCATATAAATTTATAGGGGTGTCGAGTGTCGGTTATCTGCACATAAGTGAACGATCATTTGAACTTTCTCTCTCATGAGCCTTCACAAGATCCCACCCTTCTAAAGTCGGTCTTTGGGAGGCATCGTCACGACTCTGGGAGTAATATTGATCACACTGGGTTTTGTTTACTTTGCGTGATTTATTCCTGGCCAAGTCGTCTTGTCTGCTCAGCTGATGCTATGGTGAATATCATTCAGTGCAAAGATGAGTGGGAAGATTTCTGACTTTGGAAGACTGACTGACAGTGACCAATTTTTTTGACTTAGTATGAGTGAAAAGTGTGTGGGAGTAAGACCATCCTTGATAGTTCTTTGAGGGTTAGGGGAACACAATTTATTTATTTATTTTTGTAATTACTGTTGTTGTTGTTTTTAGCCAACTGAATCATATTTCTGAATTAATCCTGTATTTAAGCCTGTATTTATCTCTGTATTTATTTATAAATTTATTTATTTTGCTGCTGCACCAGCATAGTTCACCGCTGCATTCAATCACCGTTGCTTCGCTCCGGCTCAGTTTTGATTATAGACGCTCCAGAATTGGATCAGCGCGAAAATTCCCTTAGTCCTCATTCACCCAAGTGGAAGCGAAACCTGCTCCCCTTCAGTGCCAAGAGAAACAGGAATGCAGAGAAAAGGCAATGGCTGGGAGGAGTGTGGGGAAGGGGGAAGGGTGAGTGAATAAGACCGATGACGGAGGGTGCTAATCCAAGACGATTGATTGTCCAGCAGTTTCCCGCTTGTGCAGTCTCCCTTCCTGCCGCCATTGTGTGTGAGTGTCTGTGTGTGAGAGTGTGTCTCACTGTCTGTATGTACGGCAATGGCAGTGGCTTGCTGCCTCTCTCTCACACACACACACTTCACTCCACCAGTCACTCGCCTGTACTGTAAAAGGACAAGCTTTCGAATTTTCATTCAAAATTGAGGGCCCTAAAGGCCTTTAACTGCGCTCTTCTTCACGCTGCCAGAGTGGTCCATTTACAGGACAATTCCAAGGTGGTGGGAATAGCGCGGGAGCACGTCCAAGAAGGTCGTTCCAGGAGACACGTTGGTCGTTCTGACTGGGAGTGGGGACTGAGCTGTGCCGATTTGCAGGGGAGCGAGAGGACGCTCGTTTAGAGCCGGCCAAGACAGCGAAGCGATGGGAAGGCTTTATCGACAAATAATCAAATTATGACCCACGATCGTCAAGCCCGCTCGGCACCGGCGGTCCCTTCTTCCTCACTCCCTCACCCAAAGTCTCATCTCTCCCTCCTCCCCCATCCTTCCCTGCGTCCTCCATTCTCCCCGAATGCATACTTAGCAGAGCAATGGGCCGCTAGAAGTGTGACGATCGCTTTCTCAGGCCCGACACCAGGGCATCTTCGGGGAGTTGTTGGGTCGGCCTGACGGTCTTCTTGGCGCGTCTGGCTAACGAAAAACCCGCGCTCCGAGCTCGCATCTCGTCTGCTACAGTCGATAAGGCGTTACGTCCCCTAGGTATTGCCGCGTCTGCGATGGCTCATTTCAACTGGCGGCATCATGTAACTTGGAACGGGGGGAGTTTTCAGTGTGGGAGTTGAGTTGAGAAAGAGTGTAATATGCGTTATGACTTCGGCATCGAACCTTTTAGTTCAGGCCAAGGATTGACAAGTGTTGTAAGGCTCGGCTAAGGTGGGGTAAAGGGGACGGGGATGGTAGGAAGCCGAAGCTGACCTGGTGTTGTTGGTTCAGTGTGGGAGGTAGACCTGTACAAGCATCGTGACAAGGTTTATGCTCCATGCATGTTTACGCCAATGAAACCTGATGCCCCTGTTTGTTTCGATGGGTTAAAACCAGAACCATCTAACTGGATTTCCACCATTTTGAGAAATGGCCACTTGAAGATTTCAACCCCTTATAAAAAATAGTAAACACAGGATTGTAGCCCTCATATTTTACACACTTGACTTAGAGGAAACACTGGTCATGCACACTAGTAATCAATTTAATTGAACAACTGTTTCATATGCAAAAAAGGCATAATTTGTTCTGCTTCCAGAATACACTCCTGCTCTTTTCTCAGTTCTGGAGCTAGAAAAGCCCAGTGCACCATAGCTGCTTCTGACTTCCACACAGACCCCACTGTGGCCTGTGCTACAGCAGTCAGAAGCAGCCTCCTCACACATAGCATGTTCTGCTTCCAAGCAAAGCTTATACTGTACATTAGTTCAAATCGTTTTTCAAAGTTTATTACCGTCATAAACAAACAAATGTCAAGTCACTTGCAAAAATATCATCAAGGACTCATGTATTCATTCATTGTGTGGCCTAATGAACGCAACACGCATAAATAAAAATTAAATTGCCGGTACTTTTCATAGCGAAAAAAAACCACATAACAAAAACAACACACACACAAAACTCTCTCTGAAATCATGATACTTTTTTTTTATTGTGTTTTTCAAGAAATCCCAACGGTAATCTTATGTTGTATCAGCTCATATCGTTTTGCGTTACGCACAAAACTACACACCCAATAACACTAACAACAAACCAAACGAACAAAGCAGCAAACAAGCAAACAAACAAACAAATAAACACAAGGCTGAAGGCGCATTTTAACCACACAATGCAAATGGTAACAAAATCACGAGCTTTAGATCCTGACTGCATGCTACTCTGTTCATTATCAAGAAAACAAATTGGCATTCTTACCTTTTGTTGTACTTTCCTCTTCACAAAAATGTTGTGCACAAAGGTCGAAATAAATAATACACATTTTGCACTTTTAACAGTCGACCTCCTGTACTGCTTTTGTCTTTGCCGTTTGACCAGTTATTCCTGTGTAACATTCATCTCTGAGTGTCTTCGCTTTTCGAACACACCTTTTCTCGTAGTCCCGGGTTGCAGAGTCTTTAAGTTCGGCTGAACTTCTTCTCATGAGGTGTCACATAGGATGCTTCCTTCATCGATGACAGAATTTTCTTTGTTGGGGTTCCATAAACAGATGGAAGAGATGCTGTGGTAGTTTCACCTAAAGGAGCAGTGTCTGACATATATACTACAAGCTGATGTGAATACACCTACAGGGTAACAGAAACTGTGGAAGCACACACAGGAGAAAGATGTACAGGAGTTGGGTAGCTTGATTCATTTTTGAGGGGTGGAATCACAATCAGCAAGTATTGGAGTTGATGCATGACTCGAACAGGAGGATAACCCCCATTCACCATGTTCTCAAAAGGATCTTCGATTGAAGAAACAGCACAATCGTCATATTTTGGGGTAGATTTTGCCAATGGAGACGCATCAAAGTCATCAGGTTTCACTTTTAGCATTGGCAGAAAGGAGATTATGCAACCGTAATCCGTGAATCCGAAGGACAGTTTCCTGAAATGCATGGTGCTTCTTACTTGCCTGGACGGCCTGATGATTCATCTCCTTTCAAACAGCGTCTGCAAAAGACATGGATACTATGAATGTTATCTCCTTTGAACAGGCAATTACTACATGTACTTCTATTTTAAAATTATTAACCGATAATAAAAAAAAGGTAATTGCCTCCGTATTATCGCTTCTGCGTTAAAACTTTGGATAGTTTTCGTGTTTCTATTCACACAAACAAATGAAACATTAGTACTTGATTACACTCTGACCACTCATGCTCATCAGTTTGACATTGTGATAACCTCTGAATAACAAAATATATTAGAGTCAATTAAACTGACAAAATCCATCAACCAAATCATTCATCTATCCATCTTTACAAGCATACACAAATACTGTAAACACTCACTTACATTTTTTTTATTTTTTAACAAACACTAAAGAGCTGCATGGATACACTACAACATTAAGGCATGAGCACATGCACACACCGTCACACACAAACACACACTGACACAAACAAACACACGCGCGCAAGAACATTCACGCTGAAACAAACACATTTACCTGCCTGTGTTTTACAATTAGGAAAACAAAACACAAAAAGCTAGGAATCAGTTTGCAGATACAGGATTTAGACTGAATCAAAAGGTTAATCCCCTATATTTAAAAAAGGAATCTGAATTTCAGCTTTTATGGTCTGTTCAAATGGGGAAAAACATAATACTTGAAGATACTCACTTGAATCTGTGTCCTGACTCGAGCAACAGCCAAATTGACTGTGCAGCAGATGTAGAAATGGCAGAGAGCTGTTCTCTGTTCCATTGTTTTGAAAGTGGACCATCCTTTTGTCAGTTTAGGACACCACCCCCCCCCCCCCACCCCACCCCACCCCCTTGCACCCACTTTACCACCAACCCCCCTACCCGGCCCCAACCCCCTTATTACCACCCTCCTCCCTCAATATCAAGGGACTGCATCTTTTCCAATTCATTCTTCATTCACTCTTTATCACAGGAAAGTTAATTGTGTTTCAACCCTGTACATCCGGAGTCAGGAATTCGGATACTGACACTTGACAGGTGTCACTGACCTGTTTTAGTTCCCACAGTCTATCAAATTCCTTTTTCTGTCAACAGCAGACTCTACTACTGCTAGTTACACTATTCTGTGTGCTGGAGGAAATCCTACACCACACAGAAAGGGTCAAGACCAGATACCACTATCGCTAATGTGCGCTTATCTGGCTGCGCTGTGAACAGGAAAAATGACTGTGACACAGCAAGCAGAAGAGGTCAGGTGACGATGGCTGCATCTGGCTCGCTGTGAAACACTCCCCTTTCCCCACAGGCCTCAGTAGCAGAACAGACTAAACTGAACTTAGCACGTTCTGCTTCCAACCTGGATGGAGTTAGAGGGTTCTGCTTCCAAGATGAGCAGGAGAAATGCTTGGAGCCAGAACAAATTATGACTTATAAATACGCAATTATGCAAGATTTTCAAGAATCCTTTACAGAAAGTGAGAATCATGTTACCATAAGTCAAATAACTATAAAGTTGCAAAACAGGTTATTTTGAGGTAATTGGTTCTGGTTTTAGCCCATCGGTTTCATCGATCCAGAAATACGTTACTGTGATGACACCCAACACCCCATCCCTGAAAAAAGAATAAAATTAAATAGCAGTGCCGTTCCTGAAACTTGACCTAGAACTTGTTCCTATAAAGGCTGCATCCTCTTAGAAACGAATTCCCTGTAAACGAAACCTTAACGATGGCAATAAATAACGACGAAGGTGTCCATTTCTGTTGTTTGGAAGGCGCTGAACCCACTCCTGGAACGATGCCATTCATTTCACAACCTCGCTGCTAAAACACAGAACTCGGAAAACAGTACACAGCAACACACAGACCATTCGGAAGCGAAAGAAAGAAAAACCGCTACGGTACTGTTCAAACCCCACCGCCATCAAAACACTGAAAACACGAAGGCTAAAAAAAGAAAAGAAAAAAAGTCCAGTCTTTCGTAGGTGAACTATCTGAAAGTGACAGAAAAGCACAGTCTCAGGTCAACGAGAGACAAACCACAGACCCTTTACTGCAGTAGTTCTTCGCTCGTCTCTGAACTAGTGGAAGTTGTTGGAAAAGAACCATAGTCTGAGGTCAATGAGAGACTTAAAGACAAACCAAAGACCCGTTACTGCTGTACTCCACTCGTCTCTGTCACTCCACGACTGTCTCTTTCGCATGAAGGCCGCCGCCAAGGACTTGCTTGAGCTTGCAAGTCTTTTTGTTTTGAAGGCGGCTCAGCCACTTCCTCCGGTGTCTTCATGGCTTATGCATGAGAAAGCTAACCAGGCGGGCTGAGAGGTGCGGAAGAAGTTCTCACGGAACCGCTGCCTCTAAGACTGGCTAATGCTTTCCAAAGTGCATTACTTGGCCAGGAAAAGTCGATGCTAGTCGTAAGGTCTGTGACTCCATGGTTGCGTTATAGCGCTGTGTGTCTGGGAGTTCTTCTTCTCCCCTTCTTCCACCCCCTGCCCTCTCTCGTCCACCTCATCATCAACCCCAACTACCCCAACCCCATCCATCTTCCCTCCTCACCCCTATCCCCCTCTAGCTACGTCCACCTTTTTCCTCTCCCCCTCTCTGTCCCCCTCCCCATCCTCCGCCTCTTCCTCATTTTATGAGAAGGCTTTTGCACTTTGTTGACTTTATCGAGACGCTTTCAAAGAATCGAGTGTTGTCGCTTTGTTTGTAAGAATGCTTGTCTGAAGGTTGCTAGTTTCCAGTATAAACAAATAAACGCTGTAGGCGAACAAATCTGACTTTGTTACAAGATCGCTGACTTCAAAAGCATTTTGTGTCAAAGGTCTTTTATTTACTTTAGCTATTATTCGACAGGAAATTGCTGTCATGGCGCGAACAGTCCAAAAGTCATGGCTGCCTTTTAAAATGATATAAGATCACCACCATTTAAGTAAAATCACTCGTCGTTAAACTTATTTTCCTTCTCAATTCAACATACACGACCACATCAGATCTTATCGGCGTTGAAATTAGTAGACCTCCGCTGTTAAGTCCAGTATCTCAAAGGGCCATCACGGCCTTGGGCCACAGCGGTCAACAATGGTCACCATCATCGACATGATCACTGCAACAACAGGCATTACTCGCTGACCACAATGGTGCACTTAGCTGGCTGAACACCTCCCGCTGGTTGCGGTAAGTTTAGTTAACATCCAGCTGATTGAAACCACTGATAACTTTAATCACTGTGGTGGGGTTGGACATTTGTTCTGCGACTCCTTTGCATCTCGAGTCTGAACCGTAACCTGTGGTATAAGGACCGTTGGTCTAGAGCGCATTGATGGTTTCTTACAGGTGTAAACCCACGTTGTGCTGATCACTTCCAAGATTGTGTTCTCTCTCTTCCACACTGATATTTGTGATGGGGTTTCATTTTAAGCTACAGTTAAAATTCCGGCGTTTTGTGTTGGTTCCTTTCAGCTGAAGACTGACCCGAAGATATGCTGTGCTACTGAGATTGTTTTCTCTTTCCTCCATTGTGAAATTTGTCATGGGATTTTAGTGTAAGTTTACAGTTTAAATTCTTGGGGGTTGTTTTGGTTGTGGTTGGACGGGTGTCCATTTGTCTTTGCATGCTTTCCAGATGGTTATTTTGCGGTTTGGATACAGTTTTGGTGCGTGTTTGAGAAACAGAAACCCCTTTTGTTTCTTATCGCTAGTATCGTTCGCGGAATGCGCCCAAGGCCGTTGCTGTTACTGAGAACCCTGAACAAGATCATAGCTCTGTGAGTGTGTGTGTGTGTGTGTGTGGTTTTTTCCCACACCATTACAAAATTGTTTTCCCTGCATTGCCCTACATATGATTATGAGTGACTCTAATAAATCCCTCAATTCTGTTTTGGTTTGGTTTTTATAGTCCTATTCTTGCAACGTTGTTTATAATTATAATCGTGACGTTGTTGTTGGTGAAATTCTTGATTCTGTTTTCATTGGTCTTTAATCTCAGTCGATGACTGTAATCAATACTATCCCCTAAACTAATCTATCCCCCAGCCCCTCCTTTCCTTTTTGGAAGTTATTCAAACCTTCCATGAGCAGAATTTGTCTGCAAGGTTTCACTTCAAGCAAACTTCTTCCAAGTTCTTGCTTTTTCTCTCTCCATGCACGGAGCTTCATTTGTTGCCATTTCTTCAGCCGTTGCGAGGTCGTCTGCTCCTCGATGGCCAAGATAGTTGCAGTTTCGGCGCGCCCAGAGGGCATGGCTGCGCTCCGATCACCACTCGCGATCAGTCGTCGTAAGTGTTTACCGAGACACGGCCAGTAATTCCTCGTCTTCCTCCTCCTTCCTCCTCCTTCCTCCTCCACCTCCTCCACCTCCTCCTCCTCCTCCTCCATCGCCTTTATCGCTTCCCCTCAGCAGTCATTGAAATTAATTTTAGTGGAGAGAGAAGGAGAGAGGGAGATGGAGAGAGAGGATGACTAGGATATTGAATGTTATGGCCGCCTTCTCGTAATGGCTTCTTGTTGGCCAGCGGTTATTTTGCCCACTTCCTCGAGTAGCCGCAGTCTGTAACAGTCGAGCACTACTGGCTTTTCTATTGCCTTACGATCTTGCTTGGTTATTTTTCCTCCTTTTCCTTTTTTTTTGTTTGTCAAAGAACGTGGAATTATTTTTCCAGAAGTAGAAAGATTTTGGAAACTTTTGTATCGGCTGAGAGAGCAAAGTCTTCGTTACGAGGATGGCTTGGTGGTCTTTTACAAAGATCCTTTGAGTAGTGCGCTATTTTGTGTGTGTTTTTACCCTATCTTTTAGAAATAAAGCGGACAGCATTGTCAAATGCCATTGCGTGTTCTCAAACGTCCAGTATTTTTTTAAGCTGTTAAGTGTTCATTCAGTTTTACTCTTTTCCCTCCGAGATAGACAGAGAAGCGCTAAAGAGAGCCGGGCGTATTGTTTGTAGCTTGTATACCGGGTTCGTTTTCTGTAGATTCCAGATTTTCCCTGTGCGTGATGCGTTCTTAAATGCTTCTTTTGTGCTGTCTTGGACAATTCCAGCGTCTGGAGAAGTCTCAATGTTCCGACGTGATTGAAAACCTCGCTTTGTCCGGGAAGAACTGACGCAAGGGAGTTTTTTGGTCGCAGAAAAAAGTTATACGGCGAAATCGATGACAGAGCTATGGTTTCTATGATGATGATTTTTTTCGATTTTTGTTATGGTTTTATTTTTTTAATGCTATCGATCGTGAATATGTTTTGATTAATGTTAGTCTTTAGATTAGTTTACTCAGTTTTGATGGACAGCCATGTGGACATTATTGGACCGAATGTTTAGGAACTGTCATTCTTTTGCTTAAAAAAACACAGAAGTCTGATAATTGATTACAAGCGTGTTGGCGACAAACCAATGTTTTACTTATTCATTAGTGTTTGTTTCTGTTAATTATTAGCAACCATTAATGCACATCAATTTTGTTCTGACACTGTGGTTAAGGTCGATGAGGTGTGGAACAGTGCTTCGTTTTACAACACATAAATATCCGTCACGTTACACCTTGTTTTCTCGACAACTATACTGTTTTGTATGGCCCTTCGTGGTCGGCTGGGCGTTAAGCAAACAAACAAAAAATAATGTTTTGTAACATGCTGGCAAATAAAAGGTCTTTCTGTTGCGACAGCCTTTGATGTGTGGCAGTGTCATGCGTTATTAATTAATTATGTGAATCGTTCACGAGTTAGTTGACAGTAATCTAGCTTAATTGAACACATATTAGCTGACAATTAGCTCCCTACAATAACACATATAACTTACTGATTAACAAGTGTCTCTGGCATGTGCTGTCCCGCTATTGCATTCACCGTTGTTTTTCATACCAACAATACTTTGATTTTCCCGAAGGGCCCGAATGTTTAGACAACTGTCGTTTACGAGGCGATATCATTCAGCAATGACATTTGTGTTTGTTGCCACTCCAATAAACTGGGACATGCTTTGTTAAAGGATTGTTTAGGGGTTAGAGCTGGAGAAGTGGAGGAATAGGGCGTGGAAGTGGGGATGGATGTGGGTGTGGGAGAGGGAGGGGGAGTTAGATCGTAAAACTCAAGTTTCTTGACTGACTATTAGGGTTTAACGTCCTCTTAGACCAACTGGTCTATATTGGGACAGGTATTGGTAATACGCTGAAGATATGGTGTGATACTTTGATTCGAACAAGCCCGCTGTGGCTGTCTTCTTCGACACACCAGCATTGGGTTTGTCTCGCCAAAGTATCGAAATACGATCGTGATAATCAGAGACGAGAGATGATGCGTGCGTGTCTTCGTGTTTTTCAAGCCCTGAGACTTTCGCTGTGAACGTGGTATCTTTTTCGTGCGCATGTGTGCACACGGGGGTGTTCGGACACCGAAGAGAGTCTGCACAAAGTTGACTCCGAGAAATAAATCTCTCGCCGAACGTGGGGATCGAACCCACGCTGATAGCGACCAACTGGCTACAAAGCCAGCGCGCTACCAACTGAGCTACGTCCCCGCCCCTTTCTTGCCAGGAATGAAGACTTGTTGGCCTTTTAGTCTCAGGGAGGTAGGGTGAGGGTTTTATGTTACCCCGATGGATGGCAAACGGCCGTGCTGTGGACATGATCGTTTTTGCACACATGCGCACCGGACATGGGATGTTTTCAGAAGTGATTATCAGACCCTCCTGTCGCAGAGGATCACTGACTGGATTAACCTTTATGCATATTCATGAAATGCTTTTGTTTTAAAATATGGTCAGGTGAAACGTTGATGGTAGTGATAGGCTTTTAGAGAGGTGGAGGTTTTCGGTGTCAGGCACGGTGCTCGGGTTCGTTTGCTTACGGTCAACAGCCAGGTTAGTGCTTCTTGCGCGAGACAAAGCATAGTGTCAATGCTGGACAACACTGTTCGTGAAGTTTATCGCTGCCTGAATATTTCAAAGCTTACCATGACAAAATCGTATGGTTTTTCTTCATACATATTTAAAAAAAAACCACTTTTGTCAAAGCCAACATTCTTTTTTGTCTCATTTTAAAAAAAATGTCTTCTACTAAAAGTTATACTCGAATACAGTCATAGTATCTGATATTGTCAGTGTCTTTCGTCTGTTTTGGGGCGACGTAAGTTCTAAAGGAATCAACTACCAAGCCAAACATTCAAACAATTAGTAGCAAGGAGTTGGTAAAAACAGTTGTTACAGGGGAACAAAGCAAAAACTAACAGCAATCTGTCGCAGCCACCCCCACACACTGCCACAGTGACGATGGCTGGAGGTATCAATGGTGGATGTGTTTGGGCAGGCGGGTCGGGACGATCACCGCACACAGCTCCGCCGTTTGAACACTCGCCCGGCCCGGAAAAGCGGCACAAAAACAGGCAAACACAATTTAACCTCAGTCAAGAATTAATCCGCCAAATACCCCTTGTGCTTCTATTGGTACTGCGTTTGGCTTTCCGCCCCGATCCCCTTCTCTCCCTCTTCACTAAGGCCTGACTTTGTTATTCTTCTTCAACGCTCGGTGCCTTTGCTTTTGCTACCCGTTTGCCTTTCTTCTCCCTGGCTCGGTGCTTTGCTTTTGCTACCCGTGTGTCTTTCTTCTTCCACGCTCGCTGCTTTGCTACCCGTTTGCCTTTCAATGGGGGTACGGGGGAGCCGACCCGGCATCAGAAGGGAGGAAAAGAAAGCTGCTCTAAGCGTTGCTTTTAGGAACCGGGTGGATCAGCAGAGGAGGGAGTACCCCTGTAGAATGAAAGCCATCCCGATCCCCAGCAGTTTGCTTTACCTGTCCAAAGCAAACTTGTACACAGCGCTTCCCACTTGCACGGCAGTGGTGGTGGCGGTGTGTGTGCGTGTGTGTGTGTGCGTTTTGTCATGATCACACCTGTCCCGCCTTTGTGCCAGGACAAAGCCAGTTTGTGACCTTTTGGCGGAATCGGCCCGATCGGCCTGAATGAATACTGTTGCCATTTGAAGAAGGAGGGCTGGAACCCTTTAGAACGTATTGCCGGAGTAGGGCTCAAAGGCGCTTTCAACGTCTCCTCTCCAACTCTCTTTCTCTGTCTCCTTTTCCCCCCTTCTTTTTTTCACAGCTCCCTTTTAGCTTTTTGGCTTTTGTGGCGCACCTCGACATAGCCGGCCATGTGGAATATTGGTGTCACAATATATCTGTGGACAAGAATAAATCTGTCACATTAGCACCCGGGCCCCACCGCGGGGCCCTGGCGAAAACGGTTGTTTATGTAGTGCCAATATTGAGCCTTCATTTCTCGCTCATAAGCGCGAGTCTTATGAAAGTGGATTGAAAACGTATCACTCCGGCAGCACGCTCTTGTGTTGTGTGCCTCGCTGATTGTGCTCGTCAGACCTGGGCTCAAGCGAAGGCCACGTATGCCCATTATCTCTTTAGTTCTTTTTTTGTTGTCGCCTGCAGAATAACTTAAAAGAAGTTAAACTGCTGAAAGGCGAGGGGAGAGAAAAAGAAGAGGTCTTCTCTGTGATTCATCGAAGGCGGTTCTGGGGTCGCGGGCTTGATTAAACGCCAACGATAATTTGAAAAGTTGCGGCGCACGTACTATGTTGTGTACAGTGTGAGCTTACTGAGGGTGAACTAATGCTGAGGACTCGGTGCAGTGGGCACATTTATCATCCAGAGGTTCGCCAGCGACGGCTAGAAAACACTTCCTTTTGACTCTCCTGCCAGGCAGTTCATGTGCAGTTCATGCTCATTGTTAATGAGGCTGTAATGGCAAAATCATATTCTTGAAGTTTTAATTGCCGTCGTAAACTGTAATACCTGTTGCGAGAAAATGGATGAATTATGATTTGCTTTTTACACCTCTCCTTTCTGATCGTTAAACCAACTGAAGGAAGGATGCCGTCCGTGCGCATGCGCGCTGTTTGCAGATCTTTTGAATGGCGGCAGCCGCAATGACGGAGGATACGCAGTGCAAAACTTCGAACAAGGATCAGTTTTTTTTGGTCTCTCTTGAGAATCAAAGCCTGTTTTTTGAAAGATCTCGTTACCATGTTTGTTTGAAAATCCACACCTTTCTTTTTCTGTACTGTTCTGTAACTTCTCTATTTTGTATCCCTCTCTTTCTCTGCCCGGTGTATAGAGCAAGCTTTGTATGTAGGCAGAAGTGTGTGTCATCTGCGGTAATGAAGTCGCTAAATCCCAATCGTGTTATTACATTACTGTTCAGCCGAGCTCACCCTGCCTGCAATAATGGGGCAGCGTCGTTTCGTTCTGTCTGGCTCCCTTCCTGTCGTGTGGAACACTATAACACTGCATGGTTTTTCTCTGCTTTGTATTACACTTTGCATTTCTCGCTGTGCGTTATCTTGTTCATTTCTCAAAATACTTGATTAAAAATGTTTACCTTGTGTGGTTTCTGATAAAGGTCGAAAACAAAACAAATAATAAGGAAAATGTAGTTGTCGTTTGAGGACCCAACAGGAACATTCAATTTCAACTGATTGCAGATAGAGTATGTGACCAAGGAAACCACAATCCTTGTTCAAGTTTGATTTTGAATGTAAAGAATGTAGTTTCCCTTCAAGTGCATACTAATGATGCTATGGATACTTAGAGTATTTGTGATACTGAGAAGTAAACTCAATTCAAAGCAAACATTTCATGTTATTGTTTGTTTTATGTTTTCCTTAGAATTTCAAAGACAATGTTCGCACAAAGTTAGTTGTCACTGCTTATTTTTTTCTCCCCTAAAGCCACCCTTCATTCTCAAACACGCGTCAGTACACGCTGTCTACGAAACGCCCAGCCAAGGGAATAGCGTTCCTTGGCCGCTTAGCTGTTCCCAATAAAAATTCCCTGACCACTACCACTGGTCAATGAGAACGGCCGGACCCTGTGAGCCATAACTGCGGGAGTGGTCGATTTTATTCCCCGATGATACAGTGGAGGGTCGTTGCAGCAGTCGTGAATGCTTTTGCTGTAGTTATGTTTGTGATCGCACGCTGCCACCGCCTCAGATGGTCGCCGTTGACCTTTTCTTTGAAGGCGTTCTGGTCAGGCGTTGTTCTTTTGGATGGGGGTTGTTAGGGTCTGTGTGTGTGTGTGTGTGTGTGTGTGGTTGTATTAGGTGTTTGAGTGTTGATGATGATGATGATGATGATGATGATGATGATGATGATGATGATGATGATGATGATGATGATGATGATGATGATGATGATGATGATGATGTAGTTTCCATAATTTTTGTCGTCATCGTCTTTGTCAGCGCCATCGTTAGCATAATCATCGTCATCATTCCTTGTTTGCATTCAAGCCCATTCTGCCCTCCTCTCCTCCCCTGCTGTTTCTGCCTTATCTCTCGCCCATTAGTTCTTTCGTCCTTGACTCAATACCATACAACAACCACCACCACCACCAGCATCATCATCACCAGCTTCATCACTATTGCCATCAATGCGGGAAATCTCCAAAAACGTGTTTCCAAAAAAGAAACCTCCAACTGAGAAAAGGGGTGCCCAAAAAGAGGAACATTCAGCGATGATGACGGGAGATATTTCAAGTCCTGGAAGAAAAAGAAAAAGAGAGAGAGAGAGAGAGAAATGTGGATGTAGGGGGGGTGAGGGTAGAGGGTTTTGGGGGTGGATTTGGTGGTGGTTGTCGAGCCCAGGCCGATATTGCTTCTGGAGACACGCTGCGAATCTAATCGTTGCTTTCGTCTCGCTGCTGCAAAAACCCATTGCTATTGGCCTCTGTGACACCCCCACCTCCCACCCCCTCCCCCTTTCAGACATCCCCTCTCTCTCTCTCTCTCTCTCTCTCTCTCTCTCTCTCTCGTTCTTTCTTTCTTTCTTCAGTGTCCCCAAGGAGCTATCCCCCCCCCCCCACCCCCTACCACTTCTCTTCGCCCTCCCCCACCCCCACCCTCTTTTGCCCATTTTCCTCCCGCCCTTTGCGACCCGACGGAGAATGAGCTCCCCTGAACACATCGGGACCCAAAGCCGTGATCAGGCTGCTAGTTTTAATGTCCTGCCTCCCTCCCTTTCCCTCGCCTAGTATCAAACACAGACCTCGCCGAGACTGGAAAACCATTTTAGAAGGGGGGTAAAGTCTTGGTCAAATGTTTCCAGAATGTTTGCTTTAGCGAGGGTTTTACGGTGGGAATAAGCGTCTGATGGCTGGATGGTTGGAATTGTTGTCAGGGTTTTATTTTTTTCTTGAAGTAAGTTCGATGCGTGAATCGGGTTTTGTGGGGAGAACAAAGTACTGAAGGATGTAGATCATGCCTTTTGCC
Source organism: Littorina saxatilis (assembly GCF_037325665.1). NCBI lineage: Eukaryota > Metazoa > Mollusca > Gastropoda > Littorinimorpha > Littorinidae > Littorina > Littorina saxatilis. The sequence goes on from NC_090261.1 coordinate 47,975,560, forward strand.
TATCGTCAAATTGAATGATGGACATGCGATTTACAGATCGGTTGACTTTCTTCAAGGTGACTGCTGATGTTTTTGGCACGCGGTGTAAACCAGCACCTGTCGTACAAAAAAGCGTTGTGTACACCGTATAACATCATTCTTAGCATCAACCTTTAAGAACGAATATTTCAAATGGCTTGTCTTGTCGTAGCGCTCCTCGATTAGTGCTTAGATGCCATTTTGGTGACAACTTTGTTGCCATCGTTTCAGATCTTCTGCAGATACATACAAACGAACCTGGCCAGTGACCATCTATATTCAACGAACACCGAAAAAAGAATCCCCAACAGTGTCTCATTTATCCAACCTGTCTATAACGACTACGTTTCTAACGCGACAGCGGGCAATCATGTTCAGTCCCAACAGCAATCCATTTTGCCCAAACACACGCACAAAAAGTATTCATGGACAAGCTGGTTCACCACCAAGAACTGGTGTCGATACTGAACACGTTAGCAGCAGTGGCCGGGCGCTGGGCGGCGTGAGAGACTTCTCGCTGGGGAGACGCCATTGATGCAAGCGAGAAGCGAGACCAGGAAAGGATGGACACACTTCTTCCTGACCAGGTCCACGCCTGGCGCTGCTCTGCGGCTGCCATTAGAAACCCGCGGGGAGATGTGTGCAGAAACGGTACGAGATTGGATTTGAGGGAGAATTTTTCAGCAGCTTGAATTTTATGATGCAGTGTAGTGGACGGTTTTGAATTGGTTGGGTTTGATAGGATTTTTTTAAATTTGTTCATTAGTTTGATTGTAAGCTGCACTGTAGTGCAGAATGTTGAGCTATATTATGGTTTTTGGGATGGCAGTTAAAAGTGTGCTCGAACTTACTGGAACCGAACATTAATTAAAGGTTTCTTAACTGCCGACTTAGTTGGCGTTCAAAGAAAATGCATCTTGAAATCGTTGTACACTCTTAAACGGTTAGCATCGACAACTGTATTATATTGGTACTTACATTCATTCCTAATACAGGGCCTCTGCCAAGTAGACATGATAAAGAACAAAGAGTGGAACAGATGAGATCGTACCCACATCGCCCCACTGGGCATTTCGTGCTACCGTTGTCTTGCCGTCTCATCCAAAGATTGAATCTCGGGATTTGTTTTGTTCTTTCTTCTTCCTGTCTTCTTTTTTTCTCGTACATTTTTCTTCTCCTTTCGTCTTCAGTTGAGCGGAGGAGGAAGAAGTTTTTCATGCTGGATGCTTCTTTTAATCCGCTCCTCTGGCGAGGCGCCACTTACTATTTTTGTGTGTTTCTTTCTTTTTATTTTCTTTCTTTCTCGCTCTTGTGTTTTTAAACTCGTGCTCTTTTCCTCCTATTCATCTCTGAATGTTATTCTTTTCTTTTCCTGTTCGTGCCTGATGCGTGTGGTTTGTTGTTTTATTTCTTTTCTGTTCTTTCCGTTTTTACTTGTACGGGTCTTCCAAGATGACTGCTGACTGCCTACGATGTTGCTGTCTTGGTTTTTTTTATTAGTTCTACAGTATCTCTCTTTGGTGTGATCGTTTGAAACTTCTTAGTGAGTTATAATGCGTCTTTAAGGGAGAAGAAAATCAATGTCAAAACCAACCTGTAAGCTAACAAGCTTTATTCTAAAAACAGATAGTTTCAATCAAAGTTAAAGCTTTTCATTAATATGCGCGAAACAAGCACTCTTTAACCTAATGATGCACTCTTTACACAAACAACTCTGCGAGAACAATCAAATGTACTTTGTCTTTATTGCTTTCTTCTGCCTTTTTTTCAAGAATTAGTTTTGACTGATAACAACCGTCAAATGTCTATAACTAACAGATTTGTATATCCCCAAAAGCAATAATTGACAAATCAGCGCTGAAAAATGGACCATGTGTTACCTTCACGGAGATTACGTGAAATTAGAGCTGCAGATATCGTGGAGGAGGCAGGTAAAAACTTCTTTTTGTAGCTGAAAAAAATAGTCTCAACAAGAATTTGTGTAAAATAATACCACGCAACAGATGTTTTGCTGATTTAAAAAAAAAATGTATGTATTTATCATTTTTTAGATTATTGTTTTTTGTGTGTTTCGTGTTGATTTAAGATGTCAGCTCCATACTTTTTGGACTTCGACACGGACGATGGGCGTGGAAACCAACATTTAATATGACATATGTTATACGGTGTATTTGGTAGTGCCCGCAAAGCGTTAAGATCGCGTCACAGGCAACAACGAAGACTGGTCAAGTGGTTAGAACAAATCGTCTCACATTTTTACCCATGGCCTAGTTTGTGGGAGTTGTTCAGTGCTATGTATTGAGCGGGCGGTAGACTGTTTAACATGTCATGTTGATTTGATCAAGTCCAATCTTGCGGAATTTTTTTTCTTCTCTACCTTCCCTCCGTAATGCTTACTGAACAAGTTAGCTGGTAGGTTTGGCACGTGTCGCATGATATTAGATAACGATAGCAGTGACTTGGGTAAAGTCAACCCGCTAATAATAATTGGCATACACAAATCCCAATGGATCACTTCTGTTCAAATTCTTAGCTCGAAACAGGAAATAGTTTACATATATTCCACTAGATGAATACCCGCTTCGCCGGGTACGGCTTCGCCGGCTTTGCCGAGTGTACGCCGGCTTTGCCGGCGCACCGCACGAAGGAAGGGAGATAAACGCGCAAAACACTGGAGAAGAGTAAAAATAGTATAACGGGAATATGGATTGAGCGTTGTCGACAATGACCTTCTAAAAATAGAAACGGGAATATGGATTGACGCCACACGAAGGAAGGGAGATAAACGCTGAAAACACTGGAGAAGATAAGGAAGAGTTACTGGGAATGGATCCAGAGAAAAACCAAAATCGGTTCAGCGCTGCGCGCTGAGAGCACGTGTTGAAATATCTCATCGAGCAGGTTGTGTCCGGGGTGTACCTGAATATGGGCACCAAATTTGAAACAGATCCATCGAGAACCTTGGGCGTGCATCGCGGACACACACACACACACACACACACACACACACACACACACACACACACACACACACACACACACACACACACACACACACAAGTCGTATATATATATATAGATACCGAAAGTGAAGCTCTATCAAATAATTGTTATCTGTTGGAGGACACAAAACAGCAATACACCGGCGGCGGTGGTACCTAGCAGAGACACAGCACGTGAGTTCAGGACCTCTGTCTGCAGTCAATACGCCGTCTTTGTCATTTCCCTGTGGTTCTCTGCCACTTTTTCCCCTCCTTGCGTTTTTCGTGCTCACCGCCCATTCGTGTTCATCAGACGTTATCATTGATAATTTTTGTATCTCTTTGTTCTTTGCCGCAGTTTAATTTCTCTTCATATTCTGAAACAGAATACGGTCGCTACCGCTGTCCTCGTTTTTGTTATGCCTGTATGCATTTTTTATCCCTCGCTTTTGGTCTCTAGTTCGGAGCTGTTCGATGTCTTCATTTCTCTGTCTTGTTTGGCTTTTTGTGAAGTCATGACCGAATCTGAAATTTGATGTAGCTATTTGGACGTCTAAATTTCACCATTTGGCTGCTGTAGCGAGAGGATTTTTGCCCGTGCTATTGTGTTTTCAATACGCCCACTTTAACGATTACTTTCTCGTCAGTGGAGAGCTCGTAATACCAAATCGATTGTTATGAGATAGAATTTTTAGGAATTAGACATGCATTGCATTTTCTCATTAAGAGGGAATAGTAATCCCATGGATACATTCAATTCTGGCTGAGGTAGAGGGGGTGAGAAACGAAGAGAGAGAGAGAGGGGGGGGGGGGGAGAGCGAAAGAGAGAGTTTACAGTCGATGATATTATCGGAAGGAAATAACATTGTTGCCAGACAATAAGGAATGGTCGCTGTCACGAACAGCAATGCAAGAACACGAGGCGAAAGGGAGAGGAGGAAGAGGGGTGGGGGCGGGAGCAAATATGAGGTTTAATTTCAAGTGTCTACTAAGGACAACGGTACTCCGCGGTTGTGCACTCTTTCCATTGCTTTCACATTAGTTTCCCATTTGTGTCAACATTTGGTGTCACCGGCAGACGCACCTCCCCCTCCCCACCTCCCATGACACGGGGATCATCTGCTTGCCCCCTCGTGCTCCTCCTTCTTCTCTTGTCGCGGTAAGCTGCCTACTGCGAGTCTGTTTGGGGTGCCTTGGGCTATTTACGTAGTTACTTTCACCCGATCATCATTAGCAGACTTCTGCTGCAGGCAAGCAACACCCCGCCACAATGGGGCAAGAAAAAGGGGTTAAACGGAGGCGGATAAGGAGGAGGAAGAAGGGGAGGAGGAGCAGCAGAAGAAGGCCCTCAGAGAAAAACACACACAGACTTTTTGAGTTTTGGGACTTTGGGCGTGTGTGTGTGTGAGTTTGTGTCTTTCTTTCCGAGTATTTGGCAGCATGTTCTTTTTCCCTTGTTGGTGGTAGAGATAGAAGTTGAGTCTCCCTTCGGGGGTACAGAGTCAAATATGAGAGAGTAGCATACGAGATTTTGGGGGATCTCAATGCTTGACACTCAAGAACAGCAGTGGTCCATATGGTCCTGTCTTTGATAGAGAGACAGACAGACACAGACACAGATAGAGAGACAGAGACCAAAAGATCGAGAGAAATACAGCCTCAAGCAAAATCAAGAGAGAAAGCGAAAGGAAGCGGGGGAGAAAGAGGCTTGTGGAGGTAGAAAAACAGGCGGAGGTAATCCTATTTAGCATGATTCGCCCCATCTTGTGTCATTAGCGCGCACTGCAGACGGGCACGGCTTGACGCTGGCAGGAGACGAGAGAAGAAGGGGGGGTGTAGGGAGGGGGAGGGGGAGGGGAGAAGGAGCTTGCTGACTGCAGGATGACACCCGGGGATCCCCCGACCCGCCAGGACAATAGACCTCAGGCCACGTCACAAAGGGGACCACAAACCGGCCGGTAGTCGCACCACTGTCTGGCAATTCCCGCCCGACATTGGCTTTGCAGGACTACCACAATGGCGGCCCGCCCCACCCTCACGGGCCTGGCTGTCAGTGGCAGGCTCGGGGCCCCGGGGTTGGCAGCATTTAGCGCGGGAACAGCCCTCTCCCGGAGAATTACCAATCGTCCCCGCCATTGTTTCCCCGTGGCCTGGCAAGGCGACGTCTTTTTCGCCGCGAGCCGGGACTCCTGGCGCTGATGGTGGTCCTGAAGACGAGACCGGGTCCGTGGCGTAACGGACACTAACTGTTTGCGCAGACACCCGGGGTGAGGCTAATGGCCTGACTGACCCCAGCGGTGGTCAGCGACGCCCTTGTGTTGTCCACTTCAACTGGACAGTAAAGTTCCTCTCGCTGGCTCCCTCGGTGACTCTTTGCTGGACCTTGCAGGGACACCTTGCAGTGAGGGTGTATTGTGACTGTAGTGACACAACTCCGGGCGGTCCTGAGCGCTGTGACAACACGCCTCTGTCCAAAGGGCGCCATGCCTACGCTGATCCTAATTGAAGTTCAATGTTTGTCGCATTCCGCGGAAAATGGCCTAAGTGTTTGCGGACACAAACTGTGTGAAAATACTACATTCGGTCCTTTGGACCCCCTGGTATAAATTGGATGCCATTGTGTTCTTTAAAACAGCATTGTTCACGCATTTGTCAATTCAAATGACGAAAACACCACGCCTCAACAGGGTGGGCGGACTAAGTTAATTTAAGTGTCATCGTGACTATAGAGTTTTGTTTGTGGTGACACGTGCTTCGTTCTTGCTTATGTTTGCCTTTGGACATTTCGTCATGTTTTCCTTCGAGAGCCTCTGAAATTCAAAGGGGCTGTCGATATAAGAATAAAAAGAAAGTGCAAATCGGTTGTACACAGTTTTGAGACAATGCACAGTAGCCCTGGCCTTGTACATTTTTCACAGGACTAGTATTGTCTAAGACATAGACTACTTTTAAGAACAGACAGTTTTTGGATGGCGAGGGACCTCTTGGAGGGTGGAGAGTATAGAGGCCAGTTAAAGCCAAAAATTCCCCAAGGGGCGCTACTGAGGAACCTAAAACATTATG